>NC_080186.1:220852640-221154783 GCF_030028045.1 Hippopotamus amphibius kiboko | reverse complement strand
AATAGTTACTTTTGGCAACACTCAACAAAGTATACTGGACCCATTTTTCCTCCCAATTTTTATGAAATCATCTTGGTTCCTTTACAAGCTTATTTCCTAAATAAGTTTATCTAGGGACTTCCCTGGTGGTCCAGTGGGTAAGACTCCATGCTCCCAATGCAGGGGGCCCAGGTTTGATCCCTGGTCGAGGGACTAGATCCCTCATGCATGCTGCAACTAAGAGTTCGAATGCTGCAACTAAGAGTCTGCATGCCACAAGAAGATCCCGCATGCTGCAACTAACACCTGGTATAGCCTAAATAAATAAATAAATAAAAATTGTTTTTAAAAGTTTGTCTATTTTTATCTGTCAAGGTAGATAGAAAATTACTTATTTGGTGTTATTTATTATGAGTCAAATAAATAATGAATCTTGCTATAATTCATAATTCTCAAAAAAAAAGAAAATTACTTATTTGAATCAAAGACTAATCCCTAAGAGGCTGTATTTTACCTCTAGTGCAGATTCCTGCTTATAAATGCAACCTCCTGCCTCTGTTAAGAAGGGTGTGGTCAGGGTTCCGCGGCCAGCAGTGAAGAAAATAGAATTGGTCAACGCAAAGGAAAAAAGCAATAAGAGGAAAGAGTAAGCAATTACAGGATCAGCTAAGAATACTTTTCAATGTGCCACATATATTTGAGCATCACAGGTATGCCTTCCCACTGTTCAGAGTTGAACAAAATGAGCTTTCACATGGTCTAATGCTGTAGCTTTTTCATAATGTAACTTTGGGAATTGTTGGCTGTGTACTCTCCCACTTTTATATACTAACTACATAGTAATATTAATATATAATGCAGTCAAGACTTCCCTGGTGGTCCAGTGGTTAAGACTCCATGCTTCCAATGCAGGGGGCCTGGGTTCCATCCCTGGTCTGGGAACTAGATCCTGCATGCCATAACTAAAGATTTCACATGAAGATGCCACACGAGGAAACAAAGATCCTACATGCTACAGCTAAGACCCGGAGCAGCCAAATAAATAAATATTTTAAAAAATGTAATGCGGTCAAATTAAACTTGACTTTTGGAATGCATTTCTTCTAAGAAAGGGGAAAAAAGGGACTTCCTAGGTGGCGCAGTGGGTAAGAATCTGCCTGCCAATGCAGGGGACACAAGCTCAAGCCCTTTCCCAGGAAGATACCACACGTCGCGGAGCGACTAAGCCTGTGCGCCACAACTATTGAGCCTGCGCTCTAGAGCTCGTGAGCCACAACTACTGAGCCCATGTGCCGCAACTACTGAAGCCCACACGCCTAGAGCCTGTGCTCTGCAACAAGAAAGGCCACTGCAATGAGAAGCCCACGCACCACAATGAAGAGTAGCCCCCGCTCAGCGCAACTAGAGAAAGCCCGTGTGCAGCAACGAAGACCCAACAGTCAATAAAATAAATAAATAAATTTATTAAAAAAAAAAAAAGAAAAGAAGTTACTAACATTCCATTCAACCAGTTTTACATGCATTCAAGGTTGACAACCAAGGAGGCAGCACGATGTGTGACAGAGAAGGCTGTGACCCAGGAGGCCTAGGTTCGAATCTCACACCAACACTTACTGCTCTGTGATCCTGGGCAAGTCATTTAACCTATCAGAGCCTATTTTAGGATTTCCAAAATGGGTTTAAGCATAACTATTTTATAGGGGTATTTGGGGCACTATCAATATAATATATTTGAAATCAATGTTCATTGATATCAATTTGAGTACTAGTTTCTTCATTTGTCAAGTCAAGGGACTGGATAAATTCTTTCATTCTTTAGACCTCTAAAATTCTGGCTTTAGAGAAGCATTTCCCAAAGTGTACCTCATGGAACCCTGGCTCTATGGACTATTAGGTGTTGCTAGAAATAAAAGGGTCCTTTTGGTTTTATTAAGGGTGTCTTCTTATGCCAGCCCAAGCATACGTGACTTGTTCAAACTACACAGACAGTGGTAGAGCCAGAACTAGAAACCACATATCTGGCTCCTGGCCCACTTGAGAATGCCCACTGGATGAACAGACGACAGCCTGTGAGCAGACAATCTTCTGCTCTTCCATTAAAACAACTCTGAAAGTGACGTGTGTCTTCCTAACTCCTAAATCTAAGACGTAGCCTCCTTCCTCGGGCTCCTGCACGTCTGCCGAAGCCATGATGCTACCGACTCACCGCGTCCAAGCACCCTGGTCCACCCTGGCTCCTCAACCCCACAGCAATCCCGGACTGCCTCCTACCTGCCCACTCAGACTCCTTTTCCTCTTCCTGTCCCTTCGGTATACGTCCGGCTTCCACTCCTGAACACTCTTAAATACACATCTCCAGCTGGATATCCTGGCAGCAATTCAAACACAGCTGTTCAAAAACAAACTCATTACCTTCCCCACCCCCACCCCAGGTCTCCTGCTGAGTCCTCTATTTCTGCGAATCCATCAGTCATGCGCCCAAACACCCAGGGCCAAAATTTTGGGATTTGGGGTTTTTTCCTTTTTCTTCTTTTCGGCGCCTTCAATTGCCAAGTCCTCTAGGTCTACAAAATCTCCCCAAACCATGTCTTTCTTTGCACACCAACTTCACAGCCCTGGCTGAATTTTTTCTCTTTCTCCTGGGCTAAACCAATACTTCCCTAACGGATCTACTCCGAGCCACTGCTGCTAAATCAATCATCTCCAAGCACAGATCCAATGATGCCCCTCTCCTGCCCCAAAACATTGCATAGTTCCCACGGCAAATATGATTAAAGTAGGTGTCACCCTGTTTTCTATAAGGTAACTCCAGTTTTCCCTTCCTGTGCCATCTGTCAGTACTCCCTGGGCACGCTCTGTACTTCCGTGTACGAGGGATTGTACCTGCTCCCAGGCCTCCTCAGCCTGGTCTCCTTCAAGCCTCTGCTGGAGCCATTGTCCACCCCAGGAATGCTTTCTCCCCTCAGTTCACGACAGCCACTCCCTCCAGTAGCCCTCCTGACTCCCCTGGGCCAGATGTGGCTTCTCCTACCTCTGAGCCCTCCCAACTCTGCCTTGTACCTTTCTAATAGTCCTTATTTCCTACCTGACTTGCATTTTTCTTACACACACCCCTAGCATAGGGAATGAGTGTGTCTCCTTTACTTGTGCATAACAGGTGTCCCAGAGACACTTAATGGACGGAATTGAAAAAGAAAACAGATTCCTGCCTGGAAAACTTGAACTAGAAGCACCCACACCCACCAGCTGGACACCTCTTTCCTTAGCAAACAAGCTGATCAAACAGACACCTAATTCCTGTTAGGCTTGGCAAAAAAGGAAGTGACTTCAGCCCTTTCTGTAAACAATGGTCTGCAGCATATCGCTGTAGGATTTTGTTTAAATTTTTATGTCAAAATGATCTGATTTACAGTAAGTTGGCAAAGATAGTACACGGAGCTCCTGTACAGTCTTTACCCAAATTCCTCTAATGCAATATTAGGGTACATTTATCAAAAATAAGAAATTAACATTGATACACACACTTAACTAAACCACATACTTTATCAGGATTTCCCCAGTTTCTCTACTGATGTCCTTTTTGTGTTCTCGGATCCAATCCAGGATACCACGTTGCATTTATTTAGCGCGCTATAGTTTTAAGGCTCATAATTAGAAAAATATAGAAAATAATAATAATAAAGGAGGAGAGGAGAGAGGTAGAAAGAGAGTCTTTCAAATCTATTCCTTATTTCTACAATATCAGATGCGGCCACTCAACTAGCGGGAAGGGAAGAAGGAGCCAGTGTACCAGCTTGTGCGTAACCTGCGGAGTTTCTCGAATTTGCGCAGCCCTGCCCGGGGGTCTGACGCCGGACCCTCCGCAGTATCCGTGGATGAGGAACCGAGAGCGGGCCCCCCACCGCCTCGCGTCGCCCCCCGCCCCTCGTCCCCGGTCTCCCCCACGCTCACCCCCCAGCGCGCTCACCGGGCGCCGAGCCTCCACGTCGCGCGCGCCGCCGCCCCTCCAGCCCCGGGAGCGCGCGGCGCGGCCCCGACCGAAAAGGCGGGCGCGGCGGCCGGGGTCCCGGCCCCGCCCCCCATCTCTGCGCCGCCGCCGGGGCGCACCTGGGGAGGATGCAGGGCAGGGAGCTCTGTCCGACTCTGACGCGCTCGTAAGGTCCCCGGCTGTGCGCAACCGAATTATCAACAGTAGCTCGAGACCTGGAGAAGCAGGACGAGGCCGTGTGTGCATCAGTGAAGGTAAAATGAGCTGGTTCAAACATTAGGCATCAAGGAATCGCGCGAGAGGAAGATGGAGCTGAGCTGTAGCGGCGGCTCTTGAAAAGCAGGCTTTCGGAGCTAAGCAATGAGGGGGGCCTTGTGGGCCGAAGAACTGCTGGGGCGAAGGCCAGGCGATGGGGAGAAACCAGAGGGCAGGGCCTGGTGGGCCTGGAAAGCTGCTGGAAAGGGCTCCCGGTTGCTGTGAATTTCCGGAGAAGGACCCCGCCTCCCTTTAACCCCACCCAAAACGTGCTGGGTCGTTAGCTTCACCTGGGGCAGTGATTTTGGTATTATTTCCTAACACCCGACGTCCTTGAAATAACTGAAGGAATTTTGTAGTTGTCGAAAAACTTGGCCAGATTTAACAGTTACTCCGGATTAGAAACAAACTAATGTCAAAGAAAATACAGTTAAACATGACGTTAAGAAGAAAAAAAAGGGGATTTTATTCGAGCCAAACTGAGGATTATAACCGGGAAGACAGACTCTCAGCTCTGAGAACTCTTCTACCTGTTGGAAATCCAAAGCACAGTCATACACATTTTCGAGGGGAGGATGGTACATAAATGTGACATACTGATATTTTACATAAAGTTCACTGAAGATACCTAGGTCAGGTAAGCACCTGCAAAGCGAGCAGCAAGGCACCAATGACCCCCTACAGAGTTGGGAAAGAACACTTTTCTTTTAAAAAGTTACATGGCTGGCATCAGAAGAAAGGGAAAACATTGGTCTTTACGGAGGAGCATGGGCGTCTTTGAGGAGCTCTGGTTACAGTGTGATGCAGATGCACACTGCACGTTAGGGAGGGAGGAGGCCCAAAGGGACACACAGAGAGAATTTTATGTTTAATTTTTCTTGTCCTGCCTTAAAGTATAAATTTTATTTCATCACTAGTAAACCCTTTCTTCGAAGTAACAAGCTTCTTAATCTTCCTCTTCTGCGAATCCAGCCCACATTTCCCATAACCATCCATTTTCCCAAGGTAAAGATACCTAGACATATGGAAAACCAGACTTAGAATTGAGGCTCTAATTTCTCCTGATTATGGACATACTAGATGTTCGTGGAAATAGATTCTCATAAAAGATCAATGTTGATAACTTTAAAACCAGTTTGCCTACTGTCTTGTTTAGTGTGATGTGCATATTCAATAGCTTTGCAAACCCCAAATAATTTTTCTTCACGTAAAACTTTGACTTAACTATTTAAAAAGCAGTCTTTACCCTAAAAATATTTCAGCTCTCCCCCCCAAAAAAATTTAAATAACTCTGTTTTCTTTGTCAGAACTTCTGCAGAATGCAGAACTTTGTGTGCATATAAAATTTATTATGAAACTTTAAATATATATATTTATTTATGCTGGGACTTTGTTGTGGCTCACAGGCTCGTTAGTTGTGGCATGCATGTGGGATCTAATTCCTTGACCATGGATGGAATCCAGGCACCCTGCATTGGGAGCAAGGAGTCTTAACCACTGCACCACCAGGAAAGTTCCCATTATGAAACATTTTTAACTGGTATGCGGTTAAGTTTGTGGTTTACTTTTTGTGTACGGAAGTCTATGTTTTTTTGTTTGTTTTTTGTTAGTTTTCAAATTTATTTATTTATTGGCTGTGTTGGGTCTTTGTTGCTGTTTGCAACTAGGCTTTCTCTAGTTGTGACAAGCGGGGGCTACTCTGCTGCAGTGCATGGGCTGCTCATTGTGGTGGCTTCTGCTGTTGCAGAGCAGGGCCTCTAGGCACTCGGACTTCAGTAGTTGCAGCACAAGGTCTCAATAGTTGTGGCTCACAGGCTCTAGAGTGCAGGATCAGTAGTTGCGGCGCACAGGCTTAGTTGCTCCGTGGCATGTGGGATCTTCCCGGGCCAGGGCTTGAACCCATGTCCCCTGCATTGGCAGGCAGGTTCTTAACCACTGTGCCACCAGGGAAGCCCTATCCTTTGTTGAAAGTTTATTCTTTCTCCCATTGATTTGCCTTTGCACCTCCCTCAAAAATTACCCCTAGGGGCTTCCTAGGTGGCTCAGTGGTTAAGAATCCGCCTGCCAATGCAGAGGTCACGGGTTCGATCCCAGCTCCAGGAAGATCCCACTTAAAAAAAAAAAAAATTACCCCTATATGCATGGGTTTATTTCTGGACTCTATGCTGTTCCATTGATATGTGCGTCATCCTTCCACCAATACCACACTGACTTACTTTACTCTTTATAGCAGATCTTGAAATCAGTTACTGTAAGTCTTTTAACTTTGTTCTTTTTCATCATTGTTTGGTTATTCTAGTTCCTGTACGTTTTCATATAAATTTTAGAATCAGCTTATCAATTTTTATTTTAAAAGAGTATGCTGGGATTTTGCTTGGGATTGAATTTATAGATCAAGTTGGAGAAAACTGACATATTAATAATATTGAGTCTTGAAATTCATGAACATGGTATATTCATCTATTTGGATCTTTGATTTCTCTAATTTGAATTTTCTGCATGCAGATCTTGCACATATTTTGTTAGATTTATACCTAAGTATATAATGATTTTTGGTACTATTGTAAATGGTATTGTTTTATTTTTTTATTCATTTTTATTGTAGTTGATTTACAACGTTGTGTTAGTTTCTTCTGTATAGCAAAGTGAATCAGCTATACATATACATATATCCCCTCTTTTCTGGATTTCCTTCCCATTTAGAGCGCCACAGAGCACTGAGTGGTATTGTTGTTTTAATTTTAATTTACAATTGTTTGTCACTACTATATGGAAATGCAATTGATTTTTTTGTGTATTGGTCTTGTATCCTGTGATCTTGCTAAAGTCACTTATTCAAGTAGCTTTTGTGTGAATTCTCTTTGGCATTTCTACATAAATAATCATGTTAACTGAGAATAGATTATTTATTCCTTTCAGCTCTGTATGTCTTTAATTTCTTGCTTAATGCACTGGCTAGGACTTCCACGATGACCAATTTGCTTTTTATTCACTAGTCTTGCTTGTTAAACAAATTATATTTTTCTAATCTCCCCTTCCATAAAAATAAATCCCTTAAAAAATAAACCTCTGGATGGATTTCAGGGGGTCTGTGAATCTTTGAAAAATATAAGCAACATTTTATATTAGTATGTATATCTGTATTTCCTTGGAGGAAGTGGGTTCATAGCTTACTTCAGACTATCAAAGGGATTTATGTCATCAAAAGGATTAAGGAATTAAACTTTAGGTAAAAGCATAGGTATAAATAATTTTCATGATCTTGTTTTTCACATATGCAGCAACCAAAGTTAAGAACATTCTTTTGCTTTTTTTTTTACCTTGCCCTCTCCCCACTCTATAGGAAAGAATGAATAGTTCTCTGCAGTTTTGACCCCTATCATTTTTGTGGTAAAGATAAACACAGATTTAAATGTTGGTGGGGATTGGTGGTAGGACATGCTTAGAAAAAATATAGCTCAAGTAAGGCCAATACCTTATTTCAAGGCCCACACAAAAAATTATATATATATAATTTATATATATATATAATTACACACACACACACACACACACACACACACACACACACACACACACCAAGAAGGGCATAAGGGGAAAAATGACTAGTTATGTGCATATCAAAACTTATTAAGACACTCCTGAGAAACTGAATAAATCATGTTAAGAAGTCTCATTTACAGAAATATAAAGTGATTGAAAATTTGCAACCCTTTTATCTTCTTATGTTTGGTTTAAATCAGCCTATTTAAACAAAGTTAACAAGTAGGTTTGGATAAAACCAGAGACAAACAGTAAACAGGATTATTTTAAAGACCTTTTTCAAACAACTGTAAGATGTTAAAGCATTGTCACTAGTTTTAATTGAAAACCTAGGGGTGAAATTAATGTTAATATTTTTAAGATTCCCATAATGTATATAGCTCTGCATTAGATTCCATCATTTCCTTTCTGTTGAAGGAAAATCTTGATTATTATTATGAGCCAGGTTAGTGTTAGGATGGATAATTGTTAGCAATCACTTGACAAGCAAGAGCCTTTAGTGAATCCTAACAGTGAAAAGAATGTTGTCTTTTCAAAACAGCCATTAGTGGGAATTCCCTGGTTGTCCAGTGGTTAGGACTGCATGCTTCCACTGCAAGGGGCATATGTTCAATCTTTGGTCCCTGGTCTGGGAACTAAGATCCCAAAGGCTGCGCAGCCAAAACAAACAAAAACAAAACAAAACAGCAACCCCCCCCCCAAAAAAAAACTGCCATTAGTGCTGCTAAAAATAACAACAAACACGCATATGGTGCTTAGTATGTGCCAAGCACTGTTTATTTCATCCTTACAGTAGTCCTGTGCAGTAGTCATTGTTCTCATTCTATATATGATTTTATCCCACATAATAGTGGGTAAAACCTTTGTGATATTATCCTACTAGTCTGAGTAACCTTTCTTCTCCATACCCATCCTTCAAGGTCCTGCATCCGACATCATTTTTCCTTTTCTGATACTCATTGTAGGAAATAATTTTTCTCTTTTATTCTCTCATTATGTTAGAACCTCCAATAGGGCATGTATCACAATCTTCTCTGTTTGTTTAAAGTGTCCATTTGAGTGTTCTTCTTTGTATACTAGATTAAGGTCATCCGGAGGTCAAGAATTTCTCTTGGGAGGATTTCCCCACCACAGTGATTTGCATGGAGTCTTGCACATTCGTTATAGGTAATCTATGTTTATTAAAATGAACCTTCTGTTATACTTGCATACAGTTTATCTTCCAGGAATTTACTCAGTAAACTTGCTCATGTGCAAAGTTACATGTGCATTAGGCAATACAACTTAATAGGTAAGAGCCTAAGATGGAATCCTAACTCTGATACTTAGCTGTGATCTTGAGTAAGTCACTTAATTCTTCTGTGCCCTGGTTCCATCACCTGTACTGTCAATAATAATAATAATACCTACACCTCAGACAGTAGTCATGTGAATTAAGAGTTCACTTTTAAAATGTGCTTGAAAGAGTGCCTGGCACACAGTAGTATATGTGTTTTGGGGGTGGGGGGAGGTTGTACTTTTTTTATTGAGGTATACTTGATTTAAAATGTGTTAATTTCTGTTGTACAGCAAAGTGATTTAGTTATACATATATATACATTCTTTTTTGTGTTCTTTTCCATTATGGTTTATCACAGGATATTGAATATAGTTCCCTGTGTTATTCTTATTATTCTTGCATCGTATGTAATAGTAAAAATCTGGAAACAACCTAAATGCTCATCAAATAGGGACTCATTAAACAAAGAAAAAAATACAAAAAAATAGGGGACTCATTAAACTACAGTCTTAATGGAATTCTGTGCAAATATTAAAAGGATTAGGGATCCAAAGGAAGATACACAAATCATTAACACATGGGAAAACGCTCAACATTAGTCATTAGAAAAATGTAAGTCAAAACCAAAATGAAATATTACTGTACATCTACAGGTTGGCTATTAGATGAACAGTAGCAAGTGTTGGCAAGGATATGGAGAAATTAGATTCCTAATACATGAGTGGTGAGAATATAAAGTAATATAACCACTTTGGAAAAGTTTGGCATTTCCTCAAAATGTTAAACTCAGTTGCAGTATGACCCAGCACTTTCTCTCTTAGCTATATGCAAGACTTGAAAACATACATCCACACAAAAACTTGTACACAAATGTTCATAATACCCAAAGTGGACGCAACCCAACTATGCCACTGAGAAACGGATAAACAAAATGTGGAACAGCCATACAGTGGAATATTATTCGACCATATAAAGGAAGAAGGTACTCATAAGGCTTCAACATGGATGATCTTAAAAACACCATGCTAAGTGAAAGGAGCCAGACACAAAAGACCACATATTGTATGATTCCATTTATATACAGTGTCCAGAATATGCCAACTCTATAGCAACAAATTAGATTAGTGATAGCAAGGGGCTAAAAGGGAAGAATGGGGAGTGACTGCTAATAGGTACGGGATGTCTTTTGGGTGGGGTGATCAAAGTGTTACAGAATGGGATAGTTGCACAATCTTGTGAATATGATTTTTATTTTTTTTTTAATTTTTTTTTAAATTTTTTTTAAAGAATACAGGATTTATTTTATTTTATTTTGCATTTTATTTATTTATCTCATTGGCTGTGTTGGGTCTTTTTTGCTGTGCGCGGGCTTTCTTTAGTTGCAGTGCGTGGGGGCTACTCTTCATTATGGTGTGCGGGCTCCTCATTGCCGTCACTTCTCTTGTTGCGGAGCACAGGCTCTAGGCGCGTGGGCTTCAGTAGCTGCAGCACATGGGCTGAATAGCTGTGGCTCACGGGCTCTAAAGCGCAGGCTCAATAGTTGTGGCGCACGGGCTTAGTTGCTCCGCGGCATGTGGGATCTTCCTGGAGCAGGGATTGAACCGCTGTCCCCTGCACTGGCAGGCGGATTCTCAACCACTGCGCCACCTAGGAAGCCCGTGAATATGATTTTTAAAATGTACACTTTAAAATGGTGAATTTTGATTTGTGAATCATACCTTAATAAAGTGAATAAAAAATTGGAAGGTCTGTATGTTCTGAGATGGTATACTATCCAAAATATATTAAATGAAAAAGAAACAACAGATGTTTGCATGGTATGCTACCATATGCTTAAAAGAAAAAAGTACACACAGACACACATTTTGCAGGCATAAAATCTCTGAAAAGATACAAAGGAAACCAGTAACATTATTTCCTAAAGGGAGGCAATCTAGTGGTGACTGAAGAACAGGGTGGCCTAGAAGGGAAACCTACCTTTCCAGTACAGATCTTCCTTGACTTACGACAGAGTTATTTCCCGATAAACACATTATAAGTTGAAAATATCTTAAGTCAAAAATGCATTTAATACACCTGAACTGCCACACATCACAGCTTAGCCTAGCCTACCCCCCCCCCCTTTTTTTTTTTTTGCCACACTATGCAGCGTGTGAGATCTTAGTTCTGAGGCCAGGGATTGAACCTGCACCCCCTGCAGTGGAAGCCTGGAGTCCTAACTTCTGGACTGCCAGGGAAGTCCCCAGCCTAGCCCACCTTAAACATGTTCAGAATATCTTCATTAATTTACAAATGGGCGAACTCCTCTGGTGACGCAGTGGTTAAGAATTCGCCTTACAGTGCTGGAGACAAGGGTTCAATCCCTGGGCCGGGAAGATTCCATATGCCCTGGAGCAGATAAGCTTGTGCGCCACACCTACCGAGCCTGTGCTCTAGAGCCCCCAAGCCACAACCGTTGAGCCCACATACCACAACTACTGAAGCCCACGCATCTAGAGCCTCTGCTCTGCAACAAGAGAAGGCACGGCAATGAGAAGCCTGCACACCATAAAGAAGAGTAGCCCCAGGTCTCTGCAACTAGAGAAAGCCTGCGCACAGCAACGAAGGCCAAAAAATAAATTTATTTAAAGCCTATTTTATAATATAAAGTATTAACTATCTCATGTAATTTATTGACTACTGTACTAAAAGTGAAAAATAGAATGGTTGCACGGGTACAGAATGGTTGTGTTTATCAGTTGTTTACTCTCGTGATCACCTGGCTGATGGGGAGCTGCTGCTCCCTGCCGCTGCCCAGCGTCGTAGGTATTGTGCAGGTATCGGGCTGCATATTGTTCGCCCAGGAAAAGATCAACATTCAAAGTATGGTTTCTAGTGAACGCGTATCGCTTTTGCACCACCGTAAAGTCGAAATATCCTAAGTTGAACCATTGTAAGTTGGGCACCATCTGTATATGCTTTTGTACCTTTTGAATTTTATACAGAATGCAAGTATTACCACTTGCATTTTTTTTAATTTAAAGAAAGAAAAATGGAAAACGTGCTTTATCTTTAGTCTGTTTTATTTTAAGAGATCATCTTCATTTTCTTCTGTAATAAACTTAAAAGATATCCACCCATTTGGTCAGATTTATTTATTCTTTAGCAACTGAAGCATTAAACAATTACAGTTTTAACTCTCAATCCTTAATAATATTATTCATGATATTTGAGATTGTTTAGTTTTCTCATGGAGAAAAATACCCAAAATAAAATAAACCTTTATGCTATCCACCTACTAGCCCAACAGCACACTTTCATTAAGAAAGTTCAACTGATAGTGATAATTGAACAATTTATATGATGTCAGCAGAGAGGTATCAAGAGTGATTGTCAAGTGGCATTCTTGTTAAGTCAAGAGCTATGATCTTTGACCCACTGCTCAATCCATTTCAATATCTGATTGATATTATCCTCTAGATCTTCTGGTTTATTGCTCGGCAGCTGATGCACTATTTCCTCCTTGTAGGATGCTAAGGCTTCTTCATAAAGAACTTGAAAAATTTCACACTGAATATTGTCTTTTAGTTTCTTCTCATTATAACCCCTAGAAGGCAGAGAGAAGATAAACAAACTGAATGGCATTAACTGGAGTTTTAGGAACAAACTAGAAACTGGACACTTTAGAAACTATACACTTTTGAACATATGAAAAAATCACACAAAAACACTTCTTGTAGTCCCTTTACCTAGAGAAAACAGATTGGCATCTGTGAATATGAGAGATGACTTTGACGAGAGGATTAAACTCAGGACAAAGGTTTAGGTTTGTCTGAGACTTTTTTCCCTATAATTTGTCAACCACTCAGTTAGCAAACATCTACCTACCTCAAGCCGGATACCAAGCTATGAGATAAATAGTCTATAGCTACGGTCCTAAGTTTCAAAAGAGAGGAGTTAAGATATAGACAGAGAAAACAAATAGATGGCATAAAATGAAATAAAATGCATATGATAAGGAATATCATATGTTAATTGGGTACTTGATCACACAGATGTGTCTGTACATTACCAATTACAAAGACACTGAAAAAATTAACATATAATCTTTACACACATGTAAATTAGCCAATTAGCTAGTGAAAGAAGATAAGGAAAATTCAAACTCAAACTTTGTAACAATCTAAATTAAATTGATTTTTTTAATTTTTTAAATTAAAAAAAAATTTTTTTTTGAGGTACACAAAAGTGAATCAGCTGTATTTATACATATATCCCCGTATCCCCTCCCTCCCAAGACTCCCTCCTGCCCTCCCTGTCCTGGCCCTCTAAGGCATCACCCTTCATCGAGTTCATCTCCCTTTGTTATACAGCAACTTCCCACTAGCTATCTATTTTACAGTTGGTAGTGTATATATGTCTATACTACTCTCTCACTTCATCCCAGCTTCCCCTTTGCCCCCCGCACCCCTGACCCCATGTCCTCCAGTCCATTCTCTGCATCTGCATCCTTATTCTTGCCCTGTCACTGGGTTCATCAGTACCATTTTTTTTTTTTAAGATTCCATATATATGAATTAACATACAGTATTTGTTTTTCTTTTTCTGGCTTACTTCACTCTGTATGACAGACTCTAGGTCTGTCCACCTCATTACATATAAGCTCCATTTCATTCCTTTTTTATGGCTGAGTAATATTTCATTGTATATATGTGCCACATCTTCTTTATCCATTCATCTGTTGATGGGCATTAAGGTTGCTTCCATGTCCTGGCTATTGTAAATAGTGCTGCAATGAACATTACGGTACATGTTTCTCTTTGGATTATGGTTTTCTCTGGGTATATGCCCAGTAGTGGGATTACTGGACCATATGGTAGTTCTACTTTTAGTTTTTTAAGGCACCTCCAAACTGTTTTCCATAGTGGCTATACCAACTTACATTCCCACCAACAGTGCAGGAGGGTTCCCTTTTCTCCACACCCCCTCCAACATTTACTCTTTCTAGATTTTGTGATGATGGCCATTCTGACTGGTGTGAGGTGATAGCTAATTGTGGCTTTGACTTGCATTTCTCTGATGATTAGTTATGTTGAGCATCTTTTCATGTGTTTGTTGGCCATCTGTATGTCTTCTTTGGAGAAATGTCTATTTAGGTCTCCTGCCCATTTGTGGATTATTTGCTTTTTTGGTATGAAGCTGCATGAGCTGCTTGTATATTTTGGAGATTAATCCTTTGTCCGTTGCTTCGTTGGCAAGTATTTTCTCCCATTCTGAGGGTTGCCTTCTTGTCTTGTATAAATTAAAGTACTTAAAAGATGATTAACTTCATGAAAAGACAGCCCACAGAATAGGAGAAAATTTCTGCAAATCTTATATCTTATAAGGGACTTACATCTCAAATACATAAAGAACTCTTGTAACTTTATAAAAAAGGATAAATAGCCCAATGAAAAATTGGGCAAAAGATCTGAATAGATATTTCTCCAAAAAAGATACACAAATGACCAATAAGCACATGAAAAGATGCTCAATATCATTAGCCATCAAGGAAATGCAAATGAAAACCACAGATACTACTTCACATCCACTAGGATGGACACAATCAAAAAAGATAACAACAGGATGTGAGAACACTGGGGGCTCCCTGCACTACGCTTCAGAATGTAAAATACTACAGCCACTCTGGAAAACTGTCAGACAGGGCCTCAAAAGGTGACATAGTTCACATATGACCCAGCAATCCTATTCCTAGAGAAATTCAATACCCAAGATGAATGTGTGCAAAACACAAAAACATGTGCATGAATGTTCCTAGCAGCATTATTCGTAATTGCCGAAAAGTGGAAATAATCCAAATGTCTATAATCTGATAAATGGAAAAATAAAATATGGTATATCCATATAATGGAATATAATTTGGCAATAAAAAGGCATGAAGTACTGGTACATGCTATAACACAGATAAACCTTAAAAACATTATGCTAAGTAAAAGAAGGCAGACACAAAAGATCACATTTTGTATGATTTCAATTATATAAAAAAGTCCAAAATAGGCAAATCCACAGAGATAGAAAGTAAATTACTGGTTGCTTAGGACTGGGGACTGAGGGGAAATGGGGGGTGACTGCTAATGGGTATGGGTTTTTTTTTTTGCGGGGGGGGGGTGGTGATGAACATTTATAAAATTGGTTATAGTAATGGACATACAACTGTGAATACACTCAAAACCACTGAATTGTACACTTCAATCTGGTGTACAATTCATATGGTATGTGAAATTATCTCAATAAAGGTTTTTTTAAAAAAGGTGATTAATTTTTTTCAATATTAAAAACAAGACTAGCTTTCTCATAGTTTTTTCATACTTTAGTCTTTAGTTATTTACATAAAATAGTAATTTTTAATAAAAATGTTAAATGGTCTTTGAGAAAACGCATATGTACCATATAGTCTCTATTACTTCTCGGTTCAAATATTTTTAATGGCTTTTCTCTGCTTAAAGAAAGATGATGAAAGTTTTAGGTGTAGCTCCAACCTAACTTCCCCTATATATTTGCTACTATACTTTTTTGTGCAAGGATTTTGCAAGTATCCCATCCAATGGTGCTCAGTCAGAGCTGACTACAGTCAGTGAGAACCACAAATTCTGAACATGACCTTAGGCAAACTTCTGGAGTTTTCATTCCGGAGACAGCTCTCTGAATTCCTCTAAAATCCCCCCTTTTCCACAGCTTGAATCAAAAGACAGTGGGAAAATGTTTTCCATAAAATTTTGCTTTTTTTGGTTATTCTGGATTATGTCTGATGCTCTCTTGAAGGGATAAACTCAAATATATTATGAAATGTTAATCTATCTTGTTAAAGTTTGTAAAATGTTAATTTATCATTAGTTTTTCATAAGCTTTCCCATTTCTGTTGTGAGGATGATTTGAGTGGGTAATGTTCATTCCATAGCAAAGAATGTTATTGGCTTGGCAGTTTTCCTAGAAAAGTTTTACATGAAGGAAAAACATGACTAAACAGGTTGCCATATAGTACATTTTACTGAATCAGACTGTCAGTTGAGGTATTCATTTACTCAGAAACTACTGCTTGTGTTTTACAAATGCATCTTTTTCTCTTAGGTTCAGAATGTTGGTACCATACAGACTTGGCTTACAATAAAACCAAAATAAAGCAGTCACATTTTCAAATAGAACCTTTTATGATGTTCGTGTTGGCCAACTTCAGGAATCTGAGTAGAAGTTTATATAATACTTTAAGAATTCAGTGTTTTTCCTTTCTTACCTAGTTTCAAGTCTTTTGTACAAAACACTGTTATCTGTTTTCAGCACAAATACTATATGAAACCAGCGTTCAGGGAAGAAATCACAACCATGGTAATCAACAATAACTCCACCTTCACTCATTTGGTTTTCTAACTCATCAACTACCTGTAAGAAAGGGGGAAAAAAAGATGAGTACTCTTTAAAAAGACTGAGGTCAACTTTCCTATTAAATTCTTTTAAATGTATACTTTATACAAAAAATTGTACTTACTCTATCTTCATCTAAAATGGGACAATCATACTCTTCATCATAGCCATCATATAATTGCCCTAAAAGAGAGTTACATTGGCATATTAAGGTAGTATTTTCTAAGTAACTTTCAGTAATTTTCAATTACTCTTTTAGAGACAAGGGAGGGCACTAATACAATAGATGTCACATGGACACCAAATATAAAGAGCAATACTGATAAATTAGAATTTTGTCTAGAAGGAAACTTGGATAA
This sequence comes from Hippopotamus amphibius kiboko, assembly GCF_030028045.1. Taxonomy (NCBI): domain Eukaryota; kingdom Metazoa; phylum Chordata; class Mammalia; order Artiodactyla; family Hippopotamidae; genus Hippopotamus; species Hippopotamus amphibius. Next base: position 221,137,982 of record NC_080186.1, on the reverse strand, counting down.
CAATATATCTGAAACCGTTTTAGCTATCAAAATTGAAACCACTAAAAAGAATGAATAATAGCCAACCTCAGAATTTGTGGGGCTATTAGTAGAAGAGAACTACATTAGTTTCACTGAGCTACAGATTGGTGGGAAGAGGGGACATATGGACACAATCACACACATTAACAGCAGATTAAGTTCCAGATTTATTAGGCCAAGGATATGAAACTTATTAAAAGCAACAACAGGTTCTTTTTTTTTTTAAGCTCTTTATTGGAATATAATTGCTTTACACTCTTGTACCAGCTTATGAGGTACACCAAAGTGAATCAGCTGTATTTATACACATATCCCCATATCCCCTCCCTCCCGCGACTCACCCCCACCCTCCCCGTCCCGGCCCTCTAAGGCATCACCCATCATCGAGTTGATCTCCCTTTGTTATACAGCAATTTCCCACTAGCTATCTATTTTACAGTTGGTAGTATACATATGTTTATGCTACTCTCTCACTTCGTCCTAGCTTCCCCTTCGCCCCCTGCCCCCCGACCCCGTGTCCTCCAGTCCATTCTCTGCATCTGCATCCTTATTCTTGTCCTATCACAACAACAGGTTCTTGATTCCAGAAATGAACCTTTTGTCACCGAGGTCAAATCTTCATGGGGTTTGGGGAAGGAGAGTCAGTACCCAGATGCTCCTTTACTTCTAGATTTCCAGCATCCCCAAAAGCCAAGGGTTAAATACCTTATTTCAGAAGGTAAAACAAGAATGATGGGGGCAGGCATAAAGAAGGCAGATTTAAATCTAACATAAGAACTTTTCAACAAATTAAAGTTTCCTTTCAAAGGAAGTGTATCTTAAGGAGGTGAGACACACCAATCCCACCCTCACCCTGAATCCCTAGGAGATATATACTCTAAGGCAGGCCGAGATCATCCTTGTAGCCATGCTATAGTCTTCCCACCTTTTTCCCCTTAATATTTTGACACAGGTTGAAATGAGCTTAAAATGAGCATGAGTTCTGAAGTGACAAAAAAGGTAGTCCTGAGGGTTAGTGGAAGGCACAGAGGCAGTTTTAACTGTCTTCCTGGAGAGTCTGTGTGTGGACTCTGGGCACACGAACCTGCTCTAGCACCCTAGTGACGTCTTGGGTTACCGTTCAGGTACCAGAAACTTAACAGCTAAAAAGTTAAACTGGCTTGGTATGGGGAAAATTGGTTAACAATGTAGAAAATAACCTAATACTTTACTTCACACCACAAACTCCAGGTCGATTAAAGAGCTAATTTCTTAATTCCAAAGATAACTAATGGAAAATTAAAGCTGCAAAGATATGATACATTTGAGTTTGTGAGAAAAATAATTGATTTAAACATATAAAATATTAAATCTCTGATGAAAAATAATATAATTTTTAAAAAAAGAAAAATGGCAGGAAGAAATACTTATACTAGGACAAAGGACTGCAATGCAGATTATATAAATACCTTAAAAATCAAAATAACAATAAGTAGCTTAAAGCATAAGAAATTTCACACAGGATGGAAAAGATAATCAGAAATTAGTTGCATTTAGTAAATTGACTGTGGAAATGTATAATTTTTAAAAGAAAAATGTCATACCCATTCAAAGATTTCTTTGACCATTGAATTTCTAACCAGAAAAAATTATAGAAGATGCTTTAAAATGTTCAACAATAGCGAATTAGTTATATCTTGTTTACCAACTTGCTGAAATATGTAATTAAACTTAAGTAAGGTTGATTTTCTACTATGTGGGAATCTGGAGTAGATAAATGTTCCTTCGTATTTTAAATCCAGACTAGTGAAATCTTTAAAAAAAATATATGCTGTCTAAAATACAAACAACTATAGCAGTATTAACTTTTAGAATTAGTCTTTATATACTGCAATGCTGAAATGCAGGATTTCTTAAATCATGTTAATACATTTTAATAAAAGTATAATCCAAGCTTTCAAACATTCATTTCAAAAAACATTTATCAATCACCATGTACCAGTAATTACAGAGGTAATGAAAATATAATAGTGAACAAATTGAACAAGGAGACCAAATCAGTCCTTTCCTCAAAGAGTTTACAATAAAACAAGTAACCTGGAAATTGTAATATTTAATGCTATGGATCATGGTGCTGTGGGAGCAATAAGATGGGTACCTTTTAGGTTAGGAATATAAACTTGGGATTAGGGGAGGCTTCCTGGAGGAGGTAATTTCTAAGTGAAAACTTGAAGCAGTTAGCTAAGGAAAAAAAGGTGGGTTAAGACAATTCTTAACAGAGAAAACAAGATATTCAAAGGCAGAGAGACTAAGGAGGGCAAGCCTTTCAAGAGAGGGAAAGTCTTTCAGAATAGTTAGAAAGTAATTGGTAAGGGGTCTGGGGAATTAAGGCCAGATTAAAAAGGACCTTGAAGGCTGCACTGAGTTTAGACTATCCCAAAGCAAAGGAAAATCATTAAAGCACTTTTAGCATGAAATAACATGATTCATTTCAAATTTTTAAAAATCATTTTGACTTCTGTGTGGAGCTGGAAGGAAGCAAATCCAGAAAAAGCATGGATACCATACATAAGCTACTGCAGAATTTTAGGTGAGTGACAATTATAACCTGTACTACAGGGAACGGAGAGAGATGAATTCTAAACTTTGTTTCAAATTTCCAAAAAGAGGAAAAATGTGTGCTACTTTAGAAACTTCAACTGGGAGTCAAATTTGTAGTTGTCTATACAGTGGCAAAGATTTTTAGCTTGATTTCATCAATTCACCAAAATTTAGAAAATTAAATCAGTTTCCTAAACAAAGTTTTATGATGTACTTAGATAAACTGCTTGCAGAAAAAGGTTGATTGTGGAGCCAGTTAAAAGGCTTAAAAAATCTTACCTTAGAAAGACCTTCCCAGCAGCCCTTAGTCAAGCTATAAAATCATGGCCTTTCCCCTAACTGCCATCCTAGCATTGAACACTTAAACGGGAAAGCTGTTACTTAAAGCTAGTTACCTATTTTGGTGCTGCTCTCAGTAATTAAAAACACTTTCAAGGTTTCCTCCTTTGGAAACATGTTTATCTCAATGCAACAAGAAGCTTACAACTGTAGGGCAATTAGTATAAGAAGTTAATTGGTTTAGAAGGATTGGAAGCTTTGATACCTGGCCTTTTATGTAGAGAAGACAGCAGTAAATTCTGCCTAAAGAAGTTAGCACCGAAAGATGTGGCATTCAAGTTGGGCCTTTTAAGGAGCTGTTTATAAAAAAGACGAGGAAGGGCATCTACACATAAAGGGAATAGCATGTATAAAGACATGGAGATGGAAGATTCCCCATGCATTTGAAGAATAGTGTACTGTGGATAGACTAAAAGGGACATAGGGCATAGTGGCTGCAGGGAAGGCTGAAAGTAAACTGTGGCCAGTTCGTTATCTCCTATACTTTATTAAGGTGGATAGATTTTATCAGTAAAAAGCTCAAGTAATGTCACTCCCCCTCTACACTTTTAAAGGATATAATGATGGTGTACAGAACAGGGAGGGAAGAGATACTGAAGGAGATTCGATGGTCTTGAGAATGGTATATTGGTACAAACGGGATATAGCATCAATGGTCTTAGGAATGGGATGAGGTATGGAAGGAATTTTTTAAACTATCAAAACTAGGAGCTAAGTACATCTGTGTAGTGTGTGAATGCATTTGTATGTGTGGGGGATGGACAGGAATCAGGAGGGGGCAGGTAGAGTCTGGGATGACTTCAGAGCACGTGCTTTTTTTTTTTTTTTTTTTTGGCACACGGGCTTAGTTGCTCCGTGGCATGTGGGATCTTCCTGGGGCAGGGATAGAACCCATGTCCCCTGCATTGGCAAGTGGATTCTTAACCACTGTGCCACCTAGGAAGCCCCAGAGCACGTGCTTTTTAAACACTAATTTGGAAATGTCTGGGAACTATCTAGATGGTTACATCTAGATGTCTAGAAATTGGGATAAGTTTTAATTATAAATTTAAGAGTCATCAGCAAAAAAGACTGACAAGTCCTGAGTCAATGAAATTACTAGAGGGGGGGCAGGATTATAAAATGGCTGCAATGAGATCACAGGGGAAAGAGGCATATGGTGGGAAGGAGAGAATCAGATGAAAAGATTGGGAGAGAAGTGTGGGAGAGAGGACAATGGAGAAGTTAGTTTCAAAGGCTTCCAGTGGTAGTTGGTTCAGGTGAGGGAAAAAATGGAATACATACAGATTAGAGCAGGAAATGTTACACTTTTTCTGTAAAGGGCCAGACAGTAAATACTGTAGGATTTGCAGCCTACTCTTTAGCTAGTGGCTCCTACAAAATCAGCAGCAGCTTGCCAACCCCGGGTTAGAAACACATCAAGATTTTAAGTGTTGAGGGCCAGATATCTGAAATGCACCCAATGTCTAGACCTACGAGCATCCTGGGGTTAGGCATGGAGGCTGAAGACTGATAAACCGGTGGCAGGAAAATTAAGGATGCTGGTAACATTGTAACTAAATGATTGCATATGGGAAAGGACCTCAAGTGAGGAATGCCAGAGACTGGAAAAACAGGGATAAGAAAAGCATTCTTAGTCACTCCACATTCAGGACTCTCCATAGTTCTATTAAGCTTAATTCCCCACCTAATTTTTCCTGCTTTAGTTCTAAATGTCATAAATATGGTCCTCTTACAAATAATACAGCAATTCAGCATGACTACTAGGATGGCAGTAAACTCCATTTAGACACGTTTGTTTAAAACTAGTTTTGTTTTTTGTCTCATTACTTACAGTGGGGTTTCTAAACCTGAAATACTACCGAAATTTTGAGCTTGATAATTCTGTGATGGGGGTGGAGAGCTGTCCTGTGAATTGTAGGATATTCATCAGAATCCCTGGATTCTACCCATTAGAGGTCAGTAGCAAATCCCCTCACCCCAGGTGTGATTACTGAAATGTCTCAGAAGTTGCCAAATGTCCCCTGAAGGGCAAAATCATCCCGTTAAGAACCACTGCTTTATAGAAGATTGCATGGTTTCCCTTAAAGCATATTACCATTTGGAAAAAATGAGGCTGAATGTCTCAGGCTATTTCCTAATAAGATTTTCAGATATACTCAGATGACATCTGAGGGAAAAAATCTGGTATGGTTTGAAAAACAAAGTACCTCATCTAACGTATCAAATCAGACCAGAAATCCTTTATCTGGCATAACAGGAGGGAAAAAAGCCCCACTTTTCCTTTAAGGCAGATTCCACCTCATGAAGTAATCCCTTCAATAAAATACAAAGAGGATGGTCACGACCATGCACCATCAAGTGGACACACAACTGACTAAAATGGTTTGAGTATAAGTAGAGACTCGGTGAAGAGGAAGAGAAGTATCCCACAATCGATTATCCTTGGTCTGGTGTTACTGCTGCTCTCAGTGCTATTCATGACTGATTATACAATAATTTCATGAAGTTTAGAAATACTAAATTGAGTGGGTAAGATAAGAACTGGAAGACATAACTGAAATGGATTGCTGTCTGTGACTGAAATCACTTGTCAAAAACTGTGAAGTTCAACAGGCAAAGGAACAAAACTAGATCTCATATAGGTATAAAATGGAGAATGAGAAGCTATGCACAGTGGCAAATAAAGACCTAAGCTTTATTAACTATAATTTGAATGCTAAACCTGGATTAAAAATATAAGCATGATACTAGCTTATAGTATCAAGAATATGACAAGCAACGATGCACAAAATCTGACCTACAAAAAGGGATACTGGGAAAAAACTTTTTGAATTTTTAAGTGCTAAGATACTGGGAGACACACTAAGGGTTCTTAAATATATCCAAAAGGATAGAAAAATGGGGCCTAGGAAAAAGTCTGCCAATTGAGAAAGATAAACCTAAATGGATGAGGATTCACTATAAATAAAAATCCTGATCAAGCGGCCTCTCTAAAAAGCAGACATGGTTCTACTTCAGCAATCTGAAAGAACGGCCCCAAGAGTGACTTATACACCAGAGATCATACTATGACCTAAACATCTGAAGACACTAGAAGTGACTCTATCGGTTAGGAACAGACTGCAACAACTTCACGTTTTTCCAACTGTTATTTCTGTTGGTGATAATGAGGCAGAAAATTGTACTAAAAATCGAAAACCACAATTGCCGAAGTACCAACGATCAAATGCATGAATTACAGCTTTATTTTTTACACTTAAAGGCAGATGAAAAGCCATTACTAATCCTATTAAAGAAAATCCAACACATCTCAACTGAGAAGTATGGTAACCATATTTACTCATTAAATACTATTTTTCTAAACACAACATGGGAACATCTAGCATGCATGCTGAGTCTCAGTACAGTGGGTTAAAAACCAAGTGCACGTGTCACATCCTCAAGGCTAGATCACAAGTTGTCATAGGCGTCATCCTCATCCTCATCCTCCTCGTCATCGTCGTCACGTTTTCTTTTCAATGCATTTGATGCTTCATTGGCAGTGTTTTGTGATGACACCATGTTAGTGGTAATAAGAATATTTTTGGACCCAATTAATGATGGATTAATTAGAACATTCTGAACTGCTGATGTTGCAGGAATTGATGCTTTTACAGCTGGGGATTGTGAACTGGGCATCTGTACTGTGAACCTTTGCCCTGTGAGGGACACTGGCGTCCCTACTTTAGTTGAAACAGACATGGTTTGTGGGGTTGGTGTGCCAAGCGTGGGAGTACTTGGTCTGCTAGTAACTGAACCGACGCTTAACCGCGGAACTGTGATTCTTCCTGCAGAAGTAGATGCCTTTTTTTGTAAAGACTTAAGTCTATAATTTGGAGCAGTCAAGCAATATCTATCAGGTGGCAAGCGAGGACCTGAATATGGCTTGATCAATGGCAAAGGGGTTTGATTTCTTTGCCTTGCAATATCTAATAAAAAATCTCTCGGGGGAGGAGACGTAAAAGACTGGTCAGCACGACACTGGATTGCCAATCGCACATCATCTGCATCAACAGTAGCTTTCTTAGCATGACTTGAATAAATTTTTGCATCATCTAGAATTGTGGTCACATATCGGAAGGCAAACTCCAACATCTGATTTATAACTCTTGGTTCATATTCTGTAATCCCCATATCCTTCAGGATTTGTGCCATCATCTGTGCATCTTTCGGCATGCTCTTGGGAGAAGCCATCTTGCCAGACTCCATGATATCCGGTGATCAGACTTTAGATCATTTGAGAAAAATATGTACATTAGATCAAACCTGGAATAGTTACTTTAGTAGCAACTGTCAGGAACTTTAAAATTTTTAAATACACGTTAAATTTTAAAAAATATAAGTTGAGGCACATTAAAGTTCCCTTCACTTAAATTTACTGAGTTTCTACCCATTAAAGAATATAAAAAGATGAAGACACAAATGAGGGAGTGATAAAAGATTGGGGAAAAACAGGGCAAAATAAGCAAAAACATATATCACTTTAAAATATGTGCAGCTGCTTGCAGGCATGCACCTATTAAACTAATCTAAGAAAAGGCCACAGGACAGCCATGTCCTACTGCCTGAGTTCAAAACAATGTCTTCCGGTAAGCTCATATACTCACTACTCACTCCATAAATATATATGCTAGCACTACCCCAATCTTTATGTGTTTGCCCAACTCAAAATACTCTCCTTCTTCCTCACATTTAAACTGTCCTATGTCCAATCTTCGTGGAAGCTGTCCCACTTACTACTGTCCACAAGAACCGCTGGCCAATTGCAGACCGGATGTGGTGTCAAAATAACCAGGACACAGCATTAGACAATATGTTCTATTTCTATGGGTCCCCAACAGAGCATAAATTCCCTCATGGCGATTCTTCTCTGCTTTTTATACCTTCTCACAAGTATAGTATTAATACTCCATTATTTCTCTCTCACTTTAAAAAAAAACAAATTAACACCAAAGTGTCCCTTACCTTCTCGAGCTAAATCACCCACGTTAACGTATTTCAGTCCTGATCTTGATGCAAGTTCTTTGCCTAGCGTGGTTTTTCCAACCCCTGGTGTACCTGTAAGACAAGTCACAGAAAAATACTGTTCATGAACTACTTTTTAGACTTTAGCCACCAATCTGCCCTTCTTAAGGTTCTTAACAACTGAAATGAAAAGTTTCCTAATTAGCAATCCTATATGAATTAACACACACCATAACCTAATCAAAACTACCCAAAGCCTGCTGGATATCAGAATTTCACCCAGTGTACCTGATTTTACCAGGAGTGGGGCTTGGGAGAATGTGATGCCAATTACAGACTGTCTGCCACCACCATGGAAATTCCCAGAATAAAACTAGCCACCTCAAATAAACTGCCATCATTCATTTGCTTTAAATAAGAAAAAAGCAAATTGTTCATGGAAAAAAGTTAAGCAGTATGAAAGAAATCTCATATCCACTATACACTTCCCTAGAGGCAATCAGTGTAAACCACTTTCTTATATCTCTCTCCAAGAAGTCATATACATATGTTTGTGTATACATCCATATATATGTACATATTTGGTAGCATACTACATATATGTATATACACATTGCATGCATATATACATATACACACCATATATTTTCTTCTACATAAACAGCAATAGTATACGTTGTTCTTCACCTTCCCTTTTTTATATCTATTGTCTCAAGATAAATAATCAAACGCTTAATTTTCAGCTTGAACTAATGCCAGTGAACTTATAAAACTTGATCACTATAATTAAAAATAAAAGGAAGAAATCAAGTCTACCTATAAGGGCAATAACATTTTTACCTCCAGTCCACTATAATGTACCAAGTGTGAACCCTGAACTCACCATGTTTTCAGTAAAACGCTCACATTTAGATTTTTGACGATATGGTTTAATATTAGAAAACCAAGACACTGTCTAACCCAAACAAATCGGATGTTGTAAAGTCTTCCCCTTAAGGATACTCACAGGCTAAACATTAATTTGTTGAGGTTAATCTGCTGCTCTCAGAAACAGAAAGGACTCATGCGCTGCCAATATGCTTATATTTTGTTAAAGGATAAAACTTTGCTTTGTTTCCACAAAGAGCGCCTCAATCTTACTGTGTTGCAACAGCATCTACACCCATTCGATTTTTCCATCAATGGCCTATGATGCTGTTAACTGCTACAATTCAGTAAACATTTTCAGAGTTAAACGACCAGAAATAATATTCTTTAAAGTCGTTATGCGGCACTTTATTACCCCTCGCATGTAACCAGCGCCCTGAGTATGAATCCAAAGACCCAGAAGAACCCCCACAACCCCCCCAGGAATTTTACAGCATCTCTATACGAGAAACGACCAGAGATGCTCAGTAGCTGCCTTTCCTTCTTAAAAAGGAAAAACCCCTGATGCTAACTCCGCAAGAGTACTCAGCAAATTAATCACCCCACACCACAAACATCCAAACGTTTCCATCGAAATCTGACTCTCAGATACAAAGGAAAAAGACGACACGGCCCAGGAGGCCTAAGTTTTAAGACATCCACCACCAACAGATCTACTAAGGGCCAGACACTGCCTTACGTTATCTCGCTAAACACGAAAAGAAACCATGTCAAGTGAAGGAGCAACGGCCATTTTACAAACAAAAACCTGATGAAGGAAGATCAGGCAGCGTGCCAAAACAGGGAGCTGAGTATTTCCACCTCTAGCCGCCTCACCGAGGAGCCAGCCTCCGGCCGACTGTTAACGTCCGCCGTCCCCTCCCCCAACACCGTCGCGAGCGCCGGCTCTAGAGGCCCCGACAACGACCCCGCCAGGCGACCCTCGCCGAGCCTCGCAACACAACACGCAGCGACCCCGCTCCGGGCGTCCCGGGCCCACCCCGCCGCCCGGCACCACCCTCGCCGCGCGCCCTGACCCGTGAGCAGGATGTTGGGAAGCAACATGGTCCTCGCCGCGCTAGCTCCCGGCGCCTCTGCGCTCGCGCCCTACACGAGACAGGGAGGGGCCGGAAGGGGCGGGCAGCAGCCAGCGCCAGCGGCGCCGGGGGGGCTCGAGGCTTGCAGCGGCGCTCGCGACCCACCTCCGCCACTCGTCGCCTGCCCTTGGTTCCCTGGCCTTCTATGACACGCTTCCATCGCAGGGTCCGAGGTACGGGCGCAGGCCGGGTGGGCGCTTCGGGTCAGGCAATGCGCTGGATGCCTAAGGCCGTCGCTCCTTTGCCGGCCCCGCCCTTCGTGCTGTGTCGCGGAAGCGCCGACCGACCTGGAAGGTCCCCGGGAGGAGGGGCCTCCAAGAGGGTTCCGCGCGGAGCCCGGGTGGGGCTGGGTAGCTTCCCTTCCACCTGGAGCAGAGCTTGGGCCCCCCACCTCTCCTCTCCGCCCACGAGGGGATGCAGCTTCCGGAAAGTAAGGCTGCCGCGGCTGCGGCTGTGGTGTGTATATGTCCTAGAGACGCGAGCCCGTCTCTACCTTCACGCCTTCCCCGACTCTCGTGGCTCCTCCTCCCGACCTGCCCGGCCCATCTGGAGAGGAGATGGGTTGGGGGTGCGGAGCTCTGGCCTGAGGCCGGGGCTCGCGAGCCCATCTCGGCTCTCTCCTACCTAGCCGCATTACGTTGAACGAATGTGTGAGCTCAGTATCCCCCGTGCAGTGTGTAGGGTGGTGGTGGGTCTGCCAGAAATACTCTTCCAAGTTCTGTGCTACCTCTGACGTCTCATTTCAGGAACCTGGTATCGTCAAGGACAGTTGTCTGCTTTTTAAAGTAGGTAACTGTCGGTCTTGCTTTCAAAGAGCGACTAGAATTTTGACCATGGCAACAGTCTGCGTTTTTTTATTTCGACTTGACAACTATGTTTACTCAAATAGCTGTTTTTTCCACCTGTGTACCTCTTTGAAACCTCAAAACAAAAACTTCTCTGGTCGTGAACAATTTGTATGTGTGTGTATGGTTTGTTTTCTAGTGTGTGGAAGTGTTTACACATAAATTTTGTGTGACTCCAAACTGTAAAGCTCAGTTTACACGTTTGTAGACCTTAAAAAACTTTCCTTCTGGCTAATTTAAAATTGGTGAGTTCACTAGTTTATGTAAACGTTGAACAACAATGAAAGAAAACAGCGTTACTAAAAAATTTCATAACATTCAAATAAGAACAGTTATAAAAAAAAAGTTCACAGTAAGATGTAAAGTCTTTGTCCAAAGTAAGTGATGAGTTTGAATTCATTGTATAGTGCCTTTTTGTTATAATTTTTGAAATTTTGGGAATTTTTTTGAAATTTTATAATTCGAAATGTGGGCATTTTTAATTTGCAGTATAAAAACTGCACAGAGTTGTTTAATTAATGGCAAAGGATAGGTACACAAACGTGGGGTTTTTCTGTTTTCTCTAATGCATTATTGAGTTCAAATGAAAAACATATCACCACAGATAATCTGACAGTTATAGTCATTGAAAGTAAAATTTATTTTAGCATTTTGATTTCTTGCTGCATGTATGTTTGCTATGTTCTCTTTCACTAGTTCTTGAGCCTTAACTTTATTATGTTGTTGATTTTATCAGTATATATTAAGTACTGTACTTCTGTTTTACAGTTTTTCTTAATTTGAGATTTTGTTCTTTTTCTTTTTCCCTAGCTGAATTATACTTTAATGTACTACAGGTTGTATACTACGGATGGGAACTATTGAAGTTTATAATGTCAAAAACTTCTCTTAGACCAAAGGTATCTTCCACGAAGGTATGATACACTACAATGGCTATGTGATAATTGCCCAAAAGGAGTTATAAATTTTTATATATGTTCCTAATGACTTATTACTGCTATCAAAGTAATGGTGCCCAGTATTTGTTCTAAATAGTGATCTAAAAAGTTTAATAATAAATTGTGAAACAACTGTTCACTGAAAATGCAACCTTAATTTTGAAAAAATGTTTATTAACAATCCCAGTCACAAAGAAAAGGCTGAAAACTCTTGAATGAAGGAGCAATAGAAGAAAAAGAAATACACGAGTTGCAGTTGGTGTTATAGCTTAACAACAAGCCTTGCCTATTAGAAATTATGTGATTCAATGTGCCAGTTCAAAACAAGGCTAGCGGGATGGGATGGGTGTCAGGCAGTAAATGAAAAGTTAGCTGTTTTCCTAGTGGTGGATCTCATTTTTCTCTGACTTTAAGTTAATTATTTAACTTTGCTGTTGTTCTTTCTCCTCCTCTCTCTTTTTGTTTTTTTTAAGTAAGTGAAAATCCACATTTACATAAGAAATAAAACTGTAGAATGTATAAGTAGCATGCAGATTGGAATTGCTAGATCAGAATTTCTATCAAGAGTTTTACTACTAATAATATTTTTATGTACTCTTAAAAACAGAGGAAAGGGGCCAGAATTGTAGTACTAGTGAGAATCTCTTAAAGAGGAGGAAATGAATTGGGTAGCTATGACTGAAATTTTTCTCCCAAAGGTCTTCATTTCTGTACCCACTGCTGAACATAATCCTAAACTCTGTCTTTATAAGAGGAATGAAGTGTGATTTGCATTCATAAAATTCTTAAAAGCCCTAACTTGTTTCTCCTGAGCCTACTTTCAGCTCCAGCCTCTGTTTTGTATTTTTTTTCTCTCAGAAAGGAGCGTTGTCTAATAAATAGTTCACAGCTGTCGCTGAGTATTCTTCAAGAAAAATATAATCTTGTTAGCCAGGCAGGGAATTCCAAAACTCAGTACTAAGCTAGATTTTTTAAGATTTATACTGTTGGAACGTTAAGAAAAGGTCTACTTTTAAAAGTCTATTTAAAAAAGCTTTTTAATGCTTCTAAATATTTTTAGGTTAAAATTGTTTGATTTAGCATTTTTGTCTATGTATTCTTACAAAGGATTTTTTTTAAAAAAAGGAGATGATGCAGGGAAACGTAGAGAGGTCAATGCTTTCTATAGGCCAGAAGACCATGAGATGGAACTTACTGATTTTCCTGCTCTATTAACCTAGTACTCTTTTTCCTAAACAAATCTGACAAATCATCCTCCCTGGAAAGCCTGCCTCCCTTTCATAAACATATTAGTTGCTTCATGAGCTGAAGACAAATATATTCAAGTCATAATTACAAATTATTGATAGCATCAGTATTCTTAGACCTATCTTCGCAAATCTTAAAGCTGATAGAGATTATTTGAATATATGAAATGGCTCGTAGTTTATGGGTGTATTAACCTGGTCAAGGCAGAAGTGCTCTACAAGGTTAAAATAATGCCTTTTTTTCTTTATTCTGTTTTACTTCTTTTTTGGTAGGTAATTTTAATATTTGTGTATCAGTGCTACAAATGAGATTTTAAAGTAACAGTCTAATCTTTATCCTGGGAAGATTATAATTAATAAAAAGAATACATTTGTATTCTATATTCATTGATGTGGTATTCATCATTACCATGGTCAAGTAGATAAGTATGCATTTATACTTATTGTAAAGTAGAAAAATAACTAATACATAGAGTCAGTTTTATTTAAAGAGCTTTGTGAGATTTTTATTTTAAATGTTGCAAATATAAGAATTATTTTAATAGAGTAGTTTAGTTATGTAGGAAATAGATGCAAAAAAATGTAATAGTGTTTACATGGTTTCTTTTTTTCAGGTAACAAACTGGGTAGACCCATCATTTGATGATTTTTCAGAGACTACAAGCATCTCTACTATTACTACCACATCATTAGGTGTGAATAACTCAAGTCTTAAAAGAAGAAAGGTGCCTTCCACATTAGAAGGTAGCAGATTACCAGCTAGGAAAGGAGGAAACCTATCTTCCTCAAAACAGATTTATGGTCTAGAAAATTCAAAAGAATATCTGCCAGAAAATGAACCATGGGTGGATAAATACAAACCAGAAACACAGGTAATAAATGACATACAAACAAATCTACATAATTTAGTGTCAGGAAGGAGAGGGATGTGCATTTTCAGTTATTCATAAAAAGCTTTCCGCCTAAATGAGTTAGGAAAATAATAATAATTTCTAAGTTTTTACTATCCCAAGGCTCAGATTTCCCCAACACTTATTCTGAAGGTATACCATTGGTTGTCTTTGATTTAATTTAACCCCCAACGTAGACTTGATCCATTTAATTTTTTGCTAAATGTAATACCCTTCACAATTTATTTCCTTCCCAAGGTGTATTTCAGGAATTTAAAATACTTTATAATTGCAGATGTGCCTCAAATTTGCATATATTGGGGTCAGTCTAAGAGTAGAATTTTTCTATATCATATAAAGAATTGAATTAAGTGTAATCAAAACGACCTTTTATTACTATATAATGTTACTTGTTTGCTAGTTTTTTCATTAAAAATGTGTAGATAAATCCGTGCTGATGTATCAGAAATTTTTGAATTAAGATGTTTTATTTTAAACTTGAAAATTTTAGCATGAACTTGCTGTGCATAAAAAGAAAATTGAAGAAGTTGAAACCTGGTTGAAAGCTGAAGTCTTAGAAAGGCAGCCAAAACAGGTAACTAGATAAGAAATGCGTTTTAAAATATTTGGCCTCTAATGTTTCTCTGGTTTATAGTTGGTTCTAAGAAGTTAAAAACTTTCATGTTGACTTTGTTCTCCTCAAGTCCAGATCACCTGCAGTAGAAAGCTGTCTGACCTTACTACTTCTGCCTCATTGAAAGACTCAAGAGACTTTGTTTTTCCCTTTACTTGTACCTCTTTTTCCCTCTTATGTATAAAGCATAGTAAACCATTAGAGTGGTAATATATTTAGCGTATCAGATTATCTCACACAGAAGCAAGTAGGCAAGTTACGTATTAGTTTTTATTCTAAATGTAGCCTAAAATAGTCATTCATTTTATGCTGATGTTTTTTTCTTTCACTTCCTAATTCCATAATTACCCTTGACTGCCAAGCTAGAATTTTCTCTCTCTCTTTTTAAACTTTTTTAATTTTGAGATTCTTCAAACATAAAGAAAAATAGAATAGTAAGTGAATAGTCATATACTTGTAATATACCCATCATTTTCCCCTATGAGCATTTTAATTATAAATATTTGACATTTAATTCTCTAATGTTATCTAATGGTCAGTTCATACTCACATTTTTCCAGTTGTATTTTATATTTGGTTTGTAACAACCGCTATCTAATCAAGGACTACCCATTACATTTGATTGTTATATCTCTTAGGGCTTTTAAAATTTAGAACAGTTCCCATCACCTTCTCTTCCTCTCCAAGACATTGACTTACTGAAGAGACCAGGCCAGTTGACATGTGAAAGTCTTGTATTCTGGATTTGTCAGGTTGTTTCCTCCTCGTGATGACTAATTTGTTCTTCTATCCTGCATTTCCTGTAACCTGGAAGTTTGAATCAAGGGCTTGATTAGACTTTGAACATTTTTGCAAGAAGACTTTATAGTCATGGTGTATATTTTATATTGCATTTTATCAGAAAATATGTCTAGTTCTCTTGCTGTCTTTGATGGTAAGCTTGATCACTCGATTAAGGAGGTGATAGTCAAAGCTCTTCATTGTAATTTTCCCTTGCATTTGGCACATAATCTTTAGGGAGATGCTTTGGCAGCATGTAGGTTGTAGGTGTCCAGTTTCCCAGAAGTCTTTCACCTAAGAGATTTAGCATCCATTTTCAGTCCTTGCCTGATTAGTAATTTTGTTAAGATTGTGAAATGTTGATTTTTCTACTTCTTTTATTATTATTTCTATAATTGCTAGCTGGCATTTTTCAATAAAGAAAAGTTTGGCGTCACTAGCTGCGGCTGTTTAGTTACCTTTAAATACATTTCCAACTGGAAAGACAGGATAAATTTTCAGTGGTTTTCTTTAATTTTCAACTTTGAGATGAAGAGTTGGTGTTTTAATTGCCTCCAGTGGTAAACAGATCCTTTTTTGAATCAAGGTTCTTTGTGTCTGGCTTGTGGATCTAACCTTTGGTGTAGAGCTTAGATAATGTATTCGAGATGGATCTTCATTGTCAGCATTGATGTTCCTCTGCTGGCTCATAGAAATTTCTCATCTCTCTTCTCTGAGTACCAATTCTTGCGCAGTTTCTCTGACGCACCTCTTATATCAAAGCTTTTTCTTATTGACTTGTTTGGTCAGGTCTGCTAATGGTTTTGGGGTTTTTTGTTTTTGTTTTTGTTTTGGCTGCATTGGGTCTTCATTGCTGTGCACGGGCTTTCTCTAGTTGTGGCCAGAAGGGGCTACTCTTAGTTGTGGTGCACGGGCTTCTCATTGCTGTGGCTTCTCTCGTTGCAGAGCATGGGCTTTAGGCACACATGCTTCAGTAGTTGTGGCATGCAGGCTCAGTAGTTGTGGCGCACAGGCTTAGTTGCTTTATGGCAAATGCGATCTTCCCAGACCAGGGCTCGAACCCGTGTCCCCTGCATTGGCAGGAGGATTCTTCACCACTGCGCCACCAGGGAAGTCCAGTTTTAACTTTTTTTTAAATCAGATTTACTGTATGAGGGAATGTTACTGAGACCTACAACCTCTAGTCTGTCTTTAGAGTCCTGTCTCTGGTAAATATGTTTCTTAATATACATTTCTTAAAAGAATCTGATATCCAAACAGGTCTTTCCATAAGAATATTATATTTGTAAAATGTTGACGTGTACAGTTCAAAAAGAGGTCTGTATTAAGATTGAATTTTATGAGTTCAGGTAACTTCTAAAAATGCTTGTTTCAGACATTAACTCTAATCTAGCTGAAGTTTTTGTTTTGTTTTGTTTTGTTTTTTTTCACTTATTTTTTATTTATTGGTTGCGTTGGGTCTTCGTTGCTGCCCACAGGCTTTCTGTAGTTGTGGAGAGCGGGGGCTGCTCTTCATTGCAGTGCACAGGCTTCTTATTGCAGTGGCTTCTATTGTTGCAGAGCACAGGCTCTAGGCGCGTGGGCTCAGTAGTTGTGGCTCACGGGCTCTAGAGCACAGGCTCAGTAGTTGTGGTGCATGGGCTTAGCTGCTCCATGGCATGTGGGATCCTCCCGGTACAGGGCTCAAACCCATGTCCCCTGCATTGGCAAGCGGACTCTCAACCACTGTTCCTCCAGGGAAGCCCTGAAGTTGTTTTAATTTGGCTACTGAGTAGTTCTTGGGTGGAACATAATGCAAGAATTGAGGGATTATCAGAAGCTATGCTTAGAAGTTCAGGAAATAAGATTCTCTTATCTAAAGCTGGTTTTTTCCAGCTAGCATTGTGAAATTTAGTCTGCTTATACCAGACATTCAGTAAATATTTGTAGAGGTAATTAATATTTAAAAAGACTATTCAAACATAATATTCTAGCATTCCAGTGATTTTGATTTTTTGTTGATGTTTATATTTGGTTTTAGGGTGGATCTATTTTATTAATAACGGGACCTCCTGGATGTGGAAAAACAACAACTATAAAAATACTATCAAAGGAGCATGGTATTCAAGTACAGGAGTGGATTAATCCAGTTTTACCAGAATTCCAAAAAGATGATTTCAAAGAGCTATTTAATCGTGGTAAGGTTTGCTATGAAGGTAGTGGAAATAGTGGGGAAACTGTGTTTGTAGGAGGTTTGAAACAAGCCCCCCATCTATATCTTTAAGATTTCTAAGACTCTATTGAGTATGTTTTTTAGTTTTTATTTATTTATTTTTATTTAATGGCTGTGTTGGGTCTTCATTGCTGCGCTTGGGCTTTCTCTAGTTACAGAGAGCGGGAGTTACTCTTAATTGCAGTGCATAGTTGTTTTATTGTGGTGGCTTCTCTTGTGGAGCACAGGCTCTAGGCGCGTGGGCTCAGTAGTTGTGGCTCACGGGCTCAGTAGTTGTGGTACATGGGCTTAGTTGCTCCACAGCATGTGGTATCTTCCTGGGGCAGGGCTGTAGAGCACAGACTCAGTAATTGTGACCACAAGCTTAGTTGCTCCACGGCATGTGGGATCTTCCGGGACCAAGGATCAAACCCGTGTCCCCTGTATTGGCAGGCGGATTCTTAACCACTGCGTCACCAGGGAAGCCCGGGTATGTGTTTTTTTGAGAGGAAGGTATATATTGCTGCTCCTACACTAGTTTGGCATTTGCCCACTACCAGCTGCTTCACAAAGTCAGAATAGCAATCAGATGAAACTGTATGGGTGCATTTTCTCACATACTTCCCAGGTTCAGAGAGAAGTAATTTTAGGAAAAGGAAGGAAACGGTCCCTCCAGTAAAGGAGAGTGGGGTGCTTTTAAGGATTAAGTGTTAACTGTTTTCTTAGCTAACAAGCTAATCAGCTTGCATTATTTATGTACTTTTTTCCTAGGCTCTGGGTAGGATATTAGACAGTGTAAATAAACTCTTTTTTTAAATGTAAATCAAGCCTTAAAATATGTTAAAATCACCTGCAAACAAGAGTTTAGATCAGACCTCTTAGAATCAAATCAAAGTATAAGGCAAAGACTGTCTTTGGAATTCAAAAAGGGACTTTAATACAAACATCCAAAAATGATAGTACCATTTTAAAGATGTGGTATGATATAACCTCACATATATGCTCGTAAACTCCAGCATGATCATTTTTAACTTTCATAGCTTTCTTACTGCTGCTTTAGGTTACTAAGCTAGGGGTATCCAGATCTCCTAGGCAATTTTGAAGTGCAAGGGGTTCTGTAAGAAGGACAATTATATTTTCATGTGGAGTATTCCTCAAGATCCTTTCTTTAGGCTCTTTTTTAATGTCCTCTGAGCATACTATATCTTTAGTGTGCATACCCTTATGCTGCTCTATCCCATACTCTTAGAATTTTTAGTGCTTTCTAACAATAACATTACTTTTGACAATCTAGGGAGTCTTTATTTACAGTGTTCTGTGTAAAATATTTCCTCCCTTTTTCCCAAGTTCACTAATCAGTGATTCTGTTTTTGTCATTAAAACTTACTATTAAATTAAAAATTAGCTCATTTATAGTCATGCATTCATTGGGAGAGTCTTTCAAAGTCATAAATATTTTTACCAATTGTATCACTTTTGTAACAGTTGTGTTCTGAAATCAGTTAACTTCAAGTTATGTTAATTCCTACAGAGAAGTTACTATTGTTCATAGTGACTTTTGTCTTTTGAAATGAATATTCTATTTTAAATTTGAACAGTTTTGCCTAATTAAAAAAGTCTAGGACTTGCTAGGTGGCGCAGTGGTAAAGAATCCGCCTGCCATTGCAGGGGACACGGGTTCGAGCCCTGCTCTGGGAGGATTCCACATGCCACGGAGCAGCTAAGCCCATGCGCCACAACTATTGAGTCTGTGCTCTAGAGCCCGTGAGCCACACCTATTGAGCCCATGTGCCACAACTATTGAAGCCCACGTGCCTAGGGCCCATGCTCCACAAGAGAAGCCATTATAATGAGAGCCCGCACACCACAATGAAGAGTAGCCCCCTCTCGCAGCAACTAGAGAAAGCCTGTGTGTGTCAGCAAAGACCCAACGCAGCCAATAAATAAATTAAAAAAAAAAAAGTCTACAATATTGTGTGCTTCTTTGAGTATATATAAATGTATTCATTAATATATATGTATAATATTGATGTGTATATAATTTGTTGAAAATAAAAGTGTTAACTATGTTTCCTTTCAGAATCAAGCTTCCATATATTTCCCTATCAGTCTCAGATAGCAGTTTTTAAAGAATTTCTACTAAGGGCAACAAAGTATAATAAACTACAAATGCTTGGAGATGATCTGAGAACCGATAAGAAGATAATTCTAGTTGAAGTAAGGATAACTTTTGAAATACTGCTGTAACTATTGAGTAAACAGTTGCAAGATATATCTTATGTGATAATGACATTGACTCTCTCCATAGTATTAGTAGTGGTAAAATATAACATAAAGGCTTTGTGTAATAGAAGAAACCTAAAGTTTCTTGCAGTAAACTTGAATAGAGTAGCTATAGGTTAATGAACTTTAAAAATTTAATGGCCTAAGTATAGAAAAGTAAAAAAATGCAAAATGATGTCTTAGTGAAAGTATTGTAACTTTCACTAAGTTAGTAGTGACCCTAAGAAATTTGATCTGAAAATCCCATTGTGAGTGTTATTGTTTAGGATATCAGCTATTTGATGTTTTCCTTAATTTCTATAAAAGTTCTGGTTACAGTACATTGGATAGATAACGTTTTTCCCATTTTGCTAAATATAAATGTGAAAATAAATTTACATGGAAATAAAACTGAGCTCATGTTTATCCTTTGTTTTTGGTAGGATTTACCTAACCAGTTTTATCGAGATTCTCATACTTTACATGAAGTTCTGAGGTGAGTTTAGGTGAAGTTTTCTGAAACTCCAAATTAAATGGCAAGTGGTTTGAATTTCAACATTGCTTGCTATCTTTTGTTATTTTAGGAAGTATGTGCAGATTGGTCGATGTCCTCTAATATTTATAATCTCTGACAGTCTCAGTGGGGATAATAATCAAAGGTTACTGTTTCCCAAAGAAATTCAGGAAGAGTGTGCTATATCAAATATTAGGTAAGAATGAAATTTCTGCTTAAAACTTCATATACATAGTGTATTTTTTAATTAATCATGTAACCACTGTCTTTTTTTTTTTTTTTATAAAACTTTGACAGTTTCAACCCTGTGGCACCAACAATTATGATGAAGTTTCTTAATCGAATAGTGACAATAGAAGCTAATAAGGTAAGTCTTTTAAGAATTGATTGATTTGTATCTTATATTGTAATTATAGAAAGCCAGACTTAAGTAGTATTATATAAACTTGAGGAGTTAGAGACATGAATTATTTCCATTTTTAAAAATAAAATTATACTTTTAAATTAAAATAAAATTTAAATTGTTTTAATTATGCTCATAAAGCATGTCATTTTAGAAAATGTAGGAAATACTGATTTTAAAAATCCTTAACCTTTGTCTACTTTTAAACAACTTTCTTTTTCACATTGAGGTAAATTTCTCTGTGCTTGGCTTAGTGTTCTGAATTGTGTCTGTAATCAAGAAACTGCTTCCTGGCATATAGGTCCATTAGTCAGCAACAGTCCAACTCTACTTTTGTCCTGTTGTCACTTTTTAAAGATTTAATAATTGTTTTGGTAAAAAACCCATCATAAAATTTACCATCTGAATCATTTTTTTCCAGCTTTATTAAGATATAACTGACATAACATCATGTAAGGTTAAGGTGTATGACACATTGATTTTTTTTTTAAGCTCTTTATTGAGTATAATTGCTTTACACTGTTGTGCCAGTTTCTGCTGTACAACAAAGTGAATCAGCTGTATTTATACATATATCCCCATATTCCCTCCCTCCCGTGACTCCTTCCCACCCTCCCTATCCCACCCCTCTAAGTCATCACCAGTCATCGAGTTGGTCTCCCTCTGTCATGCAGCAGCTTCCCTCTAGGTATCTGTTTTACATTTGGTAGTGTATGTATGTCAGTGCTACTCTCTCACTTCGTCCCAGCTTCCCCTTTGCCCCCCATCCCTTGTCCTCAAGTCCGTTCTCTACATCTGTATCTTTATTCTTGCACTGCCACAGGGTTCATCACTACCATTTTTTAAGATTCCATATATGTGTTAGCATACGGTATTTGTTTTTCTCTTTCTGGCTTACTTCACTCTATATGACAGACTCTAGGTCTCTCCACCTCACTACAAATGACTCAGTTTCATTCCTTTTTATGGCTGAGTAATATTCCATTGCATATATGTGCCACATCTTCTTTATCCATTCATCTGTGGATGGGCATTTAGATTGCTTCCATGTCCTGGCTATTGTAAATAGTGCTGCAGTAAACATTGTGATACATGTTTCTTTTTGGATCATGGTTTGCTCAGGGTGACACATTAATAAACTTATGTAATGAAAAATGATTACCACCGTAGTGTTATCTAACACCTCCATCGTGTTATGTAATTACCATTTCTTTTTTGTGGTGAGAACATTTAAGGTTTTTTCTCTTAGCAACTTTCAAATATATAATATGGTATTATTAGCTGTATTATATATTTGAAACATCTTAACCATTTTTAACCACCTAGTCCAATAGTGTTAAGTATATTAACATTGTTCTGAAATAGCTGTTACTTTTAACACATTATTTTTTTCTATCTTTCAAATCAAGATGATGTTAAAATAGATAAAATTTGTATTCCCAGCAGCATGGTTCTAGGGGGCCCTACTTCTATAAATCAACTGTATCTTTCAAATCAAGATGATGTTAAATTGATAAAATTTCTACTCCCAGCAGCATGGTTCTAGGGGGCCCTACTTCTATAAATCAACTGTACCTTACATTCTAATGTTTTTTTTGCAATGCTGGATCACAGGAACTGAGGGAAATCTCCAAGGGAGAGGTTATTTTGAGGATTAAACAAAATAATGTATGTATGTAGAGCACTTAACTGAATAAATAAAATTATTAATAGTGAAATAGTAGAAACACACTAAGTCTAATAATGGAGGGAGCAGTTATTATGGTGGACTATTATGTCATTAATTCGTGTTTTGAAGATATTGGGTGACATGGGGAAATACAATTTAATGTCAAGTTAAAAATAACAAGATACAAAGTTATGTGATAATGCTAACAATAGAAATTATGTTTTCCGCCCTTGACGTATGTCAGACCCTATGCAAAGAATTTTTACACACCTGATCTTATTAAACCCTCACCACAACCATACAAAATTATCCCCATTTTATAGGTAAGGAAACTGAGCTTTGGAGGGAAGTAACTTGAATAATATTCCACGACTATTAAGTATCAGATGAGTTTGAAGTTTTGTTCTGACTCCAGTTCACTATACTGAAACAAAACATGGAATTGTCATTGACAGTACAATGCACATGTATACATAAACCTGTATATACTAGAAGAAATACATAAAAATGCTAAGTGTGATTCTGGATGGTAGGAATACTTGTGACTTTTTTTATTGTCTTTTTGAAAAAAAATCTTTCTATATTCTCTACTATAAGCATGATAATTACAAACTATAGTTTTAAATATTTATTAAGGAAACATTGAAGAAATAGTACAAATAGCATCCTACCACTTTATCACATTACTCACAACTTAATTTTAAGTCTAAGTCATTAAATTGCAAACGGCATTTACTCTAGCAAGTTGTTTTATACTAGTAAAAAGAGATACCATAACTTCTTTGTTATGTAGTTAATATGCTTTACTTTAAATAGTTGACCCGCAAGAATTTTAGAACTAGTATACTTTTGATATCATTGTTGGTATGTTACATCAAAGAAGCAGCAACAAGCACAATATTTAAATACAAAAATAAAGTAAATATAAATCTAAATCTAAAATCAAATGTTATGGTACTGTCTGGGTTCTCCAAGGTTGATAATGATAGTATGAGAAGATTTAAAGAAGAGTTTAATTTCTGATATTCTGTAGCTTAGTTAATTACATTAAGAAAGAGTGTTGACATCCTAAGTGAATGAGTTATAATAAGAAAGAATGTTAAATATCTTAAGTGGTTGTTTTTAAGTTTAAATAAATGTTTTTTCTGTATTTACAGGAAAAAAGATCTTTAGTCTTTTTTGTTATCCTTAGGTATATAAAGTATGGAAGGAACTGATGATCATACATTTCAGCCATATTTGCCATGTTCACAGTAATTAACATCCATAGTATTTTCTTCAGCTACCAAGGATCATAATTTCAAATTACATTTCCTTACTGGCAAATAATCCATATCTAGAATTTTTCAAAAACAAGTACTCCCCTCAGAAGAGTTTTTAAAGTAAATGTATTCACAATAAAAATGAATTTAATCTATAAGAGAAGGCATGAGCAAGAAAATTTTGTAAAAGAATGATGAGGAGAGACTTGCTTTCTAGGTACTGGAACATAATATGAAACTTTAGAAAGTACAGCAGTGTGGTATTAGCACAGTAATAGACAAATGGAAGAATGAAATGAGAAGGCAGCAAAGAAATAGATCAGTATGCGTAAATGAGAATTTTTTATGTAACGGAAGTGGCATTTTACATCACTGAGGAAGGAGAGTAGACTGTTATGATTAATAGGTGGTGTTGAAACAGTTAGATGTTCATACAGAAAAACAAGTTTGCCTCTTTAGTTCATATTATGCACAGAAATAATTTAAACCTTGATTAAATATTTAAATACAAAAATTAGGAGAGTATTAGGAAAAACTACTGACTTTGGGTTGGGCAAAAGTCTTCCTAAGCAAAAAACAAAAACCTGAAAGCCATGGATTTACGTTTAAAAAATGGAAAACTTGGGAAATGACAAAAGGCAGGGTAAGCAAAGATAAAAGACAAGCATGAGCATGGAAGAAAATATTTGCAATTTTGTAACAGAAAAGCACTAACACCTGTGTATATAAAAATATGCCTACCAAAAAAAAGGCCGATAGCAGAAGCCAGTATACAAAGAAATGCAAATAGATGGTAAATATGCGAGGTGTTCAGCCCTACTCGTAATCAGAGAAATTTGTATTTAAACCAGGTAATGTTTTCCACATATCAGGTTACAAAACATTTAAAAGATTTATATATAGGGTTGCCAAAGATACGGGGAAAGTGAACACTGTCACCTAGCATTGCTAGGAAAAATAAAATTGGTAAATGTTGCAGACACTTTGAAGGGCACTCTGCTTCTACAGAAATGTTCATGCATGTTGGAAAAGGTGTACAGTTGACCCTGAACAGCACAGGTTTGAACTGCATGAGTCCACATGTATGTTCATTTTTTTCAGTAGTGAATACTACAGTACTACATGATCCATGATTGGTTGAATCCGAGGATGCAGAACCACGGCTACAGAGGGCCGACTATAAGTTATACGTGGATTTTTGACTGTGAGGAGGGTGGCATCCCTAACCCCACATTATTCAAGGGTCAGCTGTATATATAGTATACATATATAGGTCTGGAATGGTAAAAAATTGGAAACAATGTAAATGTCCCTTCATTGGGGGAAATATTAGTTCAATTACTGTATACCCATAACATTTTTTAGAAATTATATAGATTTAAAGGTACTAACATAGAAAGAGCA
This sequence comes from Hippopotamus amphibius kiboko, assembly GCF_030028045.1. Lineage (NCBI taxonomy): Eukaryota > Metazoa > Chordata > Mammalia > Artiodactyla > Hippopotamidae > Hippopotamus > Hippopotamus amphibius. Next base: position 221,112,993 of record NC_080186.1, on the reverse strand, counting down.
CAAAGAATGGTATTGTCATAGAATAATACATATAATATGATCTCACTTATGTTTAAAAAATTAACTGTCTGTATATACTTATAGATACTATGTATACTTACAGATACATGTACTTGAAAAAGTGGTCTGGAAAAGTTCCTACTAAAATGTTAACAGTTGTGACAAGGTTGGGATTTGTGGAGACTAAAAAGATAATAATAACTTTCATAAAGAACTTTTGAAAGCGCTTTGGTTAATAAAGTTAAAAATATATGGAAGATTATAGCACAGTACTATTTTCTGTTTTAATAAGTTTTTACAAGATCTGAAATGGGATCATCTGTGAGCAATCACATGAATTCAGCTTAACTCATATTGTCAGTAAACTCTTAGGAGTTTCTGACGGAGAAGAGAGGATAAATTTTTCTTGTCTTATGCTTGATCTACCAAGGGTGTGACATGTGATATATTATATTTACATATATATGCATATATGTGTGTGTGTGTACATGTTTAATGGCATACATAGCTTTAAAAAATATACATGTTCCACATTCCTTAAATAACTATATGAAACATAGGCTTTAAATATGAGTTGATGCAGTTGTGGCTTTTTATTTTTTTATTTTTTTTTTTATTTTTTTTTGGCACACGGGCTTAGTTGCTCCATGGCATGTGGGATCTTCCTGGAGCAGCGATCAAACCTGTGTCCCCTGCATTGGCAGGCGGATTCTTAACCACTGCGCCACCTAGGAAGCCCCAGTTGTGGCTTTTTAATACTCAATAGACTATTAATATGTTGAAAACTCAAGCGTAGGGATTTTCATGTAAATTTCAAATATTTGTCACAATTTTTTGTGTACTTAATTTTATTACATCATATTGTGTTTTGAGGTCTGTGTGTGTGTGTATCTATATATATTTGTATATATAGTGAGAGAGAGAGAACTTCAAACTATAACCTAGTCCAAGTAAAAAAAGTAAAGCAATGTTTTATAACCTTGAAATTTTACCTTAAACTGTGATGTCATTGACACTTGTACCTTCATAAGCAGACTGTTGTTTAACATGTAGGCTTTTTAGCATTCCAATTTGAAAGATTGTAATATACTTCCATTAAGTTTAGTGAAATAGGTGGTTTTGTTTGTTTTAAAAAAGTTTTTTTAATTTTAATTTTTTCATTTTAGAATGGAGGAAAAATTGTTGTCCCTGATAAAGCTTCTCTAGAGTTGCTCTGTCAGGGATGTTCTGGTGATATCAGAAGTGCAATAAATAGCCTCCAGTTTTCTTCCTCAACAGGTAACTGGGAAAGATACACTCTTACAGTATTATATAGGTGACTGACCTTTTCTTAATTGTTCATGAAATGAAATTAAACATTTTAACTTAAAATTGATAAATACTTATCTCCACTTACTATTTTTTTATTGAGACAGTATAATAAAATTATGTATGTACACCTGCATACACACAGCACTGTGAATGTATCACCATATGTATTCATATTTCTGAGACAAAAGCTGATTTATTTATGTGGTTTGCCACTTTACCTTTCAAAGTTAAATTGGAATGCGACTTCCTGGGAGAAAAATCCTGGCTCTGCCACTTTTCAGTGACTTAATCTTGCAAGTTACTTAATCTTTCCATGCCTTTATTTTTTCACCTTTTATATGAGAACCTGTCTCATTGAGTTGTGTGAAGAGTAAGTAAGGTAGTACTTGTAGAGTATTTATTCCAGTGCTTGACACATATTAAGTGCTCAAGTGCCAGTTGTTTGGCCTTTTGTTTTTGTTTTTAATGGCATGTGTTGGGTTGTTGTTGCTGCACGCAGGTTTTCTCTAGTTGTTGCTTGTAGGGTCTACTCTTCGTTACGGTGCTTGGGTCTCTCATTGTGGTGGCTTCTCTTTTTGCAAAACATAGGCTCTAGCCACACGGGCCTCAGCAGTTGCGGCACATGGGCTCAGCGGTTGTGGCCCATGGGCTCCAGAGCGCAGGCTCAGTAGTTGTGGTGCACGGGCTTAGCCGCTCTGCAGCAGTGGGATCCTCCCAGGCCAGCGACTGAACGGATTCTCAACCACAGTGCCACGAGAGAAGTCCCTCAAGTGCCAGTTGTCAATGAATCTAATAATAGTTTATATATGATATGTTTAACAAATGCATTTCCACTTATATATAAAAGGGGTGCCTAGCCATGCTATGGTAAGGAGATAGCCCCACTGATGGCAATGAGTTAACTTTTACTCTTAATGCTCTTAGTTTACTGCACACAGTCTTTATCAGAAAACATTTAACAGGTGACCTACTTGATGCTTAACATTGACCTTAAAAAATTAAAAGCTCTTTGGAGCTCTCAAAATCCACCTGAAATCCTACTTTCTACCAAGTGTAACCTGTTCTTTTAGTTTTATCTTGGTTTTTCAACATAACCATACAGAAATAGACATCTAACACAATTTAAATCAGAATTCTGCTGCTTCTTATAGAAACATAAATGTACGCGGGTGAGTCCAAAATTATCCACACTCTGGCTGTAGAATTTACAGACTTTTTTTTTTTAATTTAATAAATTTATTTATTTATTTTATTTATTTATTGGCTGCGTTGGGTCTTCATTGCTGCACATGGGCTTTCTCTAGTTGATGTTGGCGGGGGCTACTCTTCATTGTGGTGTACGGGCTCCTCATTGTAGTGGCTTCTCTTGTTGCGGAGCACGGGCCCTAGGCGCGTGGGCTTCAATAGTTGCGGCACATGGGCTCAATAGGTGTGGCACACGGGCTTAGTTGCTCTGTGGCATGTGGAATCCTCCCAGAGCAGGGCTTGAACCTGTGTCCCCTGCATTGACAGGCAGATTCTTAACCATTGCGCCACCTAGGAAGTCCCCAGAAGTTTTAATATAACTGGAATGTGGATAATTTTTGAGTCACCTTCGTAAATTGTGCTTAGCTTCACTGCTAGACTTAGGGGTGGGTCAGTTTGGGATCCTAACTACCGTTTATAACATTATTGCTCAGAGCTCAGAAATTTCAGAGGGAAGGAAATGATAGTTTTTGAAGAAAACTATTATTAGCAATTATATGTTTTTTCATTTAATTCTCAGACCAGCCTAGAGAGATAGACAATATATTCTAAGATTCAAACCTAGATCCTGTGTTTTTCTGCTATTTCAGGCTGATTTTCTGAAGTCATGCATTCTGAGTTTTAAAAAGTAGATTTCCCAGTGAAGTTTGAACATGGGCATATTCATAGATTGGAGACTGCCCAAATCAGTAAAGAAGTAATATAGCATCATTGTTAAGCATGGATTGCAGAACCAGACTATCTAGATTCAAATCACTTACTAGCTGATGACCTTTAGCCAGTTACTTCACCTCTTTATGTGTCATTTCTTTACTCTGCATGATAATAGTTCTACCCTGATAGAGTTGTTATAAGGACTAAATTAGTTAGTATATACCATGCGCCAAGAATAGTACCTTGCCGTTAACACTGTGAGAAACCAAGGTGATATGACTATATTAGAGAGTATGTCGTTGTGTATGTGAAAATTTGAAACCTGTGTCATAACATACTTTTAGGTGACATTTTATTTCATTTTAATAGTTTAGTAACTGAAAGAGGACTCTGACTCAGTTTGTATACTTCGTAATTATTAGAAAAACATTTAAATTAGAATACATAGTGTAACTATATCTGAAGTGTTCTCAGTTTTAATTTTCATATTTTAATTTTATTTTAAATATTGTGTTTTGGGTATATATTATTTAGGAAAGAACAATTTATGGCCAAGGAAAAAAGGAGTGTCTTCACTAAAATCATATGCTGCGCTGTCAAAATCAAAACGAAGGCAAAAACCTGAGAGGATATTTGAAAATCAAGAGGTCCAAGCTATTGGTGGCAAAGATGTTTCTCTCTTTCTCTTCAGAGCTTTGGGGAAAATACTATATTGTAAACGTAAGGAAACCTTATACATTTTTTAAAAATCTGTTATTATCTTACAATTGAAATACCACATTTTTTAAAATGTCATATTTGTTTCAGTTACAAAAAAGAGCTAGGACTAGGTCAGATACTCTTTGGCAGGGCCTAAGAAAGACATAGCAGGAAAATGTATTTAGATAGAGTATTTTTGGTTTATGAGTGGGATTAAACATAAAAACCAACTGTTGAAAAAAATCTTCAAATGGGAGGTACTATATAATTATAAAAGTGGTGTTATTTTTAATAACTCCAGAGGTTTTTTTTTTCATAGGAGCATCTATAACAGAATTAGACTCACCTCGATTGCCTTCTCATTTATCAGAGTATGAGCGGGATACATTACTTGTTCAACCTGAGGTAAAGTCCTTGATAACACTTAGTAGTATTTACAGAGTATACACTATTAATATTTGTATTTGTATCCATATGAATTTGACCACTGAATTTTTACCAAAATTATATATACTTCTTTTTATAGGAAGTAGTAGAAATGTCGCACATGCCAGGAGAATTATTTAATTTATATCTTCACCAGAACTACGTGGATTTCTTCATGGAGGTGGATGATCTCGTGAGAGCCAGTGAATTTCTGAGTTTTGCAGATATCCTCAGTGGTGACTGGAATGTAAGACCATTTGACTTAAATGTTTTTGTTTATGACTATTTCCTAAGACTTGAGAAAGTTTATTCATACTTATTTGACATTATTTTAAGTAACTTCTTAATAACTATGACAAAATTAATTCATCCAACCCAGCATTTGCAGTGAAACTGCAGCAGTGAATCTGATTTTTCTGTGATAATATAGCACTAATTTTTTCTAAAGTTATTTTCTGCTTATGAAACTAATACATAGTTGGAAAATGTGACAACCATTGAAAAATAGACAGGAGGGAAGGAATTGTGCTTCTTTTCTTTCATTTTTTTGGGGGTGGAGAGGCTGTGATATGCGGCAACTTAGTTCCCAACCTGGGATCAAACTGGTGCCCCCTGCACTGGAAGCACAGAGTCTTAACCATTGAACTGCCATGGAAGTCCCCTGTGCGTCTTTGTATACTTCCTGATAGTTTTAGAATTTATTTATTTATTTATTTTACAAATTTGAAATTATTCACTATAAGGTTTGTATTTTTTCTGTTATATATTTAGAGTTTCATTATTTAGCAGTTGCATTTGCTTAATGTTTTTATGTCTCTTTTTTTATTTTGAAAATTTCCAACCTACTGACAGATACAAAGAATATACACTGAATATCTGAATACCTTTAACTTTTGTTCACCAGTTTTTCACATTTTTCCACATTTGCTTAATCTGTATTTATGTACTTCTTTTGGCTGAATAATTGGAAAGTAATTATAGTATCACAACACTTAACACTTAAGCATGCATAAGAACATTGCTCTATTACAACCACAATAGCATTATCATACCTAAGAAAATTAACATAAATTCAATAGTAGACTGTCCTTATTCCTGTTTCCCCAGTTATCTCAAAAATGTATTTAAAGTTGTTTCCACCACCCGCATCCAACATCCAGTTAATATTCACACATAGCATTTGTTTATTATGTCACAGTTGAATTTTCTTCAGATAATTTTGTAGCACTATTATTTTTAGGGCTGTGGTGAGGTTGAAAAATATGAACATACAGTAACTGAATTCACATTAGCCTTTTGGGAGGGGTCAGTAGTACCAATAAGTACTATTTTATAAATCTCTGATTTTCTTTATTTCAATTCTTGTCTCCTTTTTTAGACACGCGCTTTACTCAGGGAATATAGTACATCTGTAGCTACGAGAGGTGTGATACATTCCAACAAAGCCCGAGGATTTGCTCATTGCCAAGGAGGAGGATCCAGTTTTCGACCCTTGCACAAACCCCAATGGTTTTTAATAAATAAAAAGGTAAAAAAAAGGAATTGTACATTTTCTTTTTTTTTTAAGATTATTTATTTACTTGTTTATTTATTTTTGGTTGCATTGGGTCTTTGTTGCTGCGTGTGGGCTTTCTCTAGTTGTGGCAAGCAGAGTCTGCTCTTCATTGCGCTGCATGGGCTTCTCATTGCAGTGGCCTCTCCTGCTGTGGAGCACAGGCTCTAGGCGTGTGGGCCTCAGCAGTTGCAGTGCATGGGTTCAGCAGTTGTGGCTCTCAGGCTCCAGAGCTCAGCCTCAGCAGCTGTGGCATGCAGGCTCAGTTGCTTCACAGCATGTGGGATCCTCCCAGACCAGGGCTCGAACCCATGTCCCCTGCATTGGCAGGCGGACTCTGAACCACTGCGCCACCAGGGAAGTCCCAAGAATTGTAAATTTTCAATAAGTGAACTCTTTATGGTATGTGAATTATATCTCAATAAAGCTTTTTTTTTAATTAAAAAAGAAAAGTGATCTTTCATTCTTAATAAGAAATAGTTGCTAAGGCCCATAGTTATTTTAGAATTAAGATAAAACATAACAAGGACAATCTTCTTAAATGCTTAGTCATTTTTTTCAGGAAAAAGCACTCAAAATTTGAAAGCATATACCTATTTTATTGAAAAAGTATATAGGCCTACCTCATTTTATTGCACTTTATTAAATGGTTTCGCAGATAATGCATTTTTTACAAGTTGAAGGTTTGTAGCAATCCTGTATCAAGCAAGTCTATCAACGCCATTTTTCCAACAGCATTTGCTCACTTTATTTCTGTGTCACATTTCGATAATTCTTAAAATATTTCAAAACGTCCTCCAGCAAAAAGATTATGAATGGATGGAGGCTCAGGTGATGGTTAGCATTTTTTAGCAATAAAGTGTTTTTTAATTTAAGTATGTACATTTTTTTAGACATAATGCTATTGCACACTTGAGACTATAGTGTGAGCATAACTTTTTTTTTTTTTTGGCCATGCTGAGTGGCATGCAGGATCTTAGGTCCCCAACAAGGGATCAGACCCGCACCCCCTGCAGTGGGAGCACAGAGTCTTAACCACTGGACTACCAGGGAAGTCCTGAGCATAACTTTTATATGCACTGAGAAATCACAAAATTCACATGACTTGCTTTATTGTGATATTCACTTTATTGCAGTGGTCTGGAATTGAACCGACAGTATCTCTGGGGTATGCCTGTAGTTATATTTTGGTTTCAGTTGAAAATAAACCCTGGCTTTACCTCTAACCATCTGGACAAGTTATTTTACCTAATATGCCATTAGTTTCCACAGCTATAAATATAGAGGATTGAATTATTGAGAAGTCAAAAACAGAGGGCTCACAAGTTGAATACAAACACACACAGATTTTTTTAAATGAATTGCCAGTCTTTAAAAACTAGTGTAGGGCTTCCTAGGTGGCGCAGTGGTTGAGAATCCGCCTGCCAATGCAGGGGACACGGGTTCGATCCCTGCTCCAGGAAGATCCCACATGCCGCGGAGCAACTGAGCCCGTGCGCCACAACTATTGAGCCTGCGCTTTAGAGCCCGTTAGCCACAGCTGTTGGGCCCACGTGCTGCAACTACTGAAGCCCACGCACCTGGAGCCCGAGCTCCGCAACAAGAGAAACCACGGCAGTGAGGAGCCCATGCACCGCAAGGAAGAGTAGCCCCCACTCGCCACAACTAAAAAGAAAGCCCATGCACAGCAAAAAAAGACCCAACACAGACAATAAAATAATAAATACATAAATAAATTTATTCTAAAATAAATAAATAAAAAACTAGTATAATAGTTAACACTCAGATGAGGATTTCTGGCTTCAGAATTTCTGAAATCTCCTGAAAAAAAAAGAGAAGTAAGGCAACACTGGTCCATATTTTACATGGCAGCAGTCTGCTCTGCCCTCAGTGATGGAGTGGTTATTAGTACCACTGTCCCCAGCTGTTCCACTGCACTGATTTCTATTACATGCCTGACTCCTTATAGCATCTGAATTTGTGACCCCAGGACTAGGTCATCTCTAGATGTCTTCCAGTTCTAAATTCATATGGCTAAATATGAACCTATCATTCATTACTTAAGAAAAGTTTTTCAGTGAATTTCTTGGAGAATTTCATTACTTTCAAGCAATTTATGTCTCTTATTGATTAGCTTTGCTCTTTACAGCATGTATATTAATTTTGCATTTGTTACATATAAATGACCTAAGACCATGAGCCCTGAAAAGCAGAGATTGTACTTCTCTTATCATCACTGTAACATAGTGCCTCTCTTAACTGAAGAAAATATTCTTTCACTAAGAAACAATATCCTCACATAATTTGTGATATATGTGTGCTCATAAACAGAAGTCCTTTAATTTTGTAATTTGTTTTTCTTCTACCTTAAGTCTTGTTCTTATTGCTGTTAAATCAAATGTGAGATAATTAATCCAGATAAAATGCTTTAGTAGATAATGCTAGACAGTTATAAAGGACTTAGGAAGCTATGCAGTATGGCCAAAAAAAAAAAAAGAGGACTGATCAGATAAACTTTTAAAGTATATTTGTAGCATATAAACCCACATAGTTTGTGATATAATAAACTTAGTCTAGAAATAAATATCCATATTTAAATTTTTATTTTTCATTTCACCTTTTTTTCTTCTCTGCAGTATCGGGAAAATTGCCTGGCAGCAAAAGCACTTTTTTCAGACTTCTGCTTACCAGCTTTATGCCTCCAAACTCAGCTATTGCCATACCTTGCTTTGCTAACCATTCCAATGAGAAATCAAGGTAATAACATGGGTTTTTATTATCCCCAATAAGTAGTGTTTTATAACATTATGTTTTTGTGGATCAACCAGTGACAGTAAGTTTTTTCCCCTTTATTTTTTGAATCAGAATTAATATATGCTTTTTGATTAAAAAAGAAAAAAATCAAATAATAAAAAAGTATATAAAGTAAAAATTGAAAGTCCCCTATAACTATGAGTAATTCTTTTTGACAGATTGGTGTATATTCTTGTAGACTTTTTTCTGTGCATATACAAATATTAGATATAAGCTTTAATTTTTGTTTTTGTCACATCATGCATAGCGCTCCATATTTTATAAATTAATACAAAGGAGCTCTAGAGGCTGGGAAGTTGAAAATCAAGGTGCCAGCAGATCCAATGTCTGGTGAAGGCCTGCTTCCTGGTTTGCACTTGGCCGTCTTCTCATTGTATTCTCACATGCTAGAGAGCAGAGCAGAGAGAGCTCTCTATGGTGTCTGTTATATAAAGGCACTAATCTCATTCATGATGGCTGTACCCTCATGATCTAAGCACTTCCCAAGGCTCCATGTCCTAATACCATCACTTCAGGCTTTAGGATTTCAAAATATGAATTTGGGGTGAGAGAAGCATTTAGTCCACAACAACAGCAATGCTAAGTATATTCAAATCTAACTCGTATTTTTTCAAAATTTGTAATAATTTTATTCAACCTTATAGGTATTTTGGTTGATTTCAATATTACAAACACTATCCATTAATAGTATATTTACATTGTCTCCAAGTTTTGAATTATAAATAATGCTTAAAAAAATGAGTATTCCTATGGCAGTAAACACTTTCCCAGTTTATTTACTAACAGTCCTAGGTCACATGTCTGTGGTGCTGATCTTCAGGGTAGAACAGAGAATTTGTGTAATATTGAAAATATTAATCTACATAACTCATCAAACTTCTCATAAGTTTTTTTTTAAACTTCTCAAATTTTAAAGATAGGGTTTGCCTTATGAATGATCAGAAGAGAGGACTGTAGAGTAAATGTCTGCCTTCATACAATGAGAGTCTCATCTTTTAAGACTATTGATACTTAAAGATTTAAAATATTCTATTTTATAGGCAGAAGTGAGATGACTTTTCAGCAAGGGGCATGATTAATCTGTGAGTCAGAATCGAGAGAGTTCCTTATCCTTGCCTATTATGTTTAGATTATATTAGTTTTTATTTATTTAATTTTTTAACTGTGCTGCATGGCTTAAGGGATCTTTAGTTCCCTGACCAGGGATTGAACCTGGGCCCTTGGCAGTGAAAGTGTGGAGTCCTAACCACGGGACAACTAGGGAACTCAGAGGTTATGCTAGTTTTTAAACTTTATTTTGAAATAATTTCAAACTTAGAAATTACAAGAATGGTACAAAAAAAGTTCTTATATATCCTTCACCAAGATTCCTCAGTGTTTCATTTTTTAACGTTTGCCTTTTATTCCTTTTCTCTTCCTTTTATACGAACATGTACACAAATATATGTATTGTTTTCTGAACCGTGTTTGAATGAAGCGCAGACGTGATGCCCATTACTCTTAAACACTTCAGCGTGTACTTCCTGAAAACAAGGACATTCTCCTATATAACCACAGTATAAACATCAAAATCAGGAAATTAACATTGATACGTTAATGCTAATTTATAGTTTAATTATTAGGTTCCATTTATAATTTATAGACGCCTTTCAAATTTTGCCAGTTGTCCTAATAATGCCCTTTGTAAAATAACAACAAAAACTTGTTCTCTTTCTTGTCCAGAAATCTAGCGCAAGATCACATGATGCATTTAGTTACTTAGTTGCTATCTCTTTAGTCTCCTTTGATTTGGAATAGTACCTTGGTCTTTCTTTGTCCATTACTTTTTTTTTTTTAAACTTTTATTGAGATACAGTTAACAGACAATAAACAGCATATATTTAGAGCATACAATTTGGTATCCCAATCTCCCAATTCATTCCCTCCCAACCCTCCCCGCTTTCCCCACTTGGTGTCCATATATTTGTTCTCTACATCTGTGTCTCTATTTCTGCCTTTCTATAGTCCACATATATGTGTTAATATACGATATTTGTTTTTCTTTTTCTGACTCATTTCACTCTGTATGACAGTCTCTAGGTCCATCCATGTCTCTACAAATGTCCCAGTTTGTCTACTAACTTTGGGTTTTGTCTGCTCTTCTTTCTCTAGTTGCTTTAGGTGTAAGTTTAGATTGTTTATTTGGGATTTTTCTTGTTTCTTGAGGTAGGATTGTATTGCTATAAACTTCTCTCTTAGAACTGCCTTTGCTGCATCCCATAGGTTTTGGATCATTGTGTTTTCATTGCCATTTGTCTCTAGGTATTTTTTGATTTCCTCTTTGATTTCTTCAGTGATCTCTTGGTTATTTAGTAACATATTGTTTAGCCTCCATGTGTTTGTGTTTTTTCCAGTTTTTTTCCAGTAATTGATTTCTACTCTCATAGCATTGTGGTCGGAAAAGATGCTTGATATGATTTCAGTTATCTTGAATTTACCAAGGCTTGATTTATGACCCAAAATATGATCTATCCTGGAGAATGTTCCATGTGCACTTGAGAAGAACATGTAATCTGCTGTTTTTGGATGTAATGTCCTATAGATATTTATTAAATCAAGCTGATTTATTGTGTCATTTAAAGCTTGTGTTTCCTTATTAATTTTCTGTGTGGATGATCTGTCCATTGGTGTAAGTGGGGTGTTAAAGTCCCCCACTATGATTGTGTTACTGTCAGTTTCCTCTTTCATAGTTGTTAGCATTTGCCTTATGTATTGAGGTGCTGCTATATTGGGTGCATATATATTTATAATTGTTATCTCTTCTTCTTAGATTGATCCGTTGATCTTTATGTAGTGTCCTTTCTTGTCTCTTGTAACATTTTTTAGTCTAGTTTATCTGATATGAGTACTGGTACTCCAGCTTTCTTTTGATTTCCATTTGCATGGAATATCTTTTTCCATCCCCTCACTTTCAGTCTGTTTGTGTCCCTAGGTCTGAAGTGGGTCTCTTGTAGACCGCATATATACGGGTCTTGTTTTTGTATCCATTCAGCCAGTCTTTGTCTTTTGGTTGGTGCATTGAGTCCATTTACATTCACGGTAATTATCAATATGTATATTCCTATTACCATTTTCTTAATTGTTTTGTTTTTGTTTCTGTAGGTCCTTTTCTTCTCTTATGTTTCCTGCTTAGAGAAGTTCCTTTAGCATTTGTTGTAGGACTGGTTTGGTGGTGCTGAATTCTCTTAGCTGTTGCTTGCCTGTAAAGCTGTTGATTTCTCCTTCGAATCTGAATGAGATCCTTGCTGGGTAGAGTATTCTTGGCTATAGATTCTTCCCTTTCATCACTTTAAATGTATCATGCCATTCCCTTCTGGTTTGCAGAGTGTCTGCTGAGAAATCAGCTGTTACCCTTATGGGAGTTCCCGTGTATGTTATTTGTCGTTTTTCCCTTGTTGCTTTTAATAATTTTTCTCTGTCTTTAATTTTTGTCAGTTTGACTACTATATGTCTTGGCATGTTTCTCCTTGGTTTATCCTGCCTGGGACTCTCTGTGCTCCCTGAACTTGGGTAGCTATTTCCTTTCCCGTGTGAGGGAGGTTTTCAACTGTAATCTCTTCCAGTATTTTCTCGGGTCCTTTCTCTCTCTCTTCCCCTTCTGGGACCCCTATAATGCGAATGTTGGTGTGTTTAACATTGTCCCAGAGGTCTCTTAGGCTGTCTTCAGTTCTTTTCATTCTTTTTTTGTTTATTCTTTTCCACATCAGTGATTATCACCATTCTGTCTTCCAGGTTACCTATTCGCCCTTCTGCCTCAGTTAATCTGCTATTGGTTCCTTCTAGTATATTTTTCATTTCAATTATTGTGTTGCATATCTCTGTTTGTTTGCTCTTTAATTCTTCTAGGTCTTTGGTAAACTTTTCCATCTTTGCATCCAGTCTTTTTTCAAGTCCTGGATCATCTTCACCATCATTATTCTGAATTCTTTTTCTGTGAGGGTGCCTATCTCCTCTTCATTCAGTTGTTTTTCTGGGGCTTTATCCTGTCCCTTCATCTGGTACAAAGTCCCCTGCTTTTTCATTTTCTCTGTCTTTCTGTGGCTATGGTTTTCAGTTCCACAAGACGAAATACGGCTGATACTGCTGTCTGCCCTCTTGTGGAGGAAGGTATCTAGGAGGTTCGTGGGTACTTCCTGATGGGAGGGACTGATGGTAGGTAGGGCTGGGTGGGCGGAGCTCAGTAAGACTTTAATCCAATTTGGTGGGCTGAGCTCAGTAAAACTTTAATCTGCTTGTATGCCAATGGGTGGGGCTGTGTTCCCACCCTGTCGTCGTTTGGCTTGAGGCCACCTAGCACTGGAGCCCACAGGTGGGGCTAATGGTGGACTCTGGGAGGGCTCATGCCAATGAGCACTTCCCAGAACCCCTGCCGCCAGTGCCCCTGTCTCCTCTGCAAGCCACAGCTGTGCCCCACCTCCACAGGCAACCCCCCAACACCAGCGGGTAGGCCTGGTTCAGTCTCCTATGGGGTCACTGCTCCTTCCCCCTGGGTCCTGGTGAGCACTTTTTTGTGTACCCTCCAAGAGTGGAGTCTCTGTTTCCCCCAGTCCTGTGGAGGTCCTGCACTCAAATCCTGCTGGCTTTCAAAGTCTGATTCTCTGGGGATTCCTCCTCCTGTTGCTGGACTCCCAGGTTGGGAAGCCTGACATGGGGCTCAGAACCCTCACTTTAGTGGGTGGACTTCTGCAGTATAACTGTTCTCCAGTTTGTGAGTCACCCACCCAGCATTTATGGGATTTGATTTTAATGTGATTGTGCCCCTCCTGCCATCTCATTGCATCTTCTCCTTTGTCTCTGGATGTGGGGTGTCTTTTTTGGTGAGTTCCAGTGTCTTTCTGTTGATGATTGTTCAGCAGTTAGTTGTAATTCCCGTGCTCTTGCAAGAGGGAGTGAGCGCATGTCCTCCTACTCCACCATCTTGATCCTATCCTCCTGTCCATTACATTTTTGAAGCATATAAGATTGTTATAACATGGACTGTCCCTCAGTTTGGGATTGTCTGAGGATTCCTCATGAGTGGATTCAGGATATGTATTTTTGGCAGGAATACCACAGAAGTGATGCTGTGTTCTTAGTGCATCACAGCAGGAGAATATGTCTATACCATGCTGTTGAAGTTAACTTTTATTATTTGGTAAGATAATATCTCAGGTTCTCCAGTGTAAAGTTACTAAGTATTTTGTGGGGAGACACTTTGAGACTATGTAAATATCCTATTTCTCATTAAAATTTCACCCACTAGTTATAGTATCTTTTGATAATTATTTCCTGAATCTGTGATAGTTGGCAAGTGGTGATTTTCTAATGGCATTATTCCTTCTACATTTGTGTTAATAAACTCTGCTATGCCTTCTTCCCCATTTGTTTGTTTATATTCTAGGGACTCTGGATTCTTGTATTTTCAACTGTTGTTTCTCACTATCATTATTTTGGACTCATTGTCCAGATTTGGCTAGTGCAAGCTGCTTCAAGGTGCCTTTACTCTTAGAGTACTTTCTTTCTTTTTTGAATATTTATTTAGTATTTATTTATTTATTGACTGCATTGGGTCTTCGTTGCAGTGAGCTGCCTTCTCGTTGTGGTGGCTTCTCTTGTTGCAGAGCACGGGGCTCTAGGCACCGGGGCTTCGGTAGTTGGGGGGGGAGGGGCTTAGTTGCTCCGTGGCATGTGGGAATCTTCCCCCACCGAGGATGGAACCTGTGTCCCCTGCAATGGCAGGCGGATTCTTAACCACTGTGCCACCAGGGAAGCCCCCCCCGGGAATGGGTTTTCACACGTAGTCTCAGTGGTTGCTCCCACCTTTGTCTGAAGTCTGAATCTGCTTTTGGATTTAGCCCTAAAAGAGCCTATTCATCCATCCCTGCTGCTGTACTTGGAGTTTTCTGATTACAGTAGGCGTGCCCTCCGATCCCATAGGAGAATCCACAAACATCTCAGAGTTTCTTTCTGGAGAGTCTACCAAATACTTCCCTATTACTCCATCCCGCCTCCCTGCCTGCGCTCCCCAGGGCGGGTCTGCGGAGCCGAGCGGCGGCGCCGCGCAGCAAGCAGCGGCCCTCGGCCTTGTCACCGCCGCAGCGCTGACGTCGGAGACGGAGCTGGCCGGGTCCAGGGCCTCTCGCTGCTCTGCGCCGCCTGCTCCTTTTCTTGCGTGGCGGCGGGCGAGGGCCGCGCCCCAGGAAGGGAAAGGGCGCGCGGGCCGGCTAACGCCGCCATCGCCGCTGAGCCCTAGAGTACTTTGTTTCTGATACAAAGTGTTCCAGGGGTATTTCATACTCTCCCTGCATGGACTGAGAAAAAAAACTGGAGAATCATTATGTCCACTAGTTAAAAGGTCAGATTCCAGGATCACAACTCTTGAGTTTTCCATATCAAAAAGCTGTTTTTTTAAAAATCCTAATTGTATTGTGTAGTGGATTTTTAAAAAGGTAAGGTAGTGTTTGATTTGCAAACTTTAGAAAGTTTATAAAATTTAGTCAAAAGTAGGATGTTTTGGCTTTTCTTTTTATTCACCAATTTTTATCCCATTTCTTTCACTTTATTTACTATGTCATTTCAGACATTATCTCTGTGTTTCTTCTCCTTTCTCTCTGTCCTCTTTTCTAGTCCTCCAATAGAGTTTGTTGGAATGCTTAAAGGTATCTCACATTTCATTCTGTTTTCTCTTTGATTGTATAATCTCTATCAGTCTGTTCAAGGTTACTGATTATTTCTTCTCCCAGTTGAAATCTACTATTGAGCCCCTCTAGTGGATTTTTCATTTTGGTTACTGTACTTTTCAAGTCCAGGATTTCCATTTGGTTCTTTTTGCAGTATCCTTGTCTGTATTGATATCCCTATTTGATGGGTCATTGTCATTATAGCTCCCTTTACTTCTTTAAGTATGGTGTCCTTTTGTTCTTTGAAAATATTTATAATGGCTTCTTTCTGTTAAGTCTTTTTCTATTAAGTTTAATATCCAGGCCCTCTCATAGGCAGCTTCTGTTACCTACCCTTATCCTGTATATGGATCACATTTTCTTGTTTCTTTGTATTTTTTAAATATATTTATTCATTTTATTTTTGACTGCATTGGGTCTTCGTTGGTGCACGGGCTTTCTCTAGTTGCGGAGAACAGGGAGGCTACTTTTCATTGCGGTGCACAGGCTTCTCATTGCAGTGGCTCCTCTTGTTGCACAGCATGGGCTTTAGGCGTGCAGGCTTCAGTAGTTGTGGCACTTAGGCTCAGTAACTGTGGCACACGGGCCTAGTTGCTCCGTGGCATGTGGGATCTTGCTGGACCAGGGCTTGAACCCTTGTCCCCTGCATTGGCAGGCAGATTCTTAACCACTGTGCCACCAGGGAAGCCCTGTTTCTTTGTATAGCCTCATAATGTTTTGTTGAAAACTGGGTTAATTTAGGTAATATATTGTAGCACTTCTGGATAGTGAGTCACCTCCACTCTCTGGGGGTTGTTTTTATTGTATTTGTTAATTATCTGTTTAGTGAACTATTTTAATGAAGTCTGTTTCCCCCTGCAGTATGAAGCTTCTGTCACTCCTCAGTGAGCTTAGTCGGGCATGCCTACACTCACTGTGGGATGACAGTGGTCTTAGCAGAGCTTTCTGTGACTGTCTCTTTCCCTTGTTTCTGTTAGACTGTCTGCCTCACTTCATATCACACCCAGCTGTTCTGCTCCACTAATTACTGGCGGGTTACTCTATTGTTTTCCATAGTGTCCTGGGGCATAAGTGATTCCACAATCTGATGCCGTTAAATTGGGGCAGGTGTAGACTTTGAAGCTGGTCTCTGAGGTTTGTTCTGACCCCAGAAGGGCTCTTCTTAGTTGTCTCTTTCTTTAGTTCTTTCTGATAAACTAGCTGGCTTATGTTTAGCTTGTTGCTCTTAATTAGGAGGAGCTATTGGTTTCAAGAGGGCCCCTAGGCTTGAGCTTCACAACATTCCGTTTCAAATAAAGCCATTCCTTTGGGTAGAGCTTCAGAGCTCTCTTTTCGTATGGAATGACTCTTTCCCCTGGGCAAAATCTCTGAGTCACTCTTCTGTGGGTGCTCAGCTGGAGGGAGCCTCTGATCACCTTGGCTTGGCCTCTCCCAGTGTGGACATTCTGCCCTACAAATGAGTTGGAGCGAGGGTGATTGCAGTTCAAGGAGGAGGCAGTATTCTTGCACCACTGTGCCCTAGGGTAGAGCCTCCATCCTATGGGTGGGGCTGGGTGGCGAAAGGGAGCCCCAAACTCATGGCTGGCCACACTCACTAGGGGGAAGCCCTGTGTTCTTGACTGCATCCATCTGGAGTGAAGTATCTCTCAAGCTGAGGAAGGGACAGAGCAGCTCATGACTCAAATGCCAAAGACTTCCTGTTAGATTTTGAGTAAACGTTGAGTAAATGTTTCCTCGTAACATAACATTTACCATCTTAAACTATTTTTAAGTATACAGTTCAGTAGTGTTAAGCATATTCATCTTGTTAGGCAGCCAATCTCCAGAACTTTTTCATCCTGCAAAACTGAAGCTACATACATTAAACACTTAACTACCTCCCTCCCAACCCCCATTCCACCCCCTGAAAACACTACCTACCTTCTGTCTATGAATTTGACCACTCTAGGTACCCCACTTAAGTGCAGTCATACAATATTTGTCTTTTTGTGACTTGCTTATTTCACTTAGCATGTCATCAGGGTTTATCCATGCTATAGCATGTGTCAGAATTTCCTTCCTTTTTAAGGCTGGATAATATTACATTGTACATATTTGCCACATTTTGTTTACCCATTCTTCTGTTTCTGGACACTTAAGTTGCTTTCATTTTTTGACTACCATGAATGATGCTTCTGTTATAAACATGGGTACACAGATGTTTCTTCGAGACCTCGTTTTCAGTTCTTTCGGGTGTATACCCAGAAGCGGAATTGCTAGATCATATAGTAATTCTGTTTTTAATTTTTTGAAGAACTACCTTACCATTTTCCACAGCAGCTACACCATTTTATATTTCTACAGCTTTCTCCACATCCTTGTCAAACCTTGTTATTTTATGGGGTTTTTTGATAATAGCCATCCTAAGGGGTGTGAAATAGTATCTCATGGTTTTGGTTTACATTTTCCTAACAATTTGTGACTCTAAGCATCTTTTCATGTGCATTCTTCGGAGAAATGTCTATTTAAAGCTTTTTTAAAATCTCTGTTTTAGCTCAGATTTCTTTTATCCAAGATATTGGAAGACTTCCTCTCAAGCGACACTTTGGAAGGTAAGCTGCTGATTTTAATTTTCAAAGAGCTGTTATTGAAATAACCAGCAAATACATTATCTGTTTATTCATTATACAGTCAATAAATGTTATCTGTAAAGACCAAGGGTACTACATGTTGTACCAGTGATCAAAGACCATGTGATTGCATTGTAGGCCCATCTATTATATTTATTACATATAACAGCATATTTTCACCAGATCAGAATGGAATATTAAGCTAAACAGAATCATTGAATCACAGAGGCAGAGCAATCTTTAAAATCCTTGAGTTCAACAAATTTTGCATAGCTGAAAACCCCTTTTCAGCTTTCCTGTCAAGAGGAGTTCTTAGCCTATATTTGGAGACTGCAGTGATCAGGAACTACCTCAAAAGAATACTGTCTTTTGTATTTCTTTATCACAGGAAATTCAAACAAGTAAAAAAAAAATATATAGATATAGAGAGAGAAATCTACATCTGTATTGTTCATTCTATTGCAGAATGGCTTCTGAGCTAATAGTGATTAACACAGTGCTTGTAGTTCATTTCTACTTGGCTTATTTGTAAGCTCAAAGTATGCACTCAGGCATTCTAAAAAGGTTAAAAAGTGCTTGCTTCCTGGTTGCAAGGATAAAAGTAGATGATAAAAATGGCACCTATTACCCTTTCTACTAGTTCTCCTATTCCTGGTCCCAAATGGAAAACTTGCTTATCTGGGCTTTTTTTTCCCCCTACCTTCATAGATTCTTTAAAGGCCTTTGTAGTGTTAATGGTTTCTTCCCTGTAATGACTTAGCTATGGGGAGCCCATCATTCCTTTTACAGAAAGACAATGATGGATGGATCTTACAGCATCATCCCACTGGGATGTGGTCAGGGCTCAGACCTTTTATAGACTTCCCTTTTCTCCTCACTTCCCTCTGAATCAAAGAAGGACCAGCTGTTTTCACTGGGTCCTTTCCCCCCAAGATTATGACATCAAAATCAAGAGAAGACAGTTGTCTTCTCGTTTTTTTTTCTCCTAAGATGTAGTTAAAAGAATGTTATTTCTTTTTATTATTGGTTCAACTGATCTGCAGTGGGAGGCAGGATTTGTCATTGCTCCTTATTATAACGACTAGTACTACTGTCTTTCATTTATGACCATATTTAACATTCTCTTTGATTTACATTGATAATATTAAACTGAACATTTAATGTTACTATTTAATAACTGCATAGCTTCCTGTAATTGAACCTACACCTTGTTTTTGTACATTTAGCTTGTTTCCAGCTTTTATTATCACAGCCTTTCTTGAAGCTGAATCATGATGCATATCAAATACTATATATATAGGATGAATTCCTAGAAAGAAGATGCTGGGCTAATGGATATACACCTTAGCTCTGTATTGCCAGATTGCTTCCAAGAATATTTTGCTCATGTTACGCCCACTACAGTGTTTCAGCATGCTCTTTTCTCCTAACTCATGCCACCACTGGGTTTTATTATTTTAAAAGGTCTTTGCCAGTTTGAAAGATGATAATGTTAATTTCCATTTTAAAATTACAAATTAGGTTGAGCAGTTTGTTTAGTCGACATTCTTCTGTAAGCTATCTGTTCACGTTTTATGTCTTTTTCTGTTCCATTTAATTTTTTCTTTTTGTAAGAACTCTTTACTAAAGATATTAATTTGTGTTATAAGTTGCAATGATTTATTCAGTTTATTTACCTTTTTAGTCTTGTTTATGTTGTTAAATAAACCGGAGCGCTTGGCTAAACAGCCCAGGAAGGTAAATGAGAAACCACGGGATATGGCTTCATAATCCTCACACTCATGGTGTAATTTAAAGGAATCCCCTCCTTTGATTATTATTAATGCCTGTGTAATGAATGTGGCAGATTGAAAATGGAAGCCCTGACTGACAGGGAGCATGGAATGATAGACCCGGACAGTGGAGATGAAGCCCAGCGTAGTGGAGGGCGGCCTGCAGAGGAAGCGCTGCATGAACACACTCAAACCACTGAACCTGAAACTTGGTCTCTTCCTTTGAGTCAGAATAGTGGGAGTGAACTGCCTGCCAGCCAGCCTCAGCCCTTTTCAGCCCAGGGAGACACGGAAGAAGAAGACATGATAATAGAAGACTATGAGAGCGATGGGACGTAGAAAGCGGCCTGCCCGTGAGGTTGTTACTTGACAGCTTTCATACTCGTGTTATTCAGTGGTACTTGAACAGAGATAATAGACTTTTCAGGTGAATTAGTTGGTTAATTCTTCACTTTTGTAATATTTCAGCACAGAGAACCGACTTCTGTCATGTTGAAGTAAACAGAAGATCAGACCTTCAAATAATCGCTTAACGTGTTTCTCTAGTATTTATTTAGTCTTGTGAATGGTGTTGGGAGAGGAGGTCTGTGTATGAAGTGTGTTTGAATATTATGCCAAATGTCAGAAAATGTGAAGGAATAATTCAGAATACAGAAACTCTATGGGTTGTAAATAAGAATTATAAAACAGTTTAGGATGCAATTATGAGTGTAAATAAACTTTGTGCCTTATTCACAATTTCTCTCTGGTCTCTAGCTTCTCAGATACCATTTTTATATGTTGTACAGTGGAATACTTTAGATACTTTCTGGAAGCTATTTACATAATTTATATCAAAATTAAAATGTTGAATTGTGTTTGTTTCTCCTATCGCTCAGTGTTTCCTGACATGCATGTGTCATCGGGCATAGTACACAAGTCTCCAACTATTTCAAAAACAGGGAAGGACGGGGATGGCAACTTTGTGCAGAAAACTCCCCAATTTAATCTCACCCTCAGCGACCTTTCCAGAGCTCTCCTAGCGGAGGCCGGTCCGTAGCTACTGCCGTGAGGTGCGCCGGGGGTGGGGGCACCGACCCGCCCGGGCCCCAGGCGGGAGTCCGGGCCCGACAAAGCCGGGCGGGGCGAAGCTCGGCCCGGCCCCGCCCCGGGAGCCCGCTCCCGGTTTCAGAGCCGCGGGCGGCGTGCGCGCACTTCCCGGCGGCCGCGCAGGTGAGCGGGGCGCCAGGGGTGGGGCCCACGTGACCGGGACGCGGCGGGGAGGGGCCGGGGACCCCGGGCAGGTGCGCGGGGGGGGAGCGGGCCCTGGGGCTCCTCCCCCGCACCGAGCATCCCGGGGGCCGCGTGCTCGCTGCGCAGCTCGGCACTACCTGCGGCGAGGCCGGACGCCGGCGCGGTGAGGGCTGCGGGGCCCCGGGGGGAGTGGGGGCCTGGGGGGCCGGAGGGCGCCTCGGCCGGCCAGGGTTCCCTCGGCGGGCACAGGTGCCGGGCGAGACGCGCCCCACCCCCGGCCGCGAAGCCGCGGTCCTTCCGGGCGCGGGGTTATCCCGACCTGGGCACGTCCGGCCCGACTTAGTTCCGGCCGCTTTGGGCAGAATCTCGGAAGACGAAGAGTGCGTTTTCACTCCGGCGCGGAGACGCGCGCCTGGGTGGGCAGCGCCAAGGACAGATTTTGGGGTCGGGGGCGTAGCGGCCTGGGCAGAGACCCCCGACAAGGATGCTCGATATTCCCGGGCGCTCGCTCGAGGGTTCAGTTCAAAGCGCAGGGGCTTTTCTGTCCCTCGGGAAACCCAGAAATGTCTGAAATCTGCTCCTTTCTCGGGCCCAGCAAAACTTTAAAGCCAGCTGAGCGGTGATTCTGTTGGTGTAAAGGTGACGAAGTGGATTCCTGTAACACTGGGCTGGGGAGAACCGATTCCCCTCCCACCGATATGGCTTTCCTTGCCGAGATTCGTGTGCCAACAGAATGGGGTCGGGGCCCGGGAGCTTGAACAAAACAAAGACTCGCTCTGCCTCAGCCTGCAGATTCTAAGTGGACTCTCAATGACTCTCTGAAAGATGCTAGAGGTATCCAATTATTGAAATATGGTAAAATACAACTGACTATTCCCTTCCAAATTTACATAATTTGCTATTCCGCAGTTCTTCAGATTTGTAATTTTGGCTTTTTACTCAAACATTAATAAGGTGATTAATTCAAATAAGCCACTTTTCACAGGTGAGCGCGAATTAAATCCATTATAGTGAAGCACACGTTTGCCAGTGAGTTAAATTAAGCAACCGGTATCCTTTAAATGCCTGTATATCAAAGACATTGAAGGATGTGTAAAACTTGCTAAAGTTATTTGTTGTTGGGCTTTTACCTCTATTTTAGGAAAATGTATTTCAAGAATTATAGTAGTACTGTGCATTCCTAGAATTTAAATATTCTTAGACAACAGATACAGGGATAAAAGACAAAAAACAAAAACCCTGCTAATTGCTGTCATTTATAGAAATTTTCTTCTATACTAAATTTTTTCTCCTACTTTGTATTGGGCACCATGCTGGGCCTCACAGTTAATGCTCTAAAATTGGAGGGGCCCGTAAGAAGACCCCAGAATTTAGACCTCTTCTCCATCTCCACCTAGTACCCCGATGATTGTATTGTCTATGGTAGTATATACCCCCTTCTGAGGGTGGACTGCCTACTTGATATCTTCATCTGGACCTCCAACAGGTATCTCAGACTCTCTTCAGGCTGCTTCTCCCAGGATTAAGCTGGATCGTTTCATCTTCAACATTTCTCCACCCTTCCAGCTTAGCAAGTAGGCAGTCTACCCACAGAAGGGGGTATATACTACCACAGACTAAATACAATCACCTGGGTACTGGGTGGAGCTGGAGAAGAGGTCTAAATTCTGGGGTCTTCTCATGGGCCACTCCAGTTTCAGAGCATCAACTGTGAGGCCCAGCATGGTGCCCAATGCAAAGTAGGAGAAAAAATTTCGACGAAACAAGATTGATCGTAAGTTGATAATTACTGAAAGTGGTTGATGGGCACATAAGGGCTCATAGTACTATTCTTTTCCCTTTTTATTGTGTTTGGAAATTTCTATAATAAAAAATTTTAATTCCCAGAACAGAGTTTGACCTCCTCTTGCTGTCTTCGTTGCTACCACCATGGTCTGTTCAATTACAGCTGACCCTTGACCAACACAGGTTTGAACTGCGTGGGTCTACTTATATGCTTTTTTTTTTTTTTCAATAAATATGTACTGCAGTACTGCATGGTCTGCAATTGGTCAAATCTGTCAATGGATTTGGAACCACAGCTACACATTACCGACTATAAAGTTACACTTGGGTTTTTAACTGCAAAGAGCATTGGTACCTGTGTTCTGACTCCTGTGTTGGTCAAGAGTCAACTGTATTTCAGTGGCCTCCTAGCCAGTCTTCTTCTTTTCACCCTTTTCTCCTGGAATGTACTCTTAACACAGCATCCAGAGTGATCCTGTTAAAGCAAGTCATACCATGTTAGACCCCTATTGAAAATTTTCCAGTGGCTTCTCATCTCACACCTAATAGAATCCTAAATCCTTTCTAATGATTTTTAAGCCCTAACAATTCAGATGGCCTCAATTCTACCATTCACCCTCTCACTCACTCTGCTGCTGCGTTCACACCTTAACAATTCTCGAACATGCCAGGCACTCCCACTTTAAGGCTTTTACACTAGCTGTTCCATCTGCCTGGAACGCTTCCCCCGATACCTGCCTGGCTTCTTCCCTTATCTCCTTCATTTCTATATTCAGATATCATGTTCTCTCTGCAGACTTCCCTGCTCACTCCATTTAAAATTATAACACTCTAGCCACACTACACTTCTTATCCTCTTCCTTAACTTTGTTCCTTGGCGTCCGATATATTTCACTTGCCTTATCTATCATCTGTCACCACCACCACCACCCCCACCCAAACACACACACACACCCACTAGAATTTAAGCTCCGTGAAGGCAAGGATTTCCTTCGGCTTTGTTCACTGATACATCTTCAGCAGGCCTGGTGCGTGGCAGGTGCTCGGTAAATACTTGTTGAGTGACAGATCTCTGTTTTACAAAGTAAAACAAAATAAAGCCTTAGGAATCTCTAAATTGTTCAACACCATAAAGGTAGGATTACCAGCTTTAATTTTGAGACCTTTATAGTACCAAGTACAATGCCATGTGCCCAGCGAGTCTTCAATAAATACGAGCAATTTGAGGGAGAAAATCATTGTGCCTTAAACCTAGTAGTTACATTAGCAAATAGTTTCCCTTTTGCATATATGTCCAGGTCATAGATTTCATGAAGGAAATCAACAGGTTTGATAAAAAGTGTTTTTTCTGTGCTTTGTTTTTCAGGCAGATTGAATACCCTCCAAGATACTTTCTGAGTCTTTCCATGGCAACAACAAATCACCTTTAAATAATTGCTGTGGAAAGAGTGATATCCATGGCCATTGCTGTGGCTCTGGGTTGTACTTTCAGGGAATCTTAACCTTTGGTGATTTTTCTTCTGAGAATTCAACTTTTTAAATCTAGTATCAGGTGTTATCCTATTAGAGTGCAAGGAGGAACTCCCGTAATGCGACTTCCTGAGTTAGGAAGGAAAGGGACTTTCCACTCCCTGTGTTTATCAGGCTGCTTCTCCTGGGCTGTTCCAAAGCAGACTTGAGTTAATGAAAGTGAAGAGTATTTGCTGACCCATCAAATTTTGGTGTGTTCAAACTTGTAAACTTGTTGATTTAGGTATTTGAGGAAAGTACTCTGCTTGGAATATGTTAGCATCCTGTATTATTAAAATGTAGTCTCGTTTTTGGTTTTTTACCTTTTGTTGTTTATAGAGCTCATAGGTAAATTCGACTTATAAATATTTATTTATTTATTTATTTAGGCTGAGGTAGGTCTTTGTTGCTGCGTGCAGGCTTTCTCTAGTTGCATTGAGCGTGGGCTACTCTTCATTGTGGTGCACAGGCTTCTTTTTGGCTTCTCTTTTGCAGAGCACCAGCTCGAGGCACACGGGATTCAGTAGTTGTGGCATGCAGGCTCAGTAGTTGTGGTGCACAGGCTTAGTTACTCCGCAGCATGTGGGAATCTTCCCCACCCAGGGATCGAACCCACGTCCCCAGCATTGGCAGGCGGATTCTTAACCACTGTGGCACCAGGGAAGTCCTATAAATGTTTTAATTAAGAGCTAAGATTTAAAATTTTGATTGCCCTTAAAATCTCACAGAATGATTAGTATATTCCGGGCTAACATAATTGTTACACATCTTTAAAATGTATGTATTTATGTTGTCATTCTTATATATCATAATAATTAGATATGATCATATTGGTTTCCTGAATATGATTATTTGCTACTAAGTAAATAAACCCAGCATCATTGAAAGGATAAATGACTAAGCATAAGTGATAACTTTAATCTCAGCCCCAGGTGTGAACATCACAAATGTTGTCAAATGACGGATCCAGGAATCGGGACAGGCACTATGATCAGGTCCCGAGGGACTCGGACGATCAAGATGGCACCGTAAGAACCTTCCAGACTCTTCATGACAGTGAGCTGGCTGTGAGCGCTGATCCGTTGCCACCACCCCCTCTCCCGTTACAGCCACCATTCGGCCCAGAGTTCTACTCAAGTGACACGGAGGAACCGGCCATAGCGCCAGATCTCAAGCCTGTAAGGCGCTTTGTCCCTGAGTCCTGGAAGAACTTCTTCCGAGGGAAGAAAAAGGACCCAGGGTGGGATAAGCCGGTGTCAGACATCAGATACATCTCCGATGGAGTGGAGTGCTCACCTCCAGCCTCTCCCACAAGACGAAGCCACCATTCACCCCCCAACTCCTGCGAAGATCCTCAGGGCGGGTCCCAAGGCAGCTGCCATTCCCGGAAGGAGACCGAGGCAATGTTTCCGTACGACCCCTGCGGGTCCCTAGGCCGACACACACACACAGCCCGAACCTACAGTGAGAAGGTGGAGGAGTATCACCTGCGGTATTCCTACATGAAGTCGTGGGCAGGCCTGCTGCGGATCCTGGGTGTGGTGGAGCTGCTGCTGGGGGCCGGCGTCTTCGCTTGTGTCACCGCGTACATTCACAAGGACAGCGAGTGGTATAACCTGTTCGGATATTCACAGCCCTATGGCATGGGAGGCGTCGGTGGCCTGGGCAGCATGTATGGGGGCTACTACTACAGTGGCCCCAAAACCCCTTTTGTCCTTGTGGTGGCTGGATTGGCTTGGATCACCACCATTATCATCCTGGTGCTTGGCATGTCCATGTATTATCGGACCATTCTCTTGGACTCAAATTGGTGGCCCCTAACTGAATTTGGGATTAACGTCTCCTTGTTCATTTTGTACATGGCTGCAGCCATAGTCTATGTAAACGATACCAACCGAGGTGGACTCTGCTACTATCCATTATTCAACACACCGGTGAACGCAGTGTTCTGCCGGGTGGAAGGAGGACAGATAGCAGCGATGATCTTCCTCTTTGTCACCATGATGGTTTACCTCATTGGTGCTTTGGTTTGCCTAAAGTTATGGAGGCACGAGGCAGCTCGGAGGCATAGGGAATGCATGGAGCAACAGGAGGTAAGAGAGTTCGCCACCTTTGCTTGTTCTTTCTGTTTACTCACTCCTTGACTATATATCGTTCTCAAAACAGAGCCGTTGTTGTTTTTAATGGTCTGAAGTTCAAAAGGCCTGGCTCGGTATCTGACATGCTCTGACCGGGATAAGCCACTCTGGCATGTCACTTGTATAATATTGCAAGCAGACCCCCGATGTGTAATTGAATATATAGTTTATGGGTTGCACTATTGTCTGTCTGATACTTAAGGGGAAAACACAGCTACTGAATTTCTACAAGGAAGAAGAAGAACATATTCAGTAAAATCAACGTCTCATCAATAAAGTAAGTTTGAGGACAGTCTTGATTCTTTAGTGTGGTAAGACTTAGCAAAAAAAACATAATTGTTCAGTTACAAGAGGAAAGTGCTCATTTAAATCTTTTATGGTGAGTCCCACTTTCTTCCAGCAAGTTAAAGGTAAATAACAAGATGATGACAGTGTTTAATGACCTCAATGGTAAAAGAGTTCTTCCTTCACCTAACCAAACTCTTGCTACATTTAAGCTCTTTTGTTTTACAAGCTCCCCTGTGAATATTAAAATAAACCGTTGCTCCATAAACTTATCCTGACCATCTGACATACAGCTGCTACTCAACAGATGACTATGAAATGAAATAATACCTCTGTACAATTTGAAGAGTTGTCTCTCTTCTCTAGTCTGAACTTTAAAGAACCATCTATTCATCATCTTACACGTTTAGAATGTTTTCCTCTGGACCCTCTAGCTTCCCTGCAGTGTAAAATTAAAATAGTCTGAGGGTTATGATTAAAACTGACTATTACAGAGTAAGAAAAAAACAAAGAAAAAGCAGTATGATGAACCACATTTAATTTTTTTTTAAGTATTGAGAGGTTGAGCTGTCATGACATACTCTATGAACACTTGCCTAGGCGTTTTGATCTTTTATCCTTACTTTGGGGATGAGTGTTCCAGAATTAGAATGGGGGCCCCGCACTTGTTTTTATTTCTAAGATTTAACTAAATATAAGAAGAAAGATAAGGAGAGTTAATAATAATGATAATACCTGGACAATCAGATTATATAAAAGCCCTATTTAAAAAAATATTTTTGGAATGGTAGCAAAAATGTTAGAGTATGTTCTGCTAACTTCATTATTCCTTGAAATAAGTTGATGTTTTGCTTTCTTCTTCTAAGGAGAAGTGTGCGGTAGAATTTCCTGTGTTTCTGGAAATGTCAGTATTACCTTAAATATTTTCTTAATTTTAAGTCAACTATACCATGCATTCTCCCCCCCACTTTTCCAGAGACTTCCTAGATACAATTGCAAATGGTGTATATTGGGTAAAACTATACCTAAAAATGAATCCTTCTTTATATACTCAATAACCTATGTATTTGCTCACTGACGTATGTACTTTTTTTAATCTTATGCATAATAACAACAAAAAACTTGACTAATTTTATAACAGGACCTTATGTGTTCTACACAGAATCCCATACTCTAGTGTCATAAAATATATTTATCTTACTAGAACTTGACATAGATTCAGGTTATTTCTAAAAGCATATCTCAGCACCATAAGCATATTTTTTTTAATTTACATCTGTGTATACAAAGTAAGGAACTTTAAATTGTAATCAGTGTGAAATCCAGATAGTGAAACGCACACTTCCTTATAATTTTATGTAACTTTAAAAAAAATTTATTATTTATATGTATTTGTTTATTCATTGGCTGCGTTGGGTCTTCGTTGCTGCACACAGGCTTTCTGTAGTTGTGGGGAGCAGGGGCTACTCTTCGTTGCGGTGTGCAGGCTTCTCATTGCAGTGGCTTTTCCTGTTGCGGAGCACGGGCTCTAGGTGCTCTGGCTCAGTAGTTGTGGTGCATGGGCTTAGTTCCTCCACAACATGTGGGATCTTCCCAGACCAGGGCTCGAACGCATGTCCCCTGCATTGGTAGGCGGATTCTTAACCACTGAACCACCAGGGAAGCTCAATTTTATGTAAGTTTAATAATTTTGGGGCTTCCTAGGTGGCACAGTGGTTGAGAATCCGCATGCCAGTGCAGGGGACACGGGTTCGATCCCTGCTCCAGGAGGATCCCACATGCCGCGGAGCCCGTGAGCCACAACTATTGAGCCCATGTGCTGCAACTACTGAAGCCCACACACCTAGAGCCCGTGCTCCGCAACAAGAGAGGCCACGGCAATGAGGAGCCTGCGCACCACTCACCGCAACTAAAAAGAAAGCCCGCACACAGCAAAAGAGACCCAAATGTTAAAAGACATAGTGGAGTGTAGCTTTTTTCTATTAATTTTATAATTTAACCATCCCTAACTCTTTAATTGTGCAAGGTAACGGGAACCAGGAAGAAATAAAACCTGTAGGTAATTCAAAGCAACTCACATAAGAGTCGCCACCATCTCCATATTTCCAACTCTGCTGTCTGCTCCTGATTGATAGGGAATCACAGTTATCCCTCCTCCTCTGGTTCTCAGCTGGCCCATCAAAACTTGGCCAAAAGAGCAGGAGGACCATCTGTAAAGTAGAAAACAACATCTGTAAAATTGAGACCGGGCTATAGATGCAAATGGACAAAAATATTTGCAAAGTAGCTTCACATATCTCTGAAAAGTCATTGTAATTCTTTTTGTTCCAGATAAGTGAGCCATCACTGCCATCAAAAAGGAAAATGGTAAGAATAAAGTTCACGTTATATTTTATCTCTAGATTTGTTAAATAAGTTTCTCTCTTGTCTGTTTATCTGTAGAGTAGATCAACTCTCTATTGCATTAAATTCATAAGGGGACTCTCAGCTTTTTTCTAATACTGAGAGGACTAAATCAGACAAGGCTATTGTAGCATCTTTTAATTTTGTTAGATGAAGCTTCTGCAAGTGAACATAGTTGCTTCTCCTTATATATTTAAATTTAATTTTTTTTTTTTAATGAAGGTGATTCTCCCAATTTTCTTCAGTCTCTTTAAAGTTCTTCCCCATTCTTTCCTATTTGTCTCACCTTGCTTTCAGATGCCAAATTTTGTTGTGTTGGGAAAGAAATCCCTATCCCACAATTTACTAACTGCCTGACAGTAGACAAGGTACTTAACCTTCCCAGGCCTTGGTTTCTTCATCTGTAAAATTGGAATAATAATAATTTCTACCTCACAAGTTTGCTTGATGCTAAGATGCTGTTATTATAATTATTTACATATATGTAATTAATGTATTTTAATAATCATAATTTTACCTCATTGAAAAGTTCTTTTTTAAGATGTTAGGCATTATTTCTAAGCAAGAAATTAAGAATCCAACTGTTGGGTTTGTTTGTGTCTTTGAAAAGGGAGTATATTCCCTTGGGTCAAAACTCTCACACACAGTCTTCTCTCATCTCTGTACCATGGCTTCCCAGTTCTCCTGTGGAGGCGACCCGTGTTAGCAGTATCCTGTGTTTCCTTTCAGAAGTGTGTGAGATAGCTATATATATATGTCTATATAGATATATATACACGTATATATGTTTGCTCTAATCTCTCTTTTCCACAAATGTAGCATACCACACATATTATGTCCCTTGTTTTTTCACTTAATATATTTCCAAGATGTTTCCTTATTAGTACATAGAAAACTTCTGCATTCTTTGTTTACAACTATGTAGTATTGCATTTTATGGATGTACCATAATTCATTTAATCATACATCAACATGTAGGTCGTTTCCAATCTCTCCCTATTAAAAACAGTGCTACAGTGAATAACCTTATACATATGAGTAAATGCTTGTACATACTTCCTTCCATATATGTATAAGTACACCTGAAACATAAATTCTGAGAAGTGAATTTCTGGATCAAAAGGGATTTACATTTTTGTTTTGACTGCCAGATTGCCCAACAGAAGTTCTACCAATTTCCACCTCCAGCAGCACTACAGGCTTCCTCACACCCTGACCAACACAGTGTCAGGAAATTTGTTAACATCTGTCAACCTGATAGGTGGAAAATGGTAGTAATGTAGTTATTATTTGCATTTCTCTTATCAAGAGTGAGATTGAGCATTTTTCATATATTATGTTTGCATTTCTTTCCCTATTAACTATCTGTTTATATCCTGTGCAGTTTTTCTTTATTGGGTTGCTAATTTGTGTAAGTTTTTTTTTGTTAAGTGTATTCGTTTTGAAAATACCTTTGATGAGCTTCTTTTTAGCTTTATTCTCTATATTGTAACATACAAATACTATTTGAAAATGTTTTGTTCATGCTGAAATAAGGAATCTCTTTGCTTGGTAGGGGTTAAAGGTGGTGTGTTCTTTGCAGATGTTGACTGCACAGCACGAGGCTGGATGGGGCTGTCTCACTAAGGTACCCCGTGGCAGTGACACAGCGATGGTGGTCCTTCTTGGCCAGGGTGGAACTTATGGGCCTTCTGGTCAGTGCCTGAGGTGGTGGGATTTACCAAGGGGATTAAGTGCAGGGTAGAGTCAACCTGAAAGGCTTCGCTGAGTAGAAGTTGCCCCAAATGATGGGGTAATCTGACGCAGCCTCCAGAGGTGGGACAGAATTAGGAGGATCTGCTCAAGAGTTCTTGGTTCGTCTGTTCAGCTGCCCTGGAAGGCTGGTGCCCAGTATGTTCAGGTTATACTGCAGTATCTCAGATCCTGAGAGGTCCTGGAATAATCGGGAATAACCTTAGTGGAGTTAGAATCCCCGTTCCTAAGACTCCTTTGAGAATCGTATCAGTCTGGTTAACTTCCACTGTTTCAAGATATGGGAGCAGAATACAAAGAGCATCCTTTCAAAGACCTCTTTTCCTGGGTGGTGGGTCACTGCAGACTGCCATATTTAAGTGTATTCAGAGGCAGAGGGAATCTCATGCCTTAATTGAGGAATCTCTGCTGGACTTACCAATGAGAACCTTATAGGAAAGGTTGAATCTCCGGCTTCTCATTGGGTGTGATCTTCCCCTGCTTCCTTCCTGGTTGTCAGTAGGGAGGAATTGGCAGATGACCACAGGAGAGGCAGTGCAGTGTGGCAAAGAGAAAATAAACTTTGGAATCAGGCAAAACTGAATTTGAGTACTACTAGCTCTGTGATTCTGGGGAAATTACTTACCCTCTCTGAACTTGTTTCCTGTCCCTTGTTTGGGACTATCTGCTAGGCTGTCCCTTCTTGTTTTGTGTTGTTATGAATACAATTTTTAAAAAGCAAATAAGATCATTTAAAAAAGAAATCATATACAGACATAAAGTGAGATCAAACAGAGACAGAAACAAATTCTAAGAAGTCCCTAAGTGTTGAGCAGATTTCTTTTCTAAACTGGAAAAGTCAGAATCTGATCTGGGCCTCAAAAGTAATGGTGTGGTTTTAGGATGGGGTCTATGCGTCATCGCATCATATGCTCAAAGGGAGGGAGAGTCAGAAATTAGACAAAAGCACCCTGAAACACGTCTGGGTCTTCCTATTTCTAACTTGACATTCAGCCCATTTTTAATTTGAAAAGCTTAGTAATTATATCCATAGCATTACTTACCCCATGGCTTAATTACTTTCTCTTGCCTCACAGTAAGGCTTTTCTGATATTTGCTGACAAGGCTAGTTTTTGCTAGATGCAAAGAAAGGTCATGTGAAATCCGGGGCCGTGTGTCTGTAATCAGGAGTCCTGTTTGAGAGTGGTGTGACCCAGGGCTGGAGCAAACTACCTCCTTCCCGTGAAAGCCTGAAGAGATTTTAATTTTTTGAATCATATCTAGTTCTAGATTTTTTCCCCTTTTGGGTTTTCTGAACTGATGATCAGTGAGGTTCACCCCGAAAGAGTGAAAGAAAATTTTAAGAGCATAAAAACAGGAAAAAATAAATAAATAAAGGAGATGAAACAGTCTGTGTGGAAATATCCTGACTTCTTAGAACTCCCTTTTTATATTAAAAGGTGAATCTTGGAATTAGGGATGGGCAGGTAAGGAAAATGAATAGTTTCTGCTTGAAAAAACTTTGCCTGGGGGGGAGAAACTTCACGTGGACTCTCCTGCCCGACGTGACTACCTGGGTAGAGTCCGTGATTTTGACCAGGAAAGCCGAGCCTGACGCCTGGGGCTGCTGACCTAGGGAGTCCGCGTGCTTCCTGGCAGCTCCTCAGGCAGCCCCGGGAAACACAGATGGTTCAATATTTAGAAGCTAAAAAGGGATGCCATGAAGTGGAAATCCACTTATTTAAGCCAAAAAAAAAAGTTTTCCCTAATTTTACTACCACGATGGATTTTCAAGATTAAACATAAAAGAATTCATTAGGGTGAAGAAATGGCACCCTGACCGGCAAGGAACAAAGCAGGATGGATACTGACCTCCGAACATGTTTCCTAAGATACTCTTGTTTGGTCTCTGGGTCTTCTGCTCCCCACTCACATTCTTGCTGTTGGGGGCACACGTCTGGGCATCCTTCTGGCCGAGGGGACCTGGTTCCCCTTCCACCCAGCGCTGCGGCTGTGAGCTTCTCCTCTTGGTAGCCCTACCCCAGGGCAGGTCAGCAGCCTCTTTGTCTGTGCACTAATCCATGGGCTGCGCTATTTGGTGAGATTACAGCCGCTAGCTTCTAGAATGAGCTAATGTTAAACCAGACCTCAGAGGCAGCCTCAGAGATCGAGAAACCAGGAAACAAAGGATTTTAAAAGCTGCCTGATAAGGTAAAGAGCAAGGTTTTTAAATCCTGTTTTGTATTTTGTTTTCAATGGGTCCCTCCCAAGCAGCTCTCAGTTCAGCGAGTTTAATTCAGCAAACGTGGACGGAAGCCCCAAGGAGTGAGTGGAGGGAGCTTTCTTCCATGTCATGGACTCAACATGCCCAAGCAGTATGGCTTTGCCCCACCCCCACCCCATCACACACTCATTTCTAGCTTTAGGATTGAGCAGTATACACTTAAATAAACTGGTTTCCTTGTGTCACTCATTTAAAGAATCCACGAGCCAAAAAAGTGCTGATTTGTTTTGTTGGATGGTTGGTTGGTTTTTATTTTGTTTTGTTTTGTTTTTCTTTTTTTGTTTTTTTTGGCTGTGCCATGCAGCTTGTAGGACTCAGGCCCTGGTTAGAGCAAGGAGGAGTCCTAGCCAATGGACTGCCAGGGAATTCCCCCAAACTGCTGGGTTTAATCATGGTTTTTGCACTCATAGCTGTGAGACCTTGGAGGATTTACTGAACCTCTCTGAACCTTGCTCCTTTATGTGTAACATGGAAACTCCTCTCCTGGCATCCACCAGCCTCACCTATTTGGTTGGTGTTCTGGGTGCTGTCCAATGGGGCCCTCAAGCACTCCTTTCCTAACCCCAAAGCTGCGTACACATCCACTTCACCCTGCCCATTCTGGAGTGAGCTCCCCTGGGTCTTCCACTTGTGTGTTCCTTCTGTGGGCTGTTTTAGCTCCTTTTTTTTTTCTTTTTTAAATATTTATTTATTTGTTTGTTTTGGCCACACTGGGTCTTAGTTGCAGCATGTGGGATCTTTAGTTGCTGCACACCGGATCTTAGTTTCAGCACATGGACTCAGTTGTGTCATGCATGCGGGATTCGTTCCCCGACAAGGGAACATGGAGTCTCCCTGCATTGGGAGCACGGGGTCTTACCCACTGGACCACCAGGGAAGTCCCTATTTTAGCTCTTAAGGCCCACCCCCCGATGCTTTCTCTTTGGGCATTTTGGTCTTCTGTTCTTTCTCCCTCTCTCCCTCTTTTGAATGGATCTTTTTTTTTTTTATACTACGTAGACCTCTAGGAGCTCTCCAGTTTAGAAGCCTGGTGACTTAAACCATCACCTCCAGCATTCTTGTAGACCTTTTCAGGGAACCACAGGTTAGGAACACCTAGGAAAGTAAAGACACCCACCGCCCTTCCCCTGGATTTGTTTGCTCTGCTTTTCAGATGATGAAATAACGAGACTCGTCTCCCGTTCTTACCTGCTCGGTGGCTACTTGTAATTGATTCATCTCACGTTGCTGGTGTCACTTTTTTCTTTCCATTTAAGTAGGCTTGTTCCATTTTTATCCTTGATTTTCTTATTTTGAGCTGCATTTTCTATTGTTGTACAGCTGGTTGGGGTATAAATCTTAAATAAATGAAGTACTTAAGACACATTTACCATTTCTTCATCCACCTTTGATGATCCCACAATCGGGATTGGAGGGTGTTTTATCTATTATATACTCTCATCTCTTACTATGTTTTCCTTAACCGTTACAAAAGTGTTCAGAAAACTTTGTGACTATAAAACACAGAATTCTGAAGGGAATGTTGATTTGCCATCTCCACTTTCCTTTCTTCTCCAGTTTTCTTCTAAGAATAAAGTTGGGATTTTTTTTTCCTTCTGCCTTTGTTTATAAATAAATCCCCTTTCTCTCTTTGACTGTAGTGTGACATGGCCACTGGTGGTGACAGACAGAGAGACCAAGAAGATAATCTTAAAGAACCGAGAGCAACAAAAATGAAACCTGAAGTACTGAGTAGACAGATCCCCCCGGGCCACATCCCGAAACCAATCGTGATGCCGGACTACGTGGCGTGAGTACCTACCTAAGTCCTACTTCAAGATAAAAATAGGTTGCATTTGGGTTTTCATTTTTCTGTTTGTCTCCAAGTTAATACTCTGCTTCAAGTCAATTATATTTGAACAGTTGTTTGTTTCCTGAGAGGTAGTATATTGAGTTGAAGGTACTGTACGGTCATTGAGGAATAAACTAATTAGCTGATTTCCTACTCCTCTTGTTTTGGTGAAAAAGTTATCACTTTGGTTTATTTTATTTTTCTTCCAGTTTTATTGAGATATAATTGACCTATAGCGCTGTATGAAGTTGAAGTGTGCAGCATAATGATTTGACTTACACACGTCCTGAAATGATTATCACAGTAGGTTTAGTGAACATCTGTCATCTTCTATAGATACAAAATTCAAGACATAGAAAAAAATTTTTCTCTTGCGATGAGAACTCTTAGGATTTACTCTCTTAACAACTTTCGTAGAGAACATACAGCAGTGTAAATGACATGTATCATGTACATTACATCCCTAAGACTTATCTATCTTATAACTGGAAGTTAGTAGGTTTTGACTACCTTCATGCAATTCCCTCTCCCACTGCTTCCTCCCCCCTACCCACACCCCCGCCTCTGGTAACCACAAATCTGATCTCTTTTTCGATGAGTTTGTTTTTGAAATATCATTGACCTACAACACTGTTAGTTCCTGGTGTACAACATAGTGATATGATATTTCCATATGTGTCAAAATCATCCCCAGGAATGAGTCTGGTTATCATCTGTCACCATGCAAAGATATTGCATAGTTATTGACTGTATTTCCCACACTGGACATGTGGTACCCGTGCCTCATTTATTTTGCAACTGAAAGTTTTTACCTCTTAATCTCCTTCACTTATTTCTTTACTTCCCCCACCCCCCTCCCCTCTGGCAACCACCTGTTTGTTCTCTGTACCTGTGAGTCTGTTTCTCTTTGGTTGTGTTCGTCCAGTGGCTTTGTTTTTTAGATTCCATGTGTAAGTGAAATCATACAGTATTTGTCTTTCTCTGTTTGACTTATTTCAGTAAGCATGGTACCCTCTAGGTCCATCCATGTTGTTGCAAATGGCAAGATTTCATTCTTTTTTTTTTTTCTTTCCAACTTTACTTTATATTGGGGTGTAGCTGAATAACAATGTTGTGATAGTTTCAGGTGCACAGCAAAGGGTCTCTGCCGTACATATGCATGTATCCATCCTCCCCTAGACTCCCCTCACATCCAGGCTGCCACATAACGTTCATTCATTGTTGTGGCTCAGTAATATTCCTTTCAACCACTCTGTGTCTTTTGATTGGAGCATTTAGTCCATTTACATTTAAAATAATTATTGATAGTTGTGTATATATTGCCATTGTGTTCATTGTTTGGGGGTTGTTTTATGGTTCTTTTTTGTTCTTTTCTTCTTCTTTTGCTCTCTTTCCTTATGATTTGAAGACTGTCATTAATGTTACATTTGGATTTCTTGCTCTTTTTTGTGTGTGTATCTATTAAAGATTTTTTTTTAATATTTATTTATTTATTTGGCTGTGCCTGGTATTAGTTGCAGCACACAGGAACTTTGTTGCAGGATGCAGGATCTTTAGTTGCAGCATGTGAACTCTTAATTGCGGCATGTGGGATCTAGTTCCCTGACCAGGGATTGAACCTGGGCCCTCTGCCTTGGGACCATGCAGTCTTATCCACTGCACTACCAGGGAAGTCCCCTTTATTATAGACTTTGTGGTTACCATGAGGTTTATATATAGAAACCGTATATATATGTGATTATTTTAAGTTGCTGATCTCTTAAGTTTTTTTTTCTTTTTTTTAATTTATTCATTTATTTTATGTATTTATTGGCTGTGTTGGGTTTTCATTGCTGCAAACGGGCTTTCTCTAGTTGCTGCAAGCAGGAGCTACTCTTCATTGTGGTACGCGGGCTCCTCACTGTAGTGGCTTCTCTTGTTGCAGAGCATGGGCTCTAGGTGCGTGGACTTCAATAGTTGCAGCACATGGGCTCGATAGTTCTGGCTCATGGGCTCTAGAGCACAGGCTTAACAGTTGTGGCGCATGGGCTTAGTTGCTCCGCGGCATGTGGAATCTTCCCAGAGCAGGGCTTGAACCCGTGTCCCCTGCATTGGCAGGCAGATTCTTAACCACTGCACCACCTAGGAAGTCCCTGATCTCTTAAGTTTGAACACATTTTAACAACCCTACATTTTTTCTTTCCATCCCCAACATTTACTGTTTTTGACATCAAATTTTACGTCTTTTTGTTTCATGTATCCCTTAACTATTTATTGGGGATATAGATGATTTTATAACTTTTGTCTTTTAACTTTCCTACTAGCTTTATACAGGGCTGATTTACTGCCTTTACTGTATATTTGCCTTTACCGATAAGATTTTTCCTTTTGTAATTTTCATATTTCTAGTTGTGGCCGTTTCTATTTAGAGAAGTTCCTTTCACATTTCTTGTAAAACTAGTGTGGTGGTACTAACTGTTTTATCTTTTGCTTGTCTGTAAAACTTTTGATCTCTCCATCAAATCTGAATGAAAGCCTGCCAGGTAGAGTATTCTTGGTTGTAGGTGGTTCCTTATCGCCACTTTAAATATATTATGTCATTCCCTTCTGGCCTGCAGAGTTTCTACTGAAAAGTCATGTGATAGCCTTATGCTAGTTCCCTTGTAGTAACCTGTTGCTAATCCTTTGCTGCCCTAGTTACGGAAGTTTTGAGCTATTATGTCTCCAAATATGCTCTCTGCCCCTTTCTCTCTCTATTCTCCTTCTGGGACCTATAATGTGAATGTTAGTATGCGTGATGTTGTCCCAGTGGTCTCTTAAACTGTTCTCTCTCTCTCTTTTTTTTTTTTTTAATTCTTCTTTCTTTTTTCTGTTCAGCTTGAGTGATTTCCACTGCTCTGTCTTCCAGTTCACTGATCCATTGCTCTGTATTATCTAATCTAATGTTGATTCCTTTCAGTATATTTTTCATTTCACTTACTGTATCCTTCTGCTGTACTTGGCGTTTCTTTTTATTTTTGCACTCTGTGTTTAAAACTTCTGACTTCTCACCCTGTTCATCCATTCTTCTCCCAAGTTCTTCAGTTCTTCAAACATCTTTATGAGTATTATCAGGTAGTTTGCCTGTTTCCACTTTACTTGGTTTGTCTGGAATTTTATCTTGTTGCCTCATTTGGAACATAATTGATTGCCTGTAGCCTAATTTTGCCTAATTTGTTGTTTTTATTACTGTGTATTTGGTAGGTTGATTTTGTTTCTCGCCCTTCAAGAAGTGGCCTTTTGTAAAACATGTCCTATGTGTCCCAGCAACGCACTGCCTTCTGGTCACCAGAGCTATATGCCCTAAGGGTGCCCCTGTGTGGGCTGCTTGGGTGGTCTGGTAGGTGTGGCTGGCCACCAGTCCTGTTAGTTGCCAGGCCCTGCCTTGTGTGGAGGCTGCCAGCCACTGGTGGGTGGAGCCAGGTTATAAGGTTGCTGTCTGTGGAGTCCTGGGGGATCTCAGGGCTAGTGCTGGCCCACAGGTGGGCAGATCTGGTGTCCAGAGTTGGTGATTGCAGGCCTAGGAGTCCCAGATCTACTGTCAGCCTGCTTGAGTGAGGCTGGTTCCTGTCATGGCTGGTTGTAGGATCCAGGGTGTCTCAGAGCTGGTGTCAATTCCCAGGGCAGCTGGCTTAGGGGCCCAAAGTGTCTCAGAGCTGACGTTGGCCTTCTGGTGGGTGTGCAGGGTCCGGGGGTCCCACAACTTCAGCCTGCTGGTGGGCAAGGCTGGAGCCCAGGGGATCCTGGGGCTAGTGCCAGCTTGCTGGCAGGTGGGGCCAGGTGCTGGGGTCCTGGAGCTTGTATAGGCCCACCAGTAGGTGGGGCCAGGTCCTAGGGCTAGTGCTGGCCCTCTGGTGGACAGAGCTGGGTCCTGGGGTCTCTGGCTGCAGGACCCAGGTGTTCCAGAGCTGGTGCTGGTCCTCTGGTGCATGGAGCCAGATCCTGAGCTGCTGGGGAATCGGGATCTTAAGATGGCTGGCCTGCTGGTGGGTGGCTGTGTCCCCACCTGGCTAGCTGCTTGGCCTGAGGCATCCCAGTACTGGTGTTGACAGGCCGGTGGACAGGGCCCGCTCCCCATGCTAATAAGCTAGAGGGAGGATTACAGCACCAGTGTCCTCATGGTAGGATAAGCTCCCCAGAGTAGCTGCCATCAGTATCTGTGTCCCAGGGGTGAGCTCCAGTTGCCTGCTGCCACTCCGGGAGGCTCTCCAGGCTTAGCAGGTGGGTCTGACCCAGGCTCCTTTCAAGTTACTGCTTCTGCTTTTGGCCCTGGAGCGTGTGATATTTTGTGTGTGCCCTTTAAGGGTAGAGTTTCTTTTTTTTAATTAATTAATGTATTTATTGGATGTATTTATTTATTTATTTTTTATTGGCTCTATTGAGTCTTCATTGCTGCACACAGGCTTTCTCTAGTTGCTGCGAGCGGGAGCTACTCTTCATTGTGGTGCGTGGGGTCCTTATTGTGGTGGCTTCTCTTGTTGTGGAGCACAGGCTCTAGGCACTTGGGCTTCAATAGTTGCGGCACATGGGCTCAGTAGTTGTGGCTCACGGGCTCTAGAGCACAGGCTCAATAGTTGTGGCACACGGGCTTAGTTGCTCCGCGGCATGTGGGATCTTCCTGAGGCAGGGCTCGAACCCATGTCCCTTGCATTGGCAGGCGGATTCTTAACCACTGCACCACCTAGGAAGTCCCAAGGGTAGAGTTTCTATTTGCCACAGCCTTCAGGGTCTCCTGAAAGTAGGCCCTGCTGACCAAAACCAAACATTCTAGGGGCTGACTTCCCA
This sequence comes from Hippopotamus amphibius kiboko, assembly GCF_030028045.1. Lineage (NCBI taxonomy): Eukaryota > Metazoa > Chordata > Mammalia > Artiodactyla > Hippopotamidae > Hippopotamus > Hippopotamus amphibius. The sequence continues at coordinate 221,073,211 of NC_080186.1, read as the reverse complement.
GTGCTGGGGAGCCCAATGTCGGGCTCAGACACCTCACTCCTTGAGGACACCCTCTGCAGTTGTAATTATCCTCCCATATGTGGGTCACCCACCCAAGGGTAGGGGTCTTAACTGTACCATGTCTCTGCCCTCCTGCCCATCTTGCTGTGGTTCCTTCTTTTTTTTTTTTTTTTAAATTTTACTTTTTGGCTGCTTTGGGTCTTTGTTGCTGCACGCAGGCCTTCTCTAGTTGCAGCAAGTGGGGGCTATTCTTTGTTGTGGTGCACACACTCTTCATTATGGTAAGTGGGCTTCTCATTACAGCTGCTTCTCTTGTTGCGGGGCATGGGCTCTAGGTGCGCAGGCTTCAGTAGTTGTGGCGCATGGGCTTAGTTGCTCCGAGGCGTGTGGATTCTTCCCGGACCAGGGATCGAACCTATGTCCCCAGCATTGGCAGGTGGATTCTTAACCACTGTGCCACCAGGGACGTCCTCCTTCTGTATATCTTTAGTTGTAGAAGATATCTTCTGCTAGTCTTCCAGTCTTTCTCATCGCTGTAAATAGTTGTAACTTTGGTGTGTCTGTGGGAAGAGGTGAGTTGAGGGTTTTCCTGCTCTGCCATCTTGACCACACCTCAACTGTGGTTTATTTTTTTACCTTAGGAAATATCCTGTGATTCAGGCGGATGATGAACGAGAACGCTATAAAGCTGTGTTCCAGGACCAGTTTTCTGAGTACAAAGAGCTCTCCTCAGAAGTTCACGCTGTCTTGAAGAAGTTTGATGAGCTGGATGCAGTGCTGAGCAGATTGCCTCGTCGTTCAGAAAACCAGCAGGTGAGCGCCTGCAGCGGCTGGGGAGGAGTTCTGATAGAGGAAGGCTGAACTCTGACCTTGTTTGAAGTGTAGAGAAGGCATAACCATTGACATCTGCTGTCTAGGAAACTTACTTGAGCTCTTCAGGGTGACAGTTCAAAATATATAATTTAATGTCTTTTGCCTTCAATTATTAAACAGTATTTTATTTTCTTACTTACGTAAAATATAAATTTGCCTAAGACACATACGGAGTCAGTCAGGGTCCCAAAGGAGGACACACTCAAACTAAGATAATTTGAGGAAGGTTTGTTCACAACTGGTGGACAGGGTGTAGGGGAGCTGCTAGTGGCCGTGCATTCCCCAGGGTAAGTCACAGCCAAGCAGTTAGCACTCCAGGCCCGGAGAGCACAGTGGGTAGGGATGGAGAGTGGATCTGACGCTGCACACGTGAGCCACAGGGCACACGCTTCAGACCAATGACCGGGTTTATGGCCGAGAGGAAAACCACGGTGGAGACGGCAGTCGTAGGGCACTTAAGTGTTTTCTCTAATGTTCTGTCTTTTTTTCTTCGTATTTTAGTATCTGGGAAATCAGAATGCCCTCATAACCAATGGCATTTTTTACCTGACATACATTTTTTCATTGGGAAATAATTCATAGACCATAAAATTCACTGCTCTTAAGTGTACAATTCAGTGGGTTTTGGTATTTTCACACAGTTGTGTAACCATTACCACTGTAATGCCAGAACATTTTCATCACCCCCCAAAAATAACCCACACCCGTTAGCAATTTTTCCCCATCGCCCCTCTCTCCAGCCACTGACAGCTGCTAATGTACTTTCTGTCTGTTTGGGTAAATGCAGCGATGTAATATGTGGCCTCATGCCTAGCTTCTTTCACTTAGCATCATGTTTTCAAGGTTCATCTATGTGTCAAGAATCAATACTTCACACAACAGTGTAAAGCAATTATACTCCAATAAAGAGCTGGGAAAAAAAATCAATACTTCATTATCTTTCTGGTGACATAATAGCATTCCATTGTATGAATATACCATTTTCTTTATCCATTTATCAGATGATGGACAGTAGGTTGTTACCACTTTTTGGCTGTTATAAATAATGCCACTATGAACATTTGTGCGTAATATCCTATTCTTTTTAAAGAGAATGTATTAACTTAATCTACTGTTTGTGTAATTGAAATTTTAAAAACTCATACAGCATTTTTTAATAAATGTCAAATGTATGTGTATATAAAATATATATATATTGTTTTGACCAGACTTTTACGTGTACATTTAAATGAGTTATAGTTACCAGCTCTCTAAGCCAAACGTGTAGCGTAGTGCCATTTTCCCAATCTTGGAGGGACGGAAAAGTGTTAGCTAAGAGATACTAGTACCAGGAAGCGGGAGAAATCCAGCACATACTGCAGGTTCAGGATTAGTTAGTACCATTTGGAGAACAGGCAAGGCCCGCAGGTCCAAGAAGAGTGACCAGGTTTAGAAGCCCTCAAAGCAGTGCAGGAAGGAAGGAGCAGGCACCAAGCATCTGGGTCAGCACAGGTTGGGAAGAGCAAGCTGGTTGACAGACATGATGCTGAGAAGCCAGACCGTGACATGTAGCCTTTGAGCCGGGGCCAGAGGTCTCGGGTTTGGAGGCTTTGTATGAGTGGGCAAGGACTCAGGCATGTGGGTCTGTGGCTGGGGGTGGGAGGGTCCCTGTTACAGTAGGCGCTGAGAGACTGAGTCCTCCCACGATACTCCCACACTCTCGACAATCGTCATTTCCTCTGGTTTTCAGCATGGCTTGGCAAGAAGGTAGCCAAATGACAGGGCCACAGTTAGTCTCGGTGTCTCCTCCAGGCCTTCTCGAAAGTGGGCATTATCAGTTGTATCACAGAAGTGAGCTTCTCCTCAGCCACAGGCTGAGCTTTGCCGGGGGTAGGAGTCTGCCAGCGCATCGCCAGGGAGGTGTTTCTGAGCCCAGTGGGTCCGCGGGAGGCACAGGTTCTCACACAGACCTGCTTGTGCATCTGCGAAAAATTAAACCATCACTTGATTTTTCTAAGCCCATAAAACAGGAGTTTTGCTCAAAATAATCTCTCTGGTCCTCACCCTCCTAATTCAGTCTCTCTGACCGACTTTAGAATAGATTTACAGCTCTCGTCTCTGCCTGCGTCTCCAGCACAGCACCCGTGGCCCCCGGGCAGCTGGTTCAGTCCTAGTCCAGGACCTGTTAATGTAGATGACAGCTGAATTACCAAGTTCATCTCACTGATGGCAGGCAGTCAAAACACAAACCATACTCCTGATCTTGAAGAGTTAAAATATATTGGGGAAAAGGTGTGGGTTTGTGATGGAAAATGTTCTCAAGGGAAGCTTTTAGAACTGTAAATTATTACATTTTATTTTTTACTTATTAGATTTACAGTGCTTGGCAGTCTCCAAAGTATAGATTTACCTGGATAAATGAAGGCATTGCTCTCGTAACCTATTTCCTTTGGATAGACTGTTCAACCCTTTAACAAATTTCATATTTATTATGAAACTTAGAATAAAGTTGGAAGGAACCTTATATTAGCTATTTTCAAAAGTTCAATAGTCTCAACCTCTTGATCCCAATACTTAATAACTTGGCAAGGAACATGCCAAAGGGGATGAAAATGCTACCTAATTATAGCTAATGTGGCTATTATGTGCCAAGCACTTTAGAAGGATCATTTCAAGTAAGTGAAGCTTCTTAAAACGCTATGAGGTAGCTGTGGTTATTATTTCCATTTTACTGATCAGGAAACCAAGTCTTAGGGTAAAGAGCTTGCCCGGGTCACACTGCTGGCATGCAGTGGCGCTGGGACTTGGTCCAGGTTTCACACAAGCAAGGGCCTTGCACTGCTGTTCACCCCTGCATCCTAGGGCCTGGCAAAGAGTAAGCCCTCAAATATTTATCCAGTGAATTGAATTTGTGTGTAAATATTTTCATTGTAGTCTTAGGTAAAAATTGTTTTGTGTTCTTATGCCCAGTGTACTCTTGAGACATTCTTGAGACATGATTTGTGTAACTGCAAGTATTTTCATTCACATATACAATATATTATTTTTAGGAACATGAGAGAATTGCAAGAATCCATGAAGAGTTTAAGAAAAAAAAGAATGTGAGTAAATCCATTTTCTTCTTCAAAGTATATTCTTTCCAGGTACGGTGGTGACAACTGTTAGACTTTAGATTCTTGTAGCTAAAGTAGTTCTTTTTTTGTATTTCTTAAGATGCTACTTGTTAGGGACCCTGGGTGGCTGCTGGGTGCCTTTTCTTGTCTCTGTCCTGAATACGTTTTGCTGTGTCCTGATTTAGGAACCCCAGAAAATGAGCACTTCACCCACATTACATTCACAATAGCTTCTTTTACAGGTTTCTAACTCCATCCTTACCTTAATTGCACAAATCAGTAGAGCCTGGAGAGAGCTTTTATTAATCCATTATTTACTTCTTGATGTATTTTAATACTCAAGTTGAGGGTGCCTCAGCTCTCTACTTCTGACGCGATTTCACTGTGTACCAAAAGCTGTTCTAAAAAATAAAATCCACTGGAAAAAATGTAGAAAGCTTACCTGTTATTCTTGTTAGGCAGATTTTGAAATCTGCTGCAGAAAAATCTGCTATAAAAGGTCACTTTCTGGGTGATAATATGTGTTTCTGTGTTTTTCACTGAGGAAGCCAGAGGCTGAGATAACAGCTATGTTTCTTTTCCAGGATCCTACGTTTCTAGAAAAAAAAGAACGCTGTGATTATCTAAAGAATAAACTTTCTCATATAAAGCAAAGGATTCAAGAATATGATAAAGTAATGAACTGGGATGTACAGGGTTATTCTTAAAATTTATTTGAAACCACTTTTTTATGTCAAGCGTCATATTTATTTACTGTTTTTTTATGCTGGTCTCTGTGACAGAGAAGCAAATGCCTCCTGAATCAGCTTCTAGTTGCTTTAACTGGTATGTCAAGTTAAAACAGTAGGTGATTGCATTTCAGACATTTCAAAACAAATTCAAATTTAGTAAGGTCCTTTACTAAGAGTGGAAGAAACTCTGGATTCGTCTGTGTACAATTTATATTTATCTTGTTAAAATTGATTTAGGGATTGTGTCCTTGTGGTGTGATGACCAAGTGGAGTATCAGTTCTGGTGCTGCTTTTTCTTTTTTAACTTAGCCCGGTTCCTGAGATTTTTTAGAACAAATTTCTCTTCCTAGCTAAAGATGTCATTTCTGCCCTTGAAAGGGGTTTGAGTCCGAGATCAACGTTTTCAAGCCTTATGATCTTGGGCAAGTTGTTTAATCTGCCTGTGCCTATTTCCTCATCTGTAAAATGGGGCTAATCATAGCGCCTATGTCCTAGGGTTGTTATGAGGATTAAATGAGTTAATATTTGAAAAGCACTTAGAGCCTGGCACATTGTAAGCACTGCATTAGTGTTTGTGAACTATATAGACGTGTTAGTGGAATGAATAAACTACCTGGAATGAGTCTCAGAGAGAGGACCTTAATGAGCAAGTGCAGCCAGCTAACCCAAGGCCGTGGCCTCATGACTTTCTCTTTTTGTGCTGTAAATAACTCTTACACACATCGCCTTAAGCAGGTGCTTCCCTGTGGCCCTGTGCCCACTGGGGTCTAGCACGGCCGTCTTTAATCAGCATCACTGTGCACGCAACTCCTCGTCCCCACAGCCCAGCCATTCCTGTAAACCTCGAATAGGAGGATTGTGTGAATATTGTTGCTGTTTCTGTCCTGTTTAGATGTCCATCCTGAGGCCCCATGATGTTCCATCTGCCTAGACACTCCCTTTGATTTATCGGAATGCCTCATCGTCCCAAGAATTATCTTGGCTTTGAGGCTTTATTCATGAGAAATATTCTATTTTTATTACTGCGAACGAGAGACTGTCTTAAAAATGTTTTTTAAAAAATCATTGTTATTCAGCAGCATCTCTCTGGTAATCATTTCCCAGGTGTAGAAATACAGTTTCTGCTTCGTATAGCTGCCATTCAAGCAATTAATACTTGAGGAATTTTCTAAGTAATGAAACCAAAGAAAAGCATGCAGAAAAGTAAAGGCTTACAAAGTATGGGTTACTGAGTAAACTTCCTAGTGCTTCTTTGTCAATGAAATCTTACTTAGTGTATGTTGTTACTATTTTCAATCCGTGGTTCTCAGACGGTGCTTAGGGCACTAAGAGTCTTAAGAGGTGATACCGAGGGAAGTGTGAGGCCCCCTCTAGCCCCACCCCCAACCTAGAACAGCTTCACTTTGTGTTTTACATATTGAGGCCCCACGTCAACATTTCACTTAAGAGGAGCGCCTGTGCTTGAAAAAAGAAAAGATGAAATAATACCATTTTGATAAACTGTAAAGAGTTCGATTAATATTGAAATGAAGTGTTAAGGAACTTTAACTTTGTGAAACTTTATTTTACTACCGTTGTAAATGTTAATCTTTGGAGACCAATGTTGTAATGCTGATTTTCACAGTTTTCATGTGACTACCTGGGTATATTAAAATTTCAGTTACCTGTTGTTTTGTGTGTGTCCTTTATTGTTTACTGTCCTAGCATTCCTGAGATGACTGGGCATGTTCTTGAAAATATTTTCCATTATTAGAAAATAAACTGGAAGGTCATTGAAAACTTGTAGGTCATGATGCTCAGGTGACTATTTCCTCCTCCCCCATTATTTGCAAGAATTCAAAGTCAAGGCCACTGTTGTTTTCCTCAGGCTGCCTGCCATAACCAAGTACCACAAGCTTGAGACAACAGAAACGTAGTGTCTCACAGCTGTGCAGTTTAAGTCTGAAATCAAGGTGTCAGCAGGGCCAAGCTCCCTTCAAGCCTGTAGGGGGATCCTTCCCAGCTTCTGGTGATTTGGGCTGGCAGTCTTGGACATTCCGTGGCTTGTATACTTATGGCCCCAATCTTCCGTCCTCACGTGGCCTTCTCCCTGTGCCCCTGTCTTCACACAGCCATGATCTTGTAAGGACACCAGTCATATTGGATCAGGGACCCACCCTCTCTAGTATGACCTCGTCTTAACTAATTATACCTGCAAAGACCCTATGTCCAAATAATGTCACATTCTGAGGTCCCAGAGGTTAGGACCTCAACCTGTCTTTTTGGAGGGGACACAGTTCAACCCATAACAGCCACCTTTGGCAAGTTGTGAGGTTCAGAAAAAGATAGTTCCCTGTACATTTTTTCTTTCACCTGACTTTTAACATGTTTTCTATTTTGAAACTTAATATGAGAACATATCAGTATATCTAAAACTTGGAAAGAGAAAGTATGTATCCTTCGCTTATTCATTTGACAGTTATGTGCCAAATGCTTTCATTGGCCAGATGTTCTAGCATTGAAGATACGGTAGTTAGTAAAACAGGTGGAGACCCTGAGGTTACTGTCTAACAGGAGATCCGAATGAGAAGACAAAGGGTTGGTGATGAAGTATGCATTTTTCTCAAGGTCATTTCTAGAAATGGTTTGTGTAGTGAGCCTGATACTGAAATGTACCAATGTTCAAAAGATAGACAATATAGGAAAAAGTATAATTTTTGACTCATGTTTTGTTTTTTTTTAAAAAAACTATTATAGAAAACTTTTTAAAAGAAAAAAAAAACTGGGACTTCCTTGATGGTAGGAGAGCAGCTCTCCTACGTTAGAGAAGCTGGGCTTAGGGGAAGGTGGACTTCGAGCTCACCACAACCGAGACTCCATTATTTCCTGTGTGATCTTGACAAATGACCCTAAGCATCAGCCTCCTTATCTATGACGTGGGGACAATATCACTACCTGATGAAACTTATCGAAAGGAAATAATGTTTGTAAAATACCAGGAAGATGCTTGCTCAGTTAGTGGGGGCCAGATATTCAAACTGTGCTTTTCGCTGCGTTAGATGATGAGTTGGTTGTTTTAAAGGTAGACTATCACAACGACTTTAATTATAATAATGATAAAGGGCTTTTTTCGAAAGTATAGGTAATGCATTTATTGTAGAAAATTTAGAAAATGAAACTAAGCTAATACTCTTCCTCCCAAGCTCACACAAATAAAATTGCCCACAAATCTGCCCCTTGGAGATAGTCACTGTTAACATTGGTATCATAACCTTCCATTCTCATCTTACACAGGTGTGTATTTATATAGGCATATTATATGAAGAGAGTTTTGGTATTTACAAAATAAGTGTATTACATAGTACGTTGTATTCTGTGTTTTAATTCATAAAACTAGACCATGTAATTTTTCTGAATTTAGATTTTTTATGTTTTCTATTTATTTCATTTTAATGCCATGCAGTTATCATTTTAGTTATTGATGTTCATATTGTATGGCAGAAAAAGCAAGGAATGGGAGTTAGGGCTAGATTCAAGCTGTGTGGCCTCAGGTAAGTCATTTAACTCCTCTGAGCAATGGGATTAGATGAGATAAAAGTGCCTGAAATAATTTTGTAAATGATAAATCTCTATGAAAATCCTTACATTTATTTTTATTTTTTTGTTCTGACAGTGTTATCAGTAAGAACTCTGCATAAGTGGTTTAGTTCATTATTAGTCACTTGAGCTATTGGTGAGCATATTTATTATATAATCAGGGCTTCTTTGGAGGTCTGTATATTCTCATACAGCTAGAATGGCTTTGATGCATACAAAGAAAATTTCCATTACAACTGATTGACTTGGAAGCCACAGCATGTGCCAAAGTGGAAGGAGGAAATAGCAGGCAGCTGGGGAACAGGGCATTTTCCAATTAATAAGGTGCAGATTCAGCACCTTCCTCTCTTCTTTATAAAGAGGGAATAAAGGCCCGCAGATATAAGGAGCTTATCACACACCCCACCTCCAGGTATGTATGTGTGTATGTATTTATTTATTAAATTTATTTATTTTATTGGCTGTGTTGGGTCTTTTTTGCTGTGCGCGGGCTTTCTTTTTAGTTGTGAGCGGGGGCTGCTCTTCGTTGTGGTGCGCGGGCTCCTCATTGCCGTGGCTTCTCTTGTTGCGGAGCATGGGCTCTAGGCGCGTGGGCTTCAGTAGCTGCAGTACATGGGCTCAGTAGTTGTGACTCATGGGCTCTAAAGCGCAGGCTCAGTAGTTGTGGCACACGGGCTTTGTTGCTCCGCGGCATGTGGGATCTTCCTGGAGCAGGGATCGAACCCGTGTCCCCTGCATTGGCAGGCGGATTCTCAACCACTGCGCCACCTAGGAAGGCCTGTATGTATTTATTTTTAATTTTTTTATTTTTTGGTTGTGTTGGGTCTTCATTGCTCCTTGTGGGCTTTCTCTAGTATGGCGAGTGGAAGCTACTCCTCATTGTGGTGCGCTGGCTTCTTATTGCGGTGGCTTCTCTTGTTGTGGAGCACGGGCTCTAGGTGTGCAGGCTTCAGTAGTTGTAGCATACAGACTCATTAGTTGTGGCTCATGGGCTCTAGAGCGCAGGCTCAGTAGTTGCGGTGCACAGGCTTAGTTGCTCTGAGGCATGTGGGATCTTCCCGGACCAGGGATCAAACCCATGTCCCCTGCATTGGCAGGCGGATTCTTAACCACTGCACCACCAGGGAAGTCCCTAGGTATGTATTTAAAGACTTAATTCTGTTTGCCTTGTAATTTGTTTCATGGATAACCCTATCATTTAATTGCTCTGAAGAAACTAAAGTTATTGCAAGATGTTAGACCCATAACAGGCATTTATTAAGACAGTTGGAATGGTAAGTAGTATACAAGGATGCTCTTTTTTACACAAAACACCATTTTGTGCTACCAGTTAAAACAATAAATATTTGTAATCATTATTTATGGGGCAATTTTGGTAGGAGGATGTAGCAGTGTTCTTAGTTATAAGCCACAGAAAACAAAGCTGGTTGATTTAGGAGATGAGGGATTTATTAGCATCTACTGTCTAGCTTACAGAATTGCTGGGAGGCCTGGAGAACTGAGTTGGAGGCTATACAGCAGGAAAACTGCCCAAAATCACACCTAATATTTGATCTGGTGAAAACAGTTCTCCTGCTCCTGCTGCCCTCTGTGTGCCAAATATGCCACCAACCCTGCCATCCTTGAAAGTGTGACTCAGATTCAGATCATTCAGAGCGAGAGATGACTTGGCGGAAGCTAGGTCCCTTGCCATGCTCTATTTGCAAAGGAGACTGGGATGGGAAGGGCCTTTTGAACTTCAGCAGGCAGACCGGCCTCCTACTGAGATTCATCACTTGGAGAATTCCCCAAAGTATGAAGGGATTTGGATGCTGACAGCCAAAGAGAAAACAATTATCACCTACAGATTAGTAGTTGTCTTCCCTGCGAGTGTAGTCAGGGATTTATCTTATTCATTTATGAACAGGCCAGATATACACATGACAGCTAGTGCCAGAACACCCTTAACCTTAACGCTTCCAGAGCAGAGAGAAAAGAAAGGAAGGGTCCCCACTAAGGTCCTGGATATAAATGATGTGTCCCTGGCCTCCAGGTTTGAGATTCAGAAAAACATTATCACCCAGAAAGCACTGCAGTGCAGTAATTTCCTGGCCTTTCAAGATTAGATCAAATCCTCCTACTAAATGCTCTTCTACAACTGTACCTCTTATTGAAATGAGTACAAGTGGGTTTTTTTGTTTGTTTGTTTTTTAAGAACTTTTATTGAGATACAATTAACATACAATAAACCACATATATTTAGAATGTACAATTTGGTATTTTTTTTCTTATTGGTAATGTATATATGGCAATCCCAATCTCCCAATTCATTCCCCCCCAACCCTCCCCGCTTTCCCTACTTGGTGTCCATATGTTTGTTCTCTACATCTCTGTCTCTATTTCTGCCTTGCAAACTGGTTGATTTGTGCCATTTTTCTGTATTCCACATGTATGTGTTAATATACGATATTTGTTTTTCTCTTTCTGATTCACTTCACTCTGTATGACAGTCTCTAGGTCCATCTGTGTCTGAAATGAGTACAAGTGTTTACCAAAAGGCGTGTACAAGACTGTTCATAGCAGCTTTACTCATCATAGCCTTAAGCTGGCAATAGCTCAGACGTCCATCAACAGTAGAGTAGTAGAAATGAGAAATTGTGGTATAGTCATAGAATACTACAGAACAATTTTAAAAAAGCATGAACTGCTGTTACATCAAAACACAGCACAATGTTGAACAAAAGCCAGGCCAGAGCGCATACTGCACAGCTCGGTTTATACAAAGTCCCAGATTGGGCAAGAGAATAGGGGTTAACTTCAGAGAGCCAGTTATTAACTGGGACGAGGTATAAGGGAGTCTTCTGGGGTATGAAAATGTTCCATACATTGCTCTGGATGGTAGTTACATGGTTATGTACATATTTAAATGTTTATTTCGGTCTGCCCTTGAGTTCATTTTATACACTTAACATATGTCTGTTCTATATCAATAAAAAAGCTACTGTATTATAAAAATCTAATCTCTGGTGGTAGAATTCAAAATAGAGATTACCTCTGAGAACTGGTTATTGGCTGGGATGAGGCATGTGGGAGCCTTCAGGGTGCTATACATTGATCTGGTTGGTTACCTGGGTATATAAATATGTAAAAGTTCGTGAAGAATTAAAATTAGTGCCTTTTACTGCATATATGCAATACCTCAATTTTTTAACAATATATGTATGTTTGAAGAAAAAGTATATTCCCAGTTTAAACCAATCAATGTAAATTTGGGAACACAGTCCTTTCATAAATTGAGAACTGCCTAGTGTTCTAGTGGTCTCTGGAGAACATCTACAAAGCTATAGCTGGGGCAACACAGCAGTCTTACAACTGTTGATATAATGAGTTATATTTGAAACCCAAGGTTGTATGTGTTTGTGACTTTGAACCAACCCCCGCATCAGAGATGGCAGATTATAACCATTTTCTTCCTCTTTTCCTCTACTAGCTGTCCAAAAACAGATGGTCTACACATGAAGGAAGCTGAAGATTATTTATACCTGTTTCAACACTTTTGTTCTAACACTGTTGAATTCGTGGCTATTAATTCTCTGTGCATAGAGCAGGAGGCTGACAGATATATGACAGGTGAGGAAAATACTGTTTGGTAGTAACGTGTGAAAAACAGCAGCCCTTCCCTATTTAAATCTTGTTTGCAATCAGGAAGGCTGCCAATGTTGTTAATATTCAAGGGATTGTTTTTGCCGAAGGGCAAACTCAAGTTAAACCGTGGGACAAAGTTATGCCCAACTACTGTCCAAGTATTTGGAGGTGCCTGCCATGTGATTCCGCTGCCCAGATGCAACAGGGTGGTGGAAACAGTCTGTTGCTCTCCATATAATTAGCGGTGATATCCAGGATTTTCTTAGAAACCCTTGGGATTAAGTGTTTCAAATCATACTATAGAGAGTTTACGTATTGCAGGCATGTTATTGTAGGTGTCTGATGTCAGCATGCCATGGGTCAGTGAGTCATTCTTCATGAGTCACTTTCATAGTTTCACTATTTCCCTACAGGCTGCTCCTTGATTTTCCCCTATTCTCATGATGAGAAACTGGCACCGAACAACAGGACTATAGAAATTCTTCTTTATCTTTGTGACATTCAGATCTTCAGCAGCTCACACCTAGGCTGGCACCTGGTCCTCCCACCTCCGTTTCGTGATGTTAATTAAATAGGAATTGAGCTGCTTCTATGTACAAAGTAGATGCTTTGCTCATAGGGCTGCACGTGAGACAACCGTGGTTTTTCCTTTCGTAGGAGTCATTGGTGCACATGTGCCCACAAGCTATGTTAGAAGCTGTAGAGTAGAGTGGTTAAGAGCGCTGGCTCTGGGACCAGACTGCCTGGGTCCAAATCCTGGCAATGCTACTTTCTAGCTGTCTAAACTCGGGCAGGTTACTTCAGCTCTCAGAGTAGGGACCATGACTCCATCATTTTTGTGCTTCTGCTTGGGCCCTTGAAGTGGTTGGTCTGATTATCAGAATTACCTGGGATGCTGTTATTAGTTTAGGTTCCTAGTTCCCTCCCTGGGATTTTCTGACCAGTCTAGAGTGGGGCCCAGTGTTTGTATTTGTTACATATTTGTGTTTATTATGTATTATGAGAGATACTCAGGGAAGAGACTCAGGGAACAAAAACTCCAGTCTTATCCTCTTCCTCTTCCCGTGTCCTGCTTGTACCTCCCATTACCCAACCAGAAGGCAGAGACAAAGAGCCTGATGATGTGGTCTACCCAGGTCAGTCCCTGGCACCCGGGTGGAGAAGGGTGGAAAGTGGGTCTGGAGGAAGACATCCAGCATCCGTGTTACCTCACCAAATTCCAACCAACATCAACTCCGTGATATGAGTGCGATTATTATACTGTTTTACAGTTGAGGTCACTGGGGCCCAGAGGCAGACACTCAAGTTTCCTGCACAAGCAATGCTTAATTCTACCTACAAGGCATTAATCCTAACAGGATTGGCATTGAAGCTCATAGGGCCTAGGTACCTCTCATTGAATACCCCGCTTATTTAACGCCTCGTCCTTCTCATCTTCCTTTTTTCTACTGCGCCGCTTGTGGTCAGAGCTGCAGAGGCCACAATTCATTATTGTCCTGGTTCCGTTAACATATAGACTGTTGGAGTTAGAGAGTTCAAGGAGGTGTCATCCAACCGACTCTTATTTTGCACAGTTATTGGCAGCCCAAGATCCAGTTCACGTATTCATTTTCCACTTCCTGACTAGCCTGTAAGCTGCAGGAGGGCAGAAGTCAAGTCTTTCGCATCATCTCTATCTTCCACCCACTTATCAGAGTGGAATGTATTGCTGATACTCAACAAATTCATTTTGATTGGTTTGATTGGTTATTATTATTACTTGACTAACAGACAAGCTATTTTAGCATTGAAATCATCTGACCTGAAGGTGAGAGAGAAACAAAAACATCCTCATTCACGGCTGTTGAGAGTAGAAGTTGTTAAACCATCCAATGTCCATTGCCAAAGTATCAGATATAATGCAATCCTTTAAAAAAAGCTATACCTTCTGACTTGGCAATCTCACTTCTAGGGGTTCAGCCCAAAGATCAATCACAGATACATGTAGACTTATGGACACCTGTGTTCATCTCAGTGTTGTGTATAACTACACACATACAGATGCACCTAGATTGTAAGAGACTGATGTAGACAATGATCAAACCATATATAAAAAGAGAATTCTGGCCCACAGCCTGGTAGCAAGGAGTCCAGGAATATAAACCACAACCTCTGTATCAATCAGCCCCAAACAGCAAGGATGTGATCAATAATTGCCAGCTTCCCTAATTTTTGCCCCCCCCCCCCCATTCCAATTTAGGATCAACCAGAAAGAGCCAAGTATGCTCTCCTAACCAAGTACATGGTGCCTGTTTCTCATTAGCCCACCCCCAGTTTCCCTTGCCAGCAACCTCCAATCAGGGCCTGCCTGAAGCCTTTCTTTTCTTTCAACTTCTTTCAATAAAGCCTTTCAATTCCTCTGCCTGCCTGCCTTTGAGTCCCTGCCAAATGGGTGTGATGGTGCCTGACTTCCTGGCTATAGCCAGCTCTGAATAAATAGGCCGCTCCCTTTCATTTGGGTGGTCTTCCTTTATTTCCACAACTGGAAACAACCCAAAGGATCTGACAATAGAAAATGGTGTATCTACGAGGGTAAGTCAAAAATTATCTGCACTCTGGCTGTAGAATTTATTTTAATTAACTTTTAGAAAAGATAAATACATCATTTTTCAACATAATCTCCTTGCTTTTCTTTTTTTTCTTTTTGTTTTTTTTATTTTATTGGCTGTGTTGCGTCTTTTTTGCTGTGCGCAGGCTTTCTTTTCAGTTGCGGTGAGTGGGGGCTACTCCTTGTTGTGGTGGGCGGGCTACTTCTTGTTGTGGTGCGCAGGCTCCTCACTGCCGTGGTTTCTCTTGTTACAGAGCACGAGCTCTAGGCGCGTGAGCTTCAGTAGTTGCAGCACATGGGCTCAATAGTTGTGGCTCACGGGCTCTAAAGCGCAGGCTCAATAGTTGCAGTGCATGGGCTTAGTTGTTCTGCGCATGTAGGATCTTCCTGGAGCAGGGATCAAACCCGTGTCCCCTGCATTGGCAGGTGGATTCTTAACCATCGCGCCACCTAGGAAGCCCTCTCCTTGCTTTTCAATACACTTTGTCCATCGGTCAACAAACTTTTGTATTCCCTCATTAAAAAATGTTTTAGGCTGAGCTGCGAGCCATGAATGCACTGCTGTCTTCACTTCTTCATCAGAAGTGAATCTTCATCCTCGTAGGGCTGCTTTCAGGGGACCAAACAGGTAAAAGTCCGATGGAACAAGATCAGAACTATTTAACACCTCAAAATGAAGTTTTTGCAGAAATTTGCAGAAGTGCATTGTCATGCAAGATCACAACGCCCTTGGATGGCAGTCCTCTATGTTTAATCCCAAGTTTAGGCTTGAGCACAAACTTTTTGAAATTAAGTCTGTCGTGGATTATTTTATAGGCAGAGCAATGGCTGAATTGCAAATGATTTGCCACATAATCCCGTCACTCATCTATTCAACAGAATCATTTCACGTGTACGTTCAGTGTTGTCAACAGCCATGGACGTGGACAGGCATATGGCTTCTTCTTGATGGCTAACACTTGTGTGAACTTCCTTTAACTTCTCTATCCATTCATACACATTTCTTCGCGACAAAACACTTTCTCCATACTGCGCACAAAGCCTTCAATAAATAATGGCACCAGGTACACCCTCGGACCACAAAAAATGAATCACTGCATGCTGCTCTTCTTTCGTGTAGATCACAAGTGGGGCATCCATTTTTGCTCTCACCGCAGTTTCAAATGAACCGATGTAACACGTTCACACCTGCACAGCAGTGACTGGGGAGACAGTAGCCTTGAACGGAAAGCACTGAGACAGTGTGACCAACAGAAGTTTTAATACAACCAGAGTGCTGATAATTTTTGACTCACCCTTGTACAATGAGTAAAAATCAACTTTTTGCAGAAAAGTCGATGGTAAATGCTCCTGAAGTAATATTGGGTGTAAAAAGCATAGTTATAAATACAGTATGGTCTATATGCAGTTATACTTGCTTTTATATATATATATATATATACACGCATTTTATATACATTCACACATTTCTGTGTGCACACTACGGAAAAAAATAGTTTAAGGAAATCCACCAAAATGTTAACAGTTTCCTGTGAGTTGGTAACACTGTGTATTGTTTTCAATTTCTTTATGTTTTTCTATAATTTCCAATTTTTCTCCATTGACTACGCATTTATTTTGTAATAAGAAAAAAATTAACTTTAAAAAATTATCTTTAGTTTTAACAAGCTTTTGAAGAATTGGCCATTACAAACTAAATATCTGTCATCTTCCTGTCCCTTCCCTTGTCAGTTCCCCAATCATAGAAACTTTATGTCTCTTGGGAAAACCAGATGTCAAATTGGTTTTCTCCTACCGATCAAGTTGGTCAAGTAATTTCAGTCTCACTGAAGACTAAAAGACCTGATGTTGAGCTGACCACCTGTGGCTACGCCCTGGTGTGAAGAATCAATATGAGAATGGATCTATCACATTTGAAACATATTAAGGCATGTGAGAGACGATTAATAGGTCTTGTCTGGTTCTTTTTACATTGTGGTAAAATATACATTAAATTTACCATTTTCACCTTTTTTTTTTTTTTTTTAGGTAAGAAGTGGATTTATTTAGAGAGATACACATTCCATAGACAGAATGTGGTCTGTCCCAAAAGGCAAGAATGGCCTTGGGAGAAACACACTCCACTCCACAGAGTGTGAGCCATCCCAGAAGGTGAGAGGCCCCAAAATATGGGGTGGTTAGTTTTTATGAGCCAAGTCATTTCATAGGCTAATGATTGGGAGAATTATTCCAACTATTTTGGGGAAGGGGTGGAGGTTTCCAGGAATTGGGCCACCGTCCATTTTTAGTCCTTTTATAATTGTCCTTGGAACTGTCATGGTGCCTGTGGGTGTGTCATTTAGATGCTACTGTGTTACAATGAGCACATAATGAGGCTCAAGGTCACCCAGAAGTCGAATCTTCTACAATCATGGACCTAGTTGGTTCTAACCAGTTTTTGTCATGCCCTATGGGTATGTCATTCTTTTAAAGATTGTGCCCTGCCATCTTCCAACCTGTTTCATTCCCCCCTCAGAGATTTTACTCCCATATTCTTATCTTAAAGTATATAATTCTTAAGTGTACAATTCACTGGCATTAAGCACAGTCATAATGTTGTGCAACTGCCACAATTATTCATTTATGGAATTTGTTCATCACCCAAAACAGAAACTCTGTGCCCATTAAACTATAACTTCTCATTCCTGCCTCCCTGGTAGCCTCTATTCTACCTTCTGTGTCAAATATATGAATTTGCCTATTCTGGATACCTAATAGAAGTGGAGTCATGCAATATTTCTCCTCTTGTGTCTGGCTTATTTCACTTAACATAATGTTTCAAGATTCACCCACATTGTAACGAGTCAGAACTTTATTCTCTTTTTGTGGTTGAATAATCTTCTACTATGTGTATATATTACATTGTTCTTATCTATTCATCTGTAGATGGACATGGATTTTTTCCATCTTCTGGCTGTTGTGAATAATGCTGCTATGAATACTGATGTGTGTTTGACTCCTCACTTTCAGCTGTTTGGGAGATGTATCTAGGACTGAAATTGCTGGATCATGTGGTAATTCTATGTTTAACCTCTTGAGGAACCACTACACTAGTTTCAACAGCAACTGCACCATTTTACATCCCCACCAGCAATGCATGAGGGTTCCAATTTCTGCACTTTCTCACCAATTCTTGTTATTTTCTCTCTGTTTTTTTGGGTGTGAAGTGATATCTCATTATGGTTTTCATTTGTCTTCCTAATAATTAGTGATGTTGAACATCTTTTCATGTGCTTATTGGTCATGTGTATATCTTCCATAGAGACATATCTATTCAAGTCCTTTGACCATTTTTTAGTTGGGTGTTTTGTTGTTGTTGAGTTGTAAGAGTTCTTTATATACTCTGGATTTGATTTAGTTTTGAACTAGGCTAAAGCCATCTGTTCATCAGAAGACTTATAAACATAGACTCTGGAAAATATTCTCAACTAGATTATCTTTAGAAGCAAAAATATATAAAATAATATAATCTGATGGGAGCTTAATGGTGTTGGAGGGTACTTAACAACACATAAATTGATCAAACATTACTTCTGGACTGTTGGCTGGGCTGGCCAGATTACTTAAGGATAATAGGTCACCAAAAAGTGAATGTCAAGCAACAAAAGCCAAGACTCCTTTCATTCCTGTGTTTGCTGTGTCCCTTGATACCCAAGCCTGCTGTAGCCATTTACTGCAGCCTGTGTGTCCCTAGAGTGGTGGGAAATGGAGGGGACACATTTCTGAGGTGTTTGGGGCTTGTAGTGGGGGAAGGAGTGCTCCAGTGACTGATTTGGGATCTTCTGGGTCAAAAGATTCTGAAGAAAATGGTATATGTACCTGGTGAACATATTATGAGGCATAGGAGTGAAATGAGAAGAAGATTATGGAGGAAGAGTTTCAGAGACATTTAGATAGAAATATTGAATGAGAAGATGTCAAAGTAGGTATTCAGAAGTAAGTACTTGGGAACAAGATTTTAAAATTAAAACAAACCACTCAGTTATGCTTTTCACCCCCAGAAGTGATTTCAGAAACACTATTTTATGGGAATAAAGTTATTTTAAGAGGTAGCTGACAAGAGCTATTTTAAAAGGCAATCTAAATATTTACTTTCATGCTGTAACCTTTGCCTTGCTTGTAGTTTAGTTTAAGCCTTTAGACTGAAGACAAAAGAATAAAAGGATTTAAGTTTTGAGATAACTACATGAATATTAAAAATAATTGAAGCACCGTGCTAACAAAATTGACCTTTTCAAATTAGCAACACAAAATTGGTTATATCTAATTTATGGAAAACTATTTTTATCTAGTTATTTCATTGTAATTATTCAACATATATTGCAAACAAGAGGAGGGAAAACTATTTTAAACTTCTATCAAAACCAGTTAAAAAGCTCTTTAAATAATATGAATGAATAAATAACTTCTAAATTTCTAGATTTCATTAATCTATTAAAAAAGGTTTAAAGAAGGACCAAAATCATATTATATATTTAAAAATCATATATTTGTGTGTATGTATGTATAAAATATACATTTAATTTAAATATACAATTTAATTGAGAAAAAAGTGGTGTGGGGTTTTTTCTTGTTGAAAAATGGGAGAGGACAGAGGGTAAATATTTTCTTATTAAATCTTTGCCTGGAGGAAGCTAAATGGAAAAAGGGTGGTAAATGTTTAATTTTGTTTCCATTTAAAAGAAACCAAACTTTGTTATTTTGCCACCTTTGAAAATCTGCCTTTTCTTTTCTGAAGAGCTGGGGGGGTTGCAAATCAGAGGGGATGGCCCACCAGTTCAAAAGACCCGGAGGGGTGTTACTTCCTTTTCTTCACAAGTTTAAAAGACGTGGATGCCTAAGACAAGTCCCCAGGGGTGGAGAGAGGATGTGGTGTTGCTAGTCTTGGTAACTTTGGAGGCAGGACCACATCCACTGGAAGTCCTAGATTAAGTTTATTAATATTTTTAATCTGAGAGCAGGGAAGGCAAAGAATCTGTGGCTCTAATTTGTGACTCTCCATTTCTAAGGACATGAACTACCAACACAGTCACCATTCTCTATCTTCCCTCATGGAATCTTTGTTTTATTTTTGGGTGGCTTATAATAACTGACTTCACCTTCTCTCTTCCCTGCCTACTCTGAGATGTCCCTTACCAGGAAATGACTTGGTCTTAATTCCAAAGGAATACCGAAAGCACAGGGTGCAATGGTCTCAGAGACGCTAATTGCTCCCTTAAATTAAAGAACTGGGGACTTCCCTGGTGGTGCAGGGGTTAAGAATCCACTTGTCAATACAGGGGATACACATTCAATCCCTGGGCCAGGAAGATCCCACATGCCATGGAGCAACTAAGCCCGTGAGCCACAACTGCTGAAGCCTACCTGCCTAGAGCTCGTGCTCTGCAACAAGAGAAGCCATTGCAATGAGAAGGCGTCGCACCACAACGAAGAGTAGCCCCCACTCACTGCAACTAGAGAAAGTCTGGATGCACCAACAAAGACCCAACACAGCCAAAAATAAATGAATAAATAAATTAATAAAAAAAAAATAATAAAACTGGGCTGGGTCAGATCTATTGCTCTTCTTCTAAGAAACTTGCTTCTAGACTTCAGAATTGTCCTCCCAGGGAAAAGATTTTAAAGTATGAAGTCCAGGTCAAAGCAGCTCCACCCACATGTGTGACGTATTCATTTTCCTCTCAGAAACCTGTGCACATTCTTACTCTTCCCAATATCCAATTCGTTACCAGGTTTTACATGCGAAATATCTCTCAAAACCCTTGCCTTCCATTCATTTATTCAACAAATTTATTGACCATCTACTACATGTCAGGCTCTGCTAGCTCCTGAGGATACAAGAGTAGAACAATTCTAGTGGAGAACCCAGTAGAGCTCACAGTCTGGTTGATTCCTCCCCAGCTAAGCCAAGCCAAACCAGAAAACTAGGCCAGCTCCCCATAGCACTGGTCATTTCTCCCTCCTAACTCTTGGCACATGCACTTCTCCCCACTTTACAGGTGAAAACACTGAGGGCTGGGACAATGATGTAACATGCCCTAGGTCACAGTTGGTAATCAGCTGGAATTCTCTAAGAATCTTGTTTGTTCATCATCCAAAAAGAATTGATCATTCACCATCAGGCGTGTCCTCAGGATATAGTGGTGAACAGAAAAGAATAGGTCCCTGCTGTCATGCACTTTATATTCTAGTGAAGGAGATAAAGAGTAAATAAGAAAACAGGAATTAGAATAGCTGGATGGCTACTTAACTCTGGGTGGTCAGGGACGGCAACTCTTTAAATCTCTGTAACTTCTGCAGATTTACGTTATTTTTTTAAATTAATTAATCTATTTATTTATTGGGTGCATTGGGTCTTCGTTGCTGTGTGCTGGCTTTCTCTAGTTGCAGCAAGCGGGGGCTACTCTTCGTTGTGGTGTGCGGGCTTGTCATAGCAGTGGCTCCTCTTCTTGCAGAGCACAGGCTTTAGGCATGCGGGCTTCAGTAGTTGTGGCACACAGGCTCAGTAGTTGTGGCTCATGGGCTTAGTTGCTCCACAGCATGTGGGATCTTCCTGGACCAGGGCTTGCAACTGTGTCCCCTGCACTGACAGGCGGGTTCTTAACCACTGTGCCACCAGGGAAGTCCCGATTTATGTTCTGTTTTATAACTCTGTCCATTTTCCCAGAGTGGTAAAAAAGCAAAATCTTCAGACTAGTTTTTAGAACAGAGAAAAGAGGAAGCTGGGTATATTTGTTTCCTAGGGCTCCTGTAACAAAGTACCACAAACTGGGTGGCTTAAAACAACAGAAATGTATGTCTCACGGTTCTGGATGCTGGAAGTCTGAAATTAAGCTGTCAGCAGAGCCATGTCCCCTCTGAAACCTCAGGGGAGACTCTTTTCTTGCCTCTCCCCTAGCTTCTGGTGGTTTGTGGTAATCCCTGGCAGCCCTTAGCTTACAGCTGCAATCTCTGCCTCCAGTGCTACACAGCATCTGGCCTGCGTCTGTCTCTCTGTTTCCTCCTCTTCTTCTTTTCTCTCTTTTTTTTTTAAACAGATCTTTATTGGAGTATAATTGCTTTATAATGTTGTGCCAGTTTCCGCTGTGCAACAAAGTGAATCAGCTGTATTTACACATATATCCCCGTATCCCTTCCCTCTGGAGCCTCTCTCCCACACTCCCTAACCCACCCCTCTTCCTTTTCCTATAAGGACACCAGTCATGGTGGATTAAGGGCCCATCCTTTCCAGTATGACCTTTTTTTTTCCCCTTTGGCCATGCGATGCAGCATGTGGGATCTTAATTCCCCAACCAAGAATCGAACCTGTGCCCTCTGCATTGGAAGTGTGGAGTCTTAACCACTGGACTGCAGGGGAAGTCCCATGACCTCATTTAAAAAAAAATTTTTTTTAACTTTATAGAAGTATGGTTGATTTATAATGTTGTGTTAATTTCTGCTATATAGCAAAGTGACTCAGTTATACATATACATTCTCTTTAGCACTGTTTTTCTTTATGATTTATTACAGGCTATAGAATATAGTTCCCTGTGCTGTACAATAGGACCTTGTTGTTTATCTACCCTATCTGTACTAGTTTACATCTGCTAATCCCAAATTCCCAATCCTTCTCTCCCCCCAACCCCTTGGCAACTATAAGTCTGTTCTGTCTGTGAGTCTGTTTCATAGATATGTTCATTGTGTCGTGTTTTAAATTCCACATGTAAGTGGTATCATATGGTATTTGTCTTTGTCTTTCTGACTTAATTCACTTAGTATGATAATCTCTAGTTGCTCCATGTTGCTGAAAATGGCATTATTTCATTTTCATTTTCATCCTTTTGAAAAATATTCCATTTTGTATATGTACCACATCTTCTTTATCCGTTTACCTGTCAATGGACATTTAGGTTATTTCCATGTCTTGGCTATTGTAAATAGTGCTGCAGTGAACATAGGGGTGCATGTATCTTTTCGATTATAGTTTTGCAGTGTGACCTCCTTTTAACTTAACTAATTGTATCTTCAAGGACCCTATTGCCAAATAAGGTCACATTCTGAGGTACTGGGGCTTAGTATTTCATACGTTGCATGAAAGACTTTTTAAACTTTCATATGGTCAAACATCAGTTTTTTGGGGGGGTGGGATTTAAGTCAGAAAAACCTTCCCCACTCTGAGACTAAAAATATTCTTCCATAGTTTCTTCTAGATGCTTATCATTTCATTATTTGTAGTAATTCTTTGATCCGTCTGAAATTTATTTTAGTGTGCAGTACTTCATCATATGAATATATCTTCTTGGCAATGCCCCATGCTCCCCATACCACCCCCCCCCACAAAACAAACAAACAAAAAGACAAATGACAAACTGGCAAAAAAAAAATCCATGACTCATAGTGCAAAGGGCCAATTTTATTATGTATGAAGAGTCCCTATAAATTGATACAATAAAGATAAATAGTTCAATAGAAAATTGGCACAGGATTAAGACAGTTCACTGAAAGGAATACAAATGGCTCTTTTTTAAAAAAATTATTTATTTATTTATTTATTGGCTGTGTTGGGTCTTTGTTGCTGCACATGGGCTTTCTCTAGTTGCAGCGAGCAGGGGCCACTCTTCGTTGTGCTGCACGGGCTCCTCATTGCCGTGGCTTCTCCTGCTTCAGAGCATGGGTTCTAGGCACGTGGGCTTCAGTAGTTGCACAGTACGGGCTCAACAGCTGTGGCTCATGGGCTCTAAAGCACAGGCTCAATAGCTGTGGCACATGGGCCCTGTTGCTCCGCGGCATGTGGGATCCTCCTGGAGCAGGGATCAAACCCGTGTCCCCTGCATTGGCAGGCAGATTCTTAACCACTGCTCCACCTAGGAAGTCCCAAATGGTTCTTAAACATATGAAAAGTTGCTCATCTCACTCAATGCAAATTAAAATTATACCAAAATACCATTTGTTTGTCATCTATCAAAGTGCCAAAGATTTGATAATCCACTGTTGACCAGAATTTGGGAAACGGTTACGTACATATATTTCCTGTAGGTGTATAAATTGGTGCATCCTCTATAGAGAGCAATTTGGCAATATCTATGAAAATTTAAAATGAACAATCCTTTGGAATACTCTCACTTCGAGGAGAAAGATGCCCACCTGGTACCAGGAAGGAGAGAACATTTTTATTGCTGGAGCTGGGGAGTTGATGCCAAGATGAGTCTGCTTACTGAAATAATCCTTGTCTTCCATTATTTCCCCCTATATATTTCTTAGTCACTTTCCCAAAATTTACCACCCCTAAAAACCCAGCCCCCTTTTCCTTTTTTCCTAGTCATTTCTCTACATTTTTGGGCCCTTTGTTAAAGTGGTATGTAAGTCCCCAATTCTAATCACTTCTTTGGGGTTTTCACTTTTCCATGAAGCCTCAAATGCCACATAAAAATACTAACATCAAAAAAAATTTGTATGCTTTTCTCCTGTTAATCTGTCTTTTGTCAGTGTAATTCACAGGCTCCAGTAACAGAGCCTAAGAGGGTAGAAGAAAAGTTTTTCTTCCATGGTGGCTGCATCATTTTACATTCCCACCAACAGTGCTCAATGGTTCAGTTTCTGCACATCTTTGCCAATATTTCTTTTATTTTCTTTTTTTTTATTGTAGCCATGCTAAATGGGTGTGAGGAGGTGTCTCATAGTAGATTTGATCTGCATTTCCCTAATGTTTAGTGATATTGAGCATCTTTTCATGTGCACATTGACCATTCATGTATCTTCTTTTGGGAAATGTCCACCCAAGTCCTTTGCCCATTTTTAATTGGGTTATTTGGTATTTTTGCTGTTGAGGTTTAGGAATTCTTTGTGTACTCTGGGTATCAATCCATTATCAAATATATGATCTCCAAATATTTTCTCCCATTCCTTGGGTTGCCTTTTCACTCTATTGATAGTGTCTTTTGATGCACACAAGATTTCAATTTTGATGAAGTCCAACTTATCTATTTTTTCTTTTGTTGCCTTTGTCTTTGGTGTCATATTTAAGAAATCATTGCCAAATCCAATGTGGTGAAAACTTTCCTCTATATTTCTTCTAAGTGTTTTATTGTTTTAGCTCTAATTTTGGGTCTTTGATCTCTTCGAGTCGGTTTTATTATGTGGTGTAAGGTAAGGGTCCGCCTTCATTTTCTTGCATATTATGAATATCCAGGTTTTCCCAGTGCCAGTTTTTGAAAAGACTGCTCTTTCCTCATTGAATGGTCATGGCACTTTTGTCTAAAATAGCAATATGGGGACTTCCCTTGTGGCAGAGTGGTTAAGACTCCACCTGCCAGTGCAGCGGACATGGGTTCGATCCCCGGTCCAGAAAGATACCACATTCCGAGAAACAACTAAGCCTGTGTGCTCTAGAACCCACAAGCCACAACTACTGAGCGTGCGTGCTGCAACTACTGAAGTCCACATGCCTAGAGCCTGTGCTCCGCAACAAGAGAAGCCACCGTGCTGAGAAGCCTGCACACTGCCATGAAGCGTAGCCCCTGTTCACCACAACTAGAGAAAAGCCCGTGTGCAGCAAAACAAAAAACACAGCCAAAAACAAGAAAATAAAAAGCAATATATTTTAAACAAAACAAGTGTGTTGTCAATATCATATCACAATGTGATACCACAATATAGACTAAGAATATCGTTAATATATTTTTCCTCATAAGCAAATTGAGATAGATATACTGCTGGATACATAATATAAAATCACTTGGTATTTACTTGACAACAGAAGAATATGAGCTTGCCCACAGGATTATATATTATAAAACAATGTCTTATACATTTAAAAATAACACATTGTTTTGTTGCACTTAACTTGAATTCCATGTTATAAGCTATATAAATAGCACAAATTCATGAGAAACACATAACCAATGAAGTGCCCTTGCAAGGATATTTCTAGGGGATTATAAAAATATCTGATTTAGCAATAGGAGTATAAAGGAATCCTATTAGACCATCAACTCACACATATCTTAAAGTCTAGTTCCTTGAAAATTATGGTCCCCAAATTGACAATAAGAAAGCTAAACTAACAATAATTGACATTTAAAGGAAAGACTAAGCCAACCTAATACCTAAAGACCAACCTGAGTCAACATTGACAATACACTCTTAACAAAGCCTGCTAGCTGGAAAACCGAGGAATTCCAGCTATCTGGGTGTTTGCACCCTGGGATCTTTGCAAAGTTGTTGACCACTCAGCTTCTCAGTACAATGCTGAATCAATTCCTATGTGAACTTGAGTTCAGAGTCAGTACTCTGGTTTATGAATAGCAAAGATGAGTTACCTTTAATACCTTCTGTAGGTTATTAGTAATCTTTAGTGTTGTATAAAAATTTACCCCTTAAAAAGAAAAAAAAAGAACTGCATGTTTTTGTATGTAGGAAACAAGGGAAAGACTTTCAAATTCTGGGTGCACGGATGGCCTCTTAGGAGGTGCACTTGAAGAAAAAAAGCTAACCCCCAGAAGGGTGTGTGGTGTGGGGGGAGGGGAGGGAGTGGAGGATGGAAGAAGAGGGTTGACTCCAGAGACCCTTGGAGAAACATAAAAGTGGCCTAGATTTTCTCCGTAAAAGCAGAGCTCTCTTGAGCTAAGCTGGAAAGAATGTGAAGGCTAGGCGCGGTTGAGAAGTATGAAGTACACTGTGTTAGTAAGTGCTGAGCTTTAGAATTCAGAGAAGTCTGAAAAGCATTTTTGGCTCTTTAGGAATTTTCCACAGAGCTGAGGATGAGGGGATACGTTTATGTTTAAATAGCAATTCAAGTGATACTATACTGTTACACTTATATGACCTTTGTTCTTTCTTAAACCCTTTTACATGGTTTATTTTAGGATTGACAGCCTCCAACAGTGTTAGGAATTCTGGAGATAGGGAGTTCTGGAGAGACAACAGTAGGCTGGAGTGGCCAGAAAGTGGATAAAGAAGTAAGGTTGGAGTTGAGCCCTGGACTGGGTTTACGAAATAGGGTGTGTTAAGAGGCTCTGAGAAGGTGAGATTGACTGAATTGGAGGTGAGTCCCAAAGAATGCACAGATGCAGGTGGAAGAAGGTGTGGCAAGTTCAACTTTAGGTAACACAGAACTCAGAACCCTTGAGGGTTTGGAAAGTCAGGAAAGTGTCAGGTTTTGGAAAGCGCACACATTAGCAGTCATCAGTCTCAAACCTCAGTCTCCTCTCGTTCATTCTCTCCACAGTCCCAAGCACTCTTTGTCTTAACATACTTTCATTTGTGTAACTTCCTTCAGAAGCTCTCTCTCCATGCCTACACCATGAAATCGAAAATTCCAGCGTATATAGCATACTCTGTGGTCTGCTACGTACCTCATCCCAGTGGTGTAAGGATGGGGCAGGTGTGAGATGCTGTCTACTTCAGGGAGGCAAGCTTTTGTATATGTTCTTCCTTGTTTCTAGAATGCCCCTTTTATACCCTAGCTAGGGTTTCTTTCAATACTCTAATGCATTCGCCTCTTAGGCGCCAAGGATTCTGCTCAACCATGGAAATACAAAGATGTATACAACATCAAAATTATATGACTTACAGACCAAATGGTATTAAACATGAAGGGAGTTAAACATTTCATATTAAGTGGACTCTGTCACCTAATATATGAATCATCTTGAAGTTTTGTCTGAGAATAAGTTTTAAAATTTCAGAAGCTTACATGGATTTTTAATGAGTGAAATGAATATTCCAACCTGTAAGTAAGTTTTTACCTCCTGTTGTTCAGGTAGGACAGTTTTGAAGTCAACAGATTGTTGTTCCCTTACCTGACATAGTCAGGACCAGAAACTTGAATGTCAACTGCAAAAAGTAGATTAAAGCTGAGGATCAAAGGGCAACATATAGATACCTTAAACAGTTCCTTTTAATTTGAACTACACAGTGTGCATTCATTTGCTGTTAGTTTGGTGTAAGATCAAGACCTTTCCTTTGTATATGGACTTTTTCCTCCTTTTCTCATTTTCAGCTTTCTCATCATTTTCATAAACTATCTATGATTTTTAGTTTCAGTTTCCTTAAAGTTGAGTGAGAAATTAAAGGTACTTGGGAAGAAATCTGAGTATAGAGGCCTTCTGAGTTTTAGTACTTTTCCTTCCAATCTTTTACAGTTGTTTCTACCATGCCTAACTTGACAAAAAATGTTTTTTTGTTTTTTTAAATTAAAATTTATTTATTTATTTATTTATTTATTTACTTATTGGCTGCGTTGGGTCTGTTGCTGCGCGCAGGCTTTCTCTAGTGATGGTAAACGAGGACTACTCTTCATTGCAGTGCATGGGTTTCTCATTGCAGTGGCTTTTCTTGTGAAGCGCGGGCTCTAGGCACGTGGGCTTCAGTAGTTGCAGCACGTGGGCTCAATAGTTGTGGCTCATGGGTTCCAAAGCACAGGTTCAATAGTTATGGTGCACGGGCTTAGTTGCTCCACAGCATGTGGGATCTTCCTGGAGCAGAGATTGAACCCGTGTCCCCTGCATTGGCAGGCGGATTCTTAACCACTGCGCCACCAGGGAAGCCCTACAACAAATGTTTTTAAGCAACATGTCTATTGAGTCTTTTAACAATTAACTTGCCTTTCACAGGAACATCTCTCTTTTGGAGGTCTGTCACATTTCATCAGTTTACATAGTACTTAATTTGTGTGTGTGTGTGTGTGTGTGTATGTGTATTTATAATAACAAGTGGTTGGGGGGGACTCGAGGGAGGGTGGGGGGGGAGTCGAGGGAGGGAGGAAATACAGGGATATGTGTATAAAAACAGATGATTGAACTTGGTGTACCCCCCCAAAAAATAATAAATAAATAAATAAAATTAATAAAAAAATAAAATAAAATAAATGAAAAGAAAAAAAAAATAACAAGTGGCAAGATCAGGTTTGGGTAAAACACAGATTGGTGAGGGTACCACCAACTCCACTGTTGGGAGGAGAGTTAGCACAGTTCACTAGAAACTTGCCTTCCAACTGTGAGATTCCAGGGTGCTAAAGGCATTACAAGGTACTTAAACTCAGCGGGTATGTTATAGAAACAGCTGATATGTTTTTAAAATGGTCTCCATTTTTTATTAAGTAAATAATTATATGGTTTATAAGATATGAGTTATTTGAGGATTGAGACTGTATCAGTCAGAACTTCTTTGGTTGCAAGTGACGGAAACTTAACTCAAAGCAGCTGATGCATAAAAGGGAATCTAGCGATTTAGGTAACTGAAAAGTCCAGGAGTGGACTTGGCCTCAGGGCTTCCTCTCAGCCCATCTCTCCTGTCTCCTCTGCTTCTCACAGCATGTTAGTCTCCTGTTCTCATACTTGCGCGTCCTCTGTGTAACTGAGGAAGGTGGCTCAGCTCCAGCATGCAGCATGGCTATATCCCGGGAACACAGGAAGAGGCTCTGCTCCAGCAGCCCTCCATCACATGTCTGAGGAGCCTCTGGTGGGCCTCGATTTGGGTCACGTGTCCGTCGCTGAACCAGTCCCCACCTCTGAGGAGCCTCTGGTGGGCCTCGATTTGGGTCACGTGTCCGTCGCTGAACCAGTCCCCACCTCTGAGGAGCCTCTGGTGGGCCTCGATTTGGGTCGCGTGTCCGTCGCTGAACCAGTCCCCACCTCTGAGGAGCCTCTGATGGGCCCTGATTTGGGTCGTGTGTCCATCGCTGAACCAGTCCCCACCTCTGAGGAGCCTCTGGTGGGCCTCGATTTGGGTCGCGTGTCCGTCGCTGAACCAGTCCCCACCTCTGAGGAGCCTCTGGTGGGCCTCGATTTGGGTCGTGTGTCCGTCACTGAGCCAGTCCCCACCTCTGACCCGCCAGCCTGGATCCCACCCCAACTTTTGTTGGGGGGCATTGTGACTGACAGCCCCATCAGACCTCATGAAGTCGGGGAAGAGACAAGTCTTCAAAGGAAAAGCGGTGCGCTCTTCATAGAAGCTAGACATGCAAAAGCAACAGATGCCCACAGCACGGACCATGCTTTAGGTACTCTTGTACTCTAAAACCAAGCACACAGAAGCTTAGCTTTAAATATTGAATGGGGGACTTCCCTGGTGGTCTAGTAGTAAAGAATCCACCTTCCAATGCAGGGAATGTGGGTTCAGCCCCTGGTTGGGGAACTAAGATCCCACATGCTGCGGAGCAACTAAGCCCACATGCTGCAAGCAAGCCACAGTGAGAGAACCCTTGTGCCGCAACAAAGACCTAAGGCAGCCAAAATAATAATAATAATAATAAATATTTAAAAATAAATAAATAAATGTTGAATGAATAACTACTGATGACACTTTATACTTCCAAAGCATTCCCACAGGCATTATTTTATTGTCAACGGTAACAACAGATTAAATAACTTGCTTAAAGTTACACAGCTGATTTCTGATAGAGCTGAGTTTATAACTGCATCTCCCAGTTTCCAGTTCAGTTCCCTTAGGAAGTCTTCCTCTTTTCTTCTCTCTTGCTGCCAGGACTGATGTCAAAGCGGAAAGAAAGAAGAGAGAGATATTTTGGTCATATTTTTACTGTTTTTCAGAAGGCTTGAGTGGGTTTTGTCCCTAGAAGGCCATGATGATAGTAGGTGACTAGTAGGTTGCCTTTATCTTTCAGACTAATCATAGGTACATGTAACGGATGGCTCTCATCACTATTTGAACTATTAATTCATTGAGTTGTGGAATCTGCCGGGGGAAACCTCATATATTATTTTGTTTCTAAGGCTAATATTTGCCCTGTGTTTGACAATAATTTAATGTGCTAACAGTCATGAAGATGGTACTTAAAGATAGTGTAGTGTACTGCAGGTAATGTAGGATGCAGAGGCAAACTGTTTGAATCTCAGCTCTGTTACTTATAATTGTGGGCAAACTGGGTAACCTCCATGAGCCTTAGCCTCCTAAAGAAAGGGTGATATTAACATCTGTCTACTATACCTACTCCACAGGGTTGTGGTGAAGATGAAATAAGGTCATATTTGTAAAAGTACCTCGGTAAAGTGTCCTAAAGGGCTCCATGAAATTTATAAGTTATCAATTTTACATTATTATGTCTTATTTTAAGAAGAAACATTCATACAGGCATTCTCTCCTATCTGTATAACCAACTTGTGGTCACAGAAAAGATACCCAGTTTTCTTCCCCTTCTAGGCACATGGAAGACTGGCTGGGTGAAGCTCTGGCAATATGCTGTTAACAGAAGTGACCTAATCACTTCCGAGTCAGAGCATTTAATTGCCAGTGTGAGACCCTCCAGAACGTTCTTTTCATTTACTATGTCTGGTAACATGAGAAATGGTGGCTTCTCTGATGCCTAGTGTAAGAAAATTGTGGAACAAAGCCTCTAGCCAACTCTCCTTAGACATGCAGCATGAGCAAAAACAAACCTTTGTTGTTTTAGACACCACCATGTTTTGAGGTTTTTGTTATGTCAGCAGAACCCAGCCCATCTCAGCTGAACCCCCAGGATCCGCTTAGCCATTTTCGACATGGATGTTTCTGTTTATGTTACTGAAGGTTTGTGGCAATGTCTCTTTAGTAGAAGAGGCAGAAGAAATGAATCTTGCCAAGTAATAGTCTTATAACTTCTTGTGAATGAGCTCTCCCTTAAGGAAAAGTGAGCACCTTCCTCCCTTCATTAGTATAGAAGACAGTGGAGCCATGGTATCGAAAGATCCTAGTTTGATTCCCAAATTCAGCATTGACCAGCTCTGTGACTTTAAGCAAATCACTTAACCAGCTGAGACTTAATTTCCTTATCTATAAAATGGGGGTGATGATCGTACCCACCTTGGAAGGGTTGTTTATAAAATGACTAGCCTTTTTCCTAGCACTAAAGAGAGATTATTCAATGGATATTTACTAAATGACTATACTTTCTATATCAGGATGATTTTAGCTCAACGCACCAAAAAAAAAAAAAAAACCCAAAAAACCCAAAAAAACCCAAGTGTAAGGGGGCGTAAATAATACGGCAATGTATTATCTCACATAACTGGAAGTCCAGAGTGGGCTCCATCCCTGGCTTTCCTTAGTTCTCTTGGCTCTGCCTCCTCTGGGCGCGGACTTGATCCTTGGGCTGGTGCCCCTTGTGGTTGTAAGATGGTTGCCAACAGCGCTAGAGCAACGTGTCCAGCTATGTACGCGCTGGTTAGGTTTAGGTGTGAGTTCCTGAGCCAGTCACTGGCAAGGGGACTAGAGGGTTTTTCGTTTGTTTAATGGTTTTCACTTCCTATTTTTTTAAATAATTTTTTTGAGTTTTGTTGAGGAATAATTGACATACATCACTGAATAAGTCTAAAGTGTGCAGCATAATGGTTTGATTTATGTGTATCGTTAAATTGTTACCACAATAGGTTCAGCTAACATTCATCTTCTCATACAGAGAAAATAAAAAGAAAAGGAAGGAGAAAGGAAAAGAATTTTCTCCTCGTGATGAGAACTCTTAGAATTTACTCTCAACCACTTTTCCCATATATCATACAGCAGTGTTAGCTATAGTCACATGTTGTACATTTCATCCCTAGTACTTATTTATCTTATACCTGGAAGTGTGTACCTTTTCTCCATCTTCCTCCAATTCCCCTTCCTCTTCCTCTCCACCTCTGGTAACAAGTCTGATCTCTTTTTCTATGAGGTGTTTTGTTTTTGTTTTTTCTTTAGATTCTACAAATAAGTGAGATCATACAGTATTTGTCTTTCTCTGTCTGGCTTATTTCACTTAGCATGCTGACGTCAAGGTCCATCCATATTGTTGCAAATGATAGGATTTTATGGCCCAATGATATTCTATTGTATATAAACACCACATTTTCTTTATTCAGTAATCCATCGACAGACACCTAGGTTGTTTGTCTGTCTTGGCTGTTGTAAATAATGCTGCTATGAACACTGAGGTGCAGATATCTATTTAAGTTAGTATTTTGTTTCTTTTGGATACATTCCCAGAAGTGGAATTGCTAGATCATATGGTAGTTTTATTTTTAATTTTTTGAGGATCCTCCATACTGTCTTCTATAGTGGTTTACCAGTTTACAATCCCAACATGTGCTGTGTTTGTTATCCACACCAGCATTTGTTGTCTCTTGTCTTTTTACGATGGCCATTCTAACAAGTTTGAGGTGACACCTCATTGTGGTTTTAATTTGCATTTTCTTAATGACTAGTAACGTTGAGCACCTTTTCATGTACCTGTTGACCTTTCATATATCTTCTTTGGAGAAATGTCTATTCAAGTCCTTTGCCCATTTTAAAAATTGGGTTATTTGGTTGTTTGCTGTTGAGTTGTATGAGTTCTTTAGACTAGAATCATCTTTAGCCAATATGGCCCTCCCCTGGAGCTGGGATAGGGTCAGCCTCTCAGTCTCTGACTGCGTGGGGAAGGTGAATATAAGAATAAAATTGAGATTCGGTGTGATTGGAAGAAAGTGGTAGTGGCGACTGGGAGACATTCAGTTGTATTCCGAATTCATGCACCAAGCATTGGGGTAGGTTATGCGGACATAGGACTTCACAGTTTGATGTAGGGGGCTGGTATCTGAATAAGTACAGTCCTATAATGATGCCATGGATTTGGGGGCAGAAAGACAGGTGTTTTAAAATCCTAGCCTTATCCTTTTCTAGCTGTGTATTTGAAGCAAGTTTTTTTTTTAATCACCTATGAAACCCAGTTTTCTTATCTACAAAATTACATAATCTTTAACATGTGATGTTTTAGTGACACAGAGTAGTTACTCAACAAATAGTATGTTCTATTTCTTTTTTTAACAATGTACAAAGTGTATGGGAGCCCAGAAAGGAAGCAAGTTATCTGCCTGCTGCATCCGACCAGTTCCTGGATCACAAGTTTGATCATGAACGCAGCTTTCAGTTGATGATTATGGATACTTAAATAATATCTATTTACTGCTGTTAAAAGGCTGTATTTTAGCTACTTCCTTTAGATAAAAACAAGCCAAATTGCTCTCCTGGAAATTCTTAAAGCTCAAAGCAACTTTGATTCTTTCAAGTGCAACTGTGATGACCTAATATCGTGCATAATTCCTCTTGTAATGGAAAGGAACAAATATTTGATATTCATCTTCATTGTTTGCAGTGGCTTGGTTTCCTGTTATTTTTTTTTCCTCTGTCTAGAGGAAGGAGTAAAGGAAACTTCCTTGTTAACCTACTACTGTAAGGAACATGTTTGAAAAAAATAAGCACAGAGGACAAGAGTAGAGTTTCTTATCAAAGTTATTACCAGCATAATTCAACTCCAGCATACTTAGGGATAGTTTATTGAGGCATTGACTGTTGTTCATTTACTGCATTAAAGTAACAAAAGTGCAAAGTACCAGAAGGAGGGGCCTTCAGGGCGCCCAGGCAAATCACAAGGAGAGCTCACCTTCAGAGAGTGTACAGTCTAGGAGAAGGGCCCACACACTTACGTAACCCAAGTCAGACAGTGATTTAACATTGGACAGTCAAAAGATTGAGGTAAATTGTTTTTGGAATATGTGCAGAATTGGGAGAAGCCATTTCTTAGAGAAGAAGAGAAGTTAAAGAACGTTTTGTTGTTGTTTAATAAAGAGGTGGTAGCTCAGCCTTGAAGCGCTGGCAATATTTTAGTACATGAACCTGCAGACACCAGGGTGGACTGGGAACATTCCAGGTAGAAAAATTAGTGTGAGCAAAGGGCAAGTCACAGAGACAGGGGTGGGAGGAGGCTATGGGCAGCCAGGTGAGCAGTTCCACTGAGAAAGAAAGTATTCTTATCTCTACCACTCATCCAGCACTTATCTGTCCTTTTATTATTTTTTGTTTGTATGAGTGTACACTTCATCTCCTAGACTACGTGAGGGAAGAGTGCTATACAACAGTGTGATCTGATTTCTCCCCGCATCACCTCCCCTCCTTAGTAAATAAACAAGCAATACATATATTATGCAGGTGAGGAGATTGGTGACTTCTTAAAGGCAAAACAGAAGGAAATTGCATCACTAAAATGTTTTTTTCACGTAAGGTCACTATTTTAATGAATTATGTTTTCCACCTTCTTTTAATCACACTTTAAAATTCATCATTTTTTCCTTCAGAGTACTAGTGTTTGTCTGCTATGTTTGTTTGTTTGTCTGCTATGTTTGTTTGATTGTCTGCTATGTTTGTTTGTTTGTTTGTTTGTTTTGTGGCCATGTTGTCCAGCATGCAGGATCTTAGTTCCCCAACCAGGGATTGAACCATTTCCCCCTACAGTGGAAACGTGGAGCTCTAACGACTGGACAGCCAGGGAATTCCCTAGATAGTGTTGATACCAATATTTGATAGTATTAGAAAAAAAATTATGCACCAACTGATGCAATACTTGAATCAGGCAAGAATGAGCAATGGGCACTAAAAGTTTTCATTGGATAAAAGGTTGTTGGGGAATAAGATAGTCACAGTTATCAAAGTGTTCCCTCCCCCCACAGAATACATATTAATTATAAAGGGAAAAGGGGGATCTGGAAGGTACCACCTGATTCAAACCGACCATCACTCATCCTGGGACCACTTGATAGTGTCAGCCTCTGGACGTAATGGAGTAGGATGTCCATTACATCACTGAGATGGTATTCTTACCAATGGTGTTTCCTCCAAATCTAATAGTTGTGGGGGTGGGGACATACAAATCCAGACTGTGAGACATTCAACAGGACAACTGGACCACACGCTTTTAAAAAAAGACAATGTCATGAAAAATAAAAATAGCATTGGGACTGTTCAAGAATTAAGGAGACTAAAGAGACATGACAATGAAATGCAAGGAATGATCCTTGACTGGCTCCTGGATTAAAAATAAAATGACAGGGGCTTCCTAGGTGGCACAGTGGTTGAGAATCCCCCTGCCAATGCAGGGACACGGGTTTGAGCCCTGCTCCAGGAGGATCCCACATACCGTGGAGCAATTAAGCCCGTGAGCCACAACTATTGAGCCTGCACTTTAGAGCCCATGAGCTACAACTATTGAGCCCATGTGCTGCAACTACTGAAGCCCATGCGCCCAGAGCCTGTGCTCCGCAACAAGAGAAGCCAGGGCAATGAGGAGACTGTATACCACAACAAAGAGTAGCCCCTGCTCACCGCAACTAAAGAAAGCCCACCCACAGCAATAAAGACCCAACACAGCCAATAAATAAATAAATAAATTTATTAAAGAAAAAGAAAAAAAAATAAAACAACAAACCGTAAAAGACATTTTTGGTACAATTAGAGCAATGCGAATATGTACTTCATATTAGATAAGATTATGTATTAATGTTCATTTGTGGGCATATGTTAATATTATGATAGTTATGGAGTGAATGTTTGTCTCCTCCCTCCCCCAAATTCATATGTTGAAATCCTAACCTCTGGGACTTCCCTGGTGGCTCAGTGGTTAAGAATCCACCTGCCAATGCAGGGGACACGAGTTCGAGCCCTGGTCCGGGAAGATCCCACATGCCCAGGAAGCAACTAAGCCTGTGTGCCACAGCTACTGAGCCGGCGCTCTAGAGCCCACGAGCTACAACTACTGAGCCCACATGCCACAACTGCTGAGGCCTGTGTGCCTAGAGCCACAACAAGAGAAGCTACCGCAATGAGAAGCCCATGCACCGCAATGAAGGGTAGCCCCCGCTGGTCACAACTAGAGAAAGCCCACTCTCAGCAACGAAGACCCAACACAGCCCCAAAATAAATAAATAAATTAGAAATTAAAAAAAAAAGAAATCCTAAGCTCCAATGTGATTGTATTAGGAGGTGAAGCCTTTGGGGACGTGACAAGGTCTTGAGGGTGGAGCCCTCAGGAATGGGAAAAGCACCCTTATAAAAGATATCCCAGAGAGCCCTCTTCCCTCTCCACCATATAAGGAGGAAACTGCCATCTGCAAGTCCAGAGAGGGTTCTCACCAGAACCTGACCATGCTGGCGCACTGATCTCAGCATTCTCTCCTCCAGAATTGTGAGAAATAAATTCCTTTTTTTTATAAACCACCTAGTCTATGGTATTCTGTTAAAGCAGCACAAACTAAGATGGTGGTCGAATTGGAAAATGGCTTGGTTCTTATGAGACACATGCTGGAGTATGTAGGGGTGAAGTGTCATCGTATCTGCAAATTACTTTTAAATGGTTGAACCAAATAAAAGTATAAATGTGCTTGGGTATAAATGGTTGAGCAAAAATAATACTATGCATACATTTCGAGTATGTATGGTGTGTGCGTGAGAGAGAGAGAGAGGGGGAGAGAGGGCAAACAAGCAGGTGTGGACAATGTTAACAATCTGTGAATCTGAGTAAAGAACACAATTCATTGTGCTATTTTCTCAACTTTTCTACATAGTAAGTTAGGGGAAAATTAAATACCTTTTGCTAATTGTCAAAAGTAATACAGGCTTGTTCAATGAGAAATTTTAGAAAAATATAGAAGCAAGAAAAATAAATAATTATGTGATTATGGTAGAGCTTCTCTTACCCTCTTCTTTTCTAGTCCCTCTGCATGTGGTACCTCTTAGGCACAAAGACCAACCTTTCTAATTAAGATTCATGTAGGAAGATGAATAGGAGTGGTTTACATTTCTCAAAGATTGTATCTATTGGGTTTCAGATCACCCTGGCTCTCTTTCTCAGGTTTAATCCTTTCTGCTTAGAAGCTACAAACTTTAAAGATAAATACTCCAGTTACCAAAAATTATTTTTAAAAAACAGGAATATGCTAAGGTTGACACAAAATCCCATGAAATTCGAAACATAAATTCATCACTATAAAATGCCTAAAACCCGCCACAGCTTCTGGTTGCAGTCAGAAGAAAACAAACACTGAGGTGTCCTGGCATCCAGGATCTGACCTCTGCCTTCCTCAGACTTCATCTCCCACTCTCTTCCCTTCTTCTGGCCTCCCGTGCTTTGAACCTCCACAGTGGCTCTAGATTTTGCCCTAGGATGTTCTTGGCCCAGATCTTTGCATGGCTGGCTCTGTCTCATCATTAAAGTCTCAGCACAAATGTCACCTCTTCAGAGCAGCAGCCTGTGACCACTCTACCCAAGGCAGCTCCTCCCCACTGCTTCTCCCAGCCCTCTTTGTCCCCTTAGCCTGTTTCATTTTCTTCAGTCACTCATCACTGTGTAACATTATCTTGTTCATTTCCAGTTTAATCATCACTGTTGCATGTCTTCTCCCAGCTAGAGTGTAAACCTCCATGAGGGACCCTGTCTGTCGTGAGTCCACTGTATCTCCAGGGCTGAACGGCAACCGGAACATAGAAGATATTGAGTAAACATTTTTTGACTGAATAAGTATTTCTTTAGGTATGCAGTTGACAAATGTGCCACTGAGACCACATTCTATGTCTGTGAGCATCAACATTTCAGGAACGGTAGTGAGTTCCCCTTTACAGGCTCCTAAATTTTCTCCTAAAGAAATTCCAAATAAAGGGAATTCCCTGGCAGTTCAGTGATTAAGACTTGGCGCTTTCACTGCCGCGACCGGGGTTCAGTCCCTGGTCTGGGAAGTAAGATCCCACAAGCCGCTTGGCGCAGCCAAATAAATAAATAAAACAAATACATTAATTAAAAACATAAAATAAGAAATTCCAGATAAAATCAGAAAAGCTGCCATGTGGAAGCCCCTGTAATGGATAAGAGAACTGCATCCTATAATGAGCAGAATGTCACGGGAAGTTTGTCATCTGCTTAGAGCATATCCGTTTCATACCCACCTGATTCAAGTGATTTTTCTAGGGTGAGGATTCAGCTTATTATCAGGACTTTTTAAAGTTTGGGGACCCAGGAGGTAAAGAGCCCCAAGAAGTTAAAATTAGATACGAGAACACAGCCTTTGCAGTATTTGGTTGTTTACTTTTTCCTCTTTCCTTTTTTGAGCTGAATATTCAAGAAGGCCAGTTCCTGAAAAGGCTTTGTGAGGCCAAGTTTCCCCCTGTAATGGATGACTGATGCAGTTTCAAACACAAAAAATCAGCCCCAATCTCTTTCTCTGCACCACCCGTTTAATGACGGAAATATTCTGTCCAGGTCAAGACCTCCCTCTCCCTCTTCAGATGAGGATCTCTACTTACTCTGATCCTATGAAGTGATCTTCTGTTAGTATTTGAGGAATATTACTCACAAAACCATACACCTAGACACGGGTATCCAACCACCTTTTAAGAATGTCCCTAAACTCTATTAAATAAATTTTTCATTATAAAATTCCTACCAAAAAGTGTATAAAGTATATGTGTACAGTTTAATAACTTTTAAGGCTCACAGCTGTGTAACCTGCACACAGGTGAAGAAACAGATTATTGCTAGGAACCCAAGAGCATCTCCACTCCTGTATCCCCATCCCTACCCTCTCTCTTCTCCTACAGGTAACCACTCTCTTGACTTTTATGATAACAATGGCTTTGCTTTCCTTTGTCGCTTTGCCATTTACGTATGAACCCCCAAATGATGTGGTTTAGTTTTGCCTGTTTTTGAACTTTATATAAATGGACTCATACTGTATTGGGGGAGGACTTTAGTTTGTTTAATTTTATGTTTGAAAGATTCACCCTGTTGTTGGGAGTAGCTCTAATTGGTTCATTCAAATCCATGACACCGAGTGGTATTCAATTTTTTTTTTTTTAGGATTTTTTTCTTCTACAGCTACACTATGAACTCTATGAGTAGTTTTTTAAAAAAGTTTGGGTGTTTTTAAAGACAAAAAGTGATGCTAAATTATAGTAAAATTGTTGAGTACATTAGTTCTGGAGGTAGATGACCTGTGTTTGAATCCCTACTCTACAACTTAGCAGAAATCTTGAGTAAGTGATTAAAACTTTCTGAGCTTTTAGTTTTTCAAAAATGGGGGAAATAATAATACATCATAAAATTGTTATAAAGAAAAACAAAAGTTCATAAAGCACATAGTACAGTGCTTGGTACATCGACAGATATCCTGAGTAAATGATGGTGGTTACTCTTGTTATTATTCTACTTGTTGAATTTCCAGTTCAAGTGCTGACTCAGTTTAACCTCAGATTCTTCCGGAAGGCTCTTGCTTAATGCACAGGAATTGAGGCGACAGAGCTTTACTCACCAAGTGTCATCATCCTCTCAGAAACTGCCTTCCTGGTGACTTCCCCATAAATTCCTCCATAAATCTATTCAAGGAAACTGTGCTAAGTGGACTGGGAGCCTCCCACCTCTTGAATGGGTGGGGAACCGAGAGCCCTCAACGACTCCAAACTGAGTTGCCCTTGAAAAATACCAATCACTGAATTCATCCACTAAGCACGTGAGGTAGAGTAGAAATATTCTAATCCAACGTCTTTTCTCCTCTAAGACTATGTACTAAGGATTTCCCTGGTGGTCTAATGGTTAGGATTCAGTGCTTTCACTGCCGTGGCCTGGGTTCAATCCCTTGTTGGGGAACTGAGATCCCGCAAGCTAAATAAATAAATAAATAAATAAATAAATAAAATTTGTTAAAAAAAAAAAGACCACATACTAGAGATATAACCTTTGACATGGTTTTAAGAATGAACTGGCTTAGATAGCTTCCTCCACAAGAGGGCAGACAGCAGTATCAAGCAGTATCAGCAGTACTTCGTCTTATGGAACTGAAACCCACAGCCACAGAAAGATAGAGAAAATGAAAAAGCAGAGGACTTGTACCAGATGAAGGGACAGGATAAAACCCCAGAAAAACAACGAAATGAAGAGGAGATAGGCACCCTTACAGAAAAATAATTCAGAATAATGATAGTGAAGATGATCTAGGACTTTGAAAAAAGATTGGGTGCAAAGATTGAAAAGTTTACCAAAGACCTAGGAGAATTAAAGAGCAAACAAACAGAGATATGCAACACAATAACTGAAATGAAAAATACACTGGAAGGAACCAATGGCAGATTAACTGAGGCAGAAGGGCAAATAAGTGACCTGGAAAATAGAATGGTGATAATCACTGATGCGGAAAAGAATAAGGAAAAAAGAATGAAGAACTGAAGACAGCCTAAGAGACCTCTGGGACAACGTTAAATGCAACAACATTTGCATTATAGGGGTCCCAGAAGGAGAAGAGAGAGAGAAAGGACCCGAGAAAATATTGGAAGAGATTATAGTTGAAAACTTCCCTCACATGGGAAAGGAAATAGCTCCCCAAGTCCAGGAAGTGCAGAGAGTCCCAGGCAGGATAAACCCAAGGAGAAACACGCCAAGACATATAGTAGTCAAATTGACAAAAATTAAAGACAGAGAAAAATTATTAAAAGCAACAAGGCAAGTAATCCCACTACTGGGCATATACCCAAAGAAAACCATAATCCCAAAAGAAACA
Source organism: Hippopotamus amphibius kiboko (assembly GCF_030028045.1). Taxonomy (NCBI): domain Eukaryota; kingdom Metazoa; phylum Chordata; class Mammalia; order Artiodactyla; family Hippopotamidae; genus Hippopotamus; species Hippopotamus amphibius. Next base: position 221,032,388 of record NC_080186.1, on the reverse strand, counting down.
TGTACCATAATGTTTATTGCAGCACTATTTACAATAGCCAGGACATGGAAGCAACCTAAATGCCCATCAACAAATGAATGGATACAGAAGATGTGGCATATATATACAATGGAATATTACTCAGCTATAAAAAGGGATGAGATGGAGCTATATGTAATGAGGTGGATAGAACTACAGTCTGTCATACAGAGTGAAGTAAGTCAGAAAGAGAAAGACAAATATTGTATGCTAACTCACATATACGGAATCTAAAAATGGTACTGATGAACTCAGTGACAAGAACAAGGACGCAGATACAGAGAATGGACTGGAGAACTCAAGGTTTGGGAGGGGGTGGGGGGTGAAGGGGAAGCTGAGACGAAGCGAGAGAGTAGCACAGACATATATATACTACCAACTGTAAAATAGATAGTCAGTGGGAAGTTGTTGTATAACAAAGGGAGTCCAACTCGAGGATGGAAGATGTCTTAGAGGACTGGGGCGGGGGGGGGGGAGTCAAGGAAGGGAGGAATATGGGGATATGTGTATAAAAACAGATGATTGAACTTGGTGTACCCCCCCCAAAAAAAAAAAAAAAAAAACCACAACAAGGCAAAAACGACATATAACATACAAGGGAACTCCCATAAGGGTAACAGCTGATTTCTCAGCAGAAACTCTGCAAGCCAGAAGGGAGTGCCACAATATATTTCAAGTGATGAAAGGGAAGAACCTACAACCAAGAATACTGTACCAAGCAAGGATCTCATTCAGATTCAATGGAGAAACCCAAAGCTTTACAGACAAGCAACAGCTAAGAGAATTCAGCACCACCAAACCAGCCCTACAACAAATGCTAAAGGAACTTCTCTAAGCAGGAAACATAAGAGAAGAAAAGGACCTACAAAAACAACAACAAAACAATTAAGAAAATGGTAATAGGAACATACATATCGACAATTACCTTGAATGTAAATGGACTAAAATGCACCAACCAAAAGACACAGACTGGCTGAATCGATACAAAAATAAGACCCATATATATGCTGTCTACAAGAGACCCACTTCAGACCTAGGGACACATACAGACTGAAAGTGAGGGGATGGAAAAAGATATTCCATGCAAATGGAAATCAAAAGAAAGCTGGAGTACCAGTACTCATATCAGATAAACTAGACTTTAAAATAAAAAATGTTACAAGAGACAAGAAAGGACATTACATAAAGATCAAGGGATCAATCCAAGAAGAGGAGATAACAATTATAAATATATATGCACCCAATATAGGAGCACCTCAATACATAAGGCAAATGCTAACAACTATGAAAGAGGAAATGCAAGGCAGAAACAGAAACACAGGTGTAGAGAACAAACACATGGACACCAAGTGGGGAAAGAGGGGAGGGTTGGGGGGGAATGAATTGGGAGATTGGGATACCAAATTGTACACTCTAAATATATGCTGTTTATTGTCTGTTAACTGTATCTCAATAAGAGTTCTTAAAAATAATAAAATAAAATAAAAAATAAAGATGGAGGAGCCAGGAGCTCAAAGTTCAAAAAAAAAAAAAAGAATGAACTGGACACTTCTGAACGTAAAATAGATAGCTAGTGGGAAGCTGCTGCATAACACAGAGAGATCAACTCGATGACTGATGATGGCCTAGAGGGGTGGGACAAGGAAGGTGGGAAAGAGACTCAAGAAGGAGGGGATATGGGGATATATGTATAAATACAACTGACACTTCGTTGTACAGCAGAAACTGGCACAACAATGTAAAGCAGTAATACTTCCAAAAAACAATACAAAACAAAACAAACAAACAAAAAAAGAACTGGGGACTTCCCTGGTGGCTCAGTGGTTAAGAATTTGCCTGCCAATGCAGGAGACACGGGTTTGAGCCCTAGACCAGGAAGATCCCACAACTGTTGAAGCCTGTGCACCCAGAGCCCGTGCTCTGCAACAACAGAAGCCACTGCAGCGAGAAGCCCACACACCGCAACAAAGAGTAGCCCCTGCTCACCACACCTAGAGAAAGCCCACGCGCAGTAACGAAGATCCAACGCAGCCAAAAAAAAAAAAGAATGAACTGTTTTCACAGTGGCAGCAGGCTATCTGAGAGATGCACACAATTCCATGAGCATGTTGGATTCAGGAATCAGGGTTATATTCATTCACTCATTGAACAAATATTTATAGAATAACTGTGTGACAGGACAGGGACTGTTTGAGGAAGACAGACAGGATACAGCAATGACCTCAAATGTATCAAGACTTGTTTTCTTGCCCAGCATGTGATCTATCTTGGTGAGTGGTCCACTTGCCTCCCAACAATCTCATGAAGAGCATTGCTTAATATCATCCCAAATTACAGCAGAGAAAAATGGAAACTTATGCATTTAGCTTCCCTTCCAGCTAGTAAGTGGCAACCTTGAGTTTTGGGGTTTTTTTAAATCTTAACACTGAGATTTTGAACCCAAATTTCTGATACCATAATCTGAGCTCCTAATTTTCTCCTTTACATATGAAAATGAATTAAAGAAGTTTTTTTAGGTCTTATTTTACTGCAGGTAAAGTCAACAAATTTCTAATCATGGGTCCTCTGAGAATAATATTTACTTTGTTGCTGAGTCATGAAGATTTTCATCAAATGGTGTTCATTAGTGGATAACAGCGATTAATACTTCCATGAGCTGCCAAGAAGGAATACTTGATTAATTAAAATTTTGTTAGAATTTATGATTATGTAACATGATTACATTCAGCATTGCATCATTTACCATCTAACAAATTTGATTTTGCTACTGATGTGTTTAGGTTTTAAGGCTGGATTTTCTTTCTGAACATTTTCAAATATAGTACTATCTAATAGGCACACTATTAGGTAATAGTTAAAAGAATATAGTTTTTAGATTTTTCAATGTTATGAGCATTGTTTGGAAAATTAATCTGAATGAAACAAAAATGGCATACACCATTCCAATAGAAATTTAGTTTAGTATTAAGTTAAACCATATTAAATTGCCATTTTGTAGTTTAAAATGATCAGCTATTACCAGTTTCATATAGTTCAAGTTAAAAAAAAACCCTGCTATTCTATATGGCTGAATGCAGCAGTAACTAGAGTGTACTCTTTGCCAAGAAAGGGATTTTGGGGTTTTGTTCACTATTGTGTGCATGGTAGGCATTCAGAAAATGGTTGTTGAATGACTGAATCAGGAAAGCAAATAAAACACAGTAACTAACCTTCCAACCTAACATGTCTTTGGGTTTAGGTTTAAAATGGGAATAAGAAAAAGAGCGTGATATGCATAAGTTAGTCTCTTGAAATGATAAAAAGTTTAATTTAAATACTTAATTTACTCAAGAGAATTGAAAACCTATGTTCACACAAAAACCTGTACATGAAGGTTTATAGCAGCATTATTCATAATAACCAAAAAGTGAAATAACCCAAATGTCCATCAACTGATGAAGGTTTAAATAAAATGTGGTACATCCATGCGATGGAATATTACTGAGTCATAAAAAGGACACAAATGAAACTTGAAAACATGCTAAGTGAAAGTATCCAGACACAAAAGGCCATATATGATATTAACAGTTCATATAAAATGTCCAGAATGGGCAAATCAAGAGAGACAGAAAGTAGATCAGTAGATGCCAGGGTTTAGAGGCAAGAAGAAGTGAAGAGTTACTTCCTTCTGGGTGATGAAAATGAAAATGAAAATGTTCTGGAATTAGTGGTGATAATCGTACAACATGGTGAATAGACTAAAACCACTGAATTGTATATATACTTTAAAATTAAGGGTGAATTTTACAGTATATGAAATATATTTCATTTTCCCCCCAGAAGTTTATTTTCTTATGTATTTGGTTGCACCAGGTCTTAGTTGCAGCAGGTGGGCTCTTTAGTTGTGGCACGTGAACTCTTGGTTGCAACATGCATGTGGGATCTAATTCCCTGACCAGGGATGGAACCCAGGCCCCCTGCACTGGGAGCGTGGAGTCTTATCCACTACTCCACCAGAGAAGTCCCTTATTTCAATTTTTAAAAGTGGAAAAAAAACTAACTTCTCCCCTTCAGAACATGTCAAAAGTACACTATAAAATAATAGACATGTGTTTATAAATGTGAGAGTATTAGGAAATGTTCCCTTGTTTAATTATAAACCAAGTGGAATGTTTGGAGATTTCAGTAATCTGACAGGGAACATTAAGAGGATTAACCTGACTTCCCCAGTGTTAACAATACCAATTTAAACTGCATCATTCAAAAACTACATAGTCATATTAAAATAACTGTAGCAATGACTTCCACAAAAAACACCAATTAGATTAATTACTCATTAAGGCTGTCATCATTTTAACTACCTTATATTTATATAATGCCTTTACTTCCTTAAGTGTTGAACTGTGCCTTAAGATCTAATGTACAGGAGAGTCACATCTCTAACCACATAATTAGAGGCAGAGAAGTGGGTGGGATTGCACTGAAATTTATTAGCAATGCTGACGTTCCAGATTGGAACACAAAGTGAAGCAGGATTTAAGAAACCTAAATTCTAGCCTTCAACCTGCAGACACTTAAATAGCAGGAACTAAAATTGCCCCATTCAGCAGTGCATTTTTTTTTAAATATTGAAATACAACATATAAGTAAGTGTACATATCGTTAAGTGTAGACTATGAGTTTTCCTACATTGAATACTCCTTTGGAAACAGCCTCCAGATAAAGAAGTAGAACACAGTGCACAGAACTAGGGCTTTTTGTTGTTGTTGATCTTAAGCCAAAGAGAATATTCAAATAGCTTAAATCCCCTCAAGAGCAGACCCTCAGTCACGTCCTAGTTAAATGTGGGAAGGGCAGAGAACCCTGAAATGGTCTTAATGTAGTATACACTTTATGGTAATCGCAGCGTACATTTAATTTTGATGGCAAATTTACCAACACCAGCATCTGCAATACTTCACCTTCAGTGAGCCACTCTGAGAAATGGTCTTTTTCTGGATCCAGAGATTCAGAAACAGTTCCTAAATTCACACATGACTTTTGAAAGTCTCTCACATCTGGATGCTCCTTTCCCACACAACTTTAACTCAGTTTTTGGAGCAGGAAAGGTCTGTGTCGGGTCGTGTCTTTCACACCAAAGTGCTGAGCACCCTTGAACACCCTTGAGGAGGAACAGTCCCCTGCAGACCACGCTCGCCAAACGCGCCGCAGGGCTACCCGAAGCCCGCGGAGCTCTGAGCGCTCCCTGGAGCGGCCCAGGACCACCCCCCGCCCTCGGGGAGCCCGAGCCCCTCTCCCACGCCACCCCCTTTGCTCTCCGTCCCCGCCCGTTGGGGCCGAAACGCCGCGCTGCTCCTTTAAGACCCGACGCCACAAGGGTGTGCGGAGAAGGGCCGGTTCCTCCCGCCTCCTGCTCCACCGCTCCCTTCCCCCTCCCAGCGGAGTTTCAGGTGAATGGGTCACGGCGGGAGGAGGCCGCCACGCCACCCCGCCTAGCCAGCGTCCACCTCCCCCTTTGTCCTTCTTGTAGCGAAGGCGGCGGGACTCCGGGGAGCGCGAGCCAGAGAGCCGAGGAGCCCGCGCGGGGCGCAGCAGGTGGGGCTCGCCCGCGCGGGGCCCTGGCCCTCCCGGCCCGGGGCCGGGGGTTGGTGCGCATGCCCGAGGGCAGGACGGCGGGGTGGGTGGGGAGAGAAGAGGAGGGAGAGGGAGAGGGCGAGGGCTGGGTCCCCCCGCGGAGTCGGGGCGCCGGGCCGGCTGTCCGCGCGGCGTCAGGTGCGCCCTCCAGGTGCGCGCGCTGCTGGGCTCGCGCGGTCCTCGGTGGGCTGGGCCGGGCGGCGGTGAGGAGGTGAGAGCTGGGGGCGCGCGGGGGGACCGAGGCCCCTCCGGGTGGCCGGGGAGGCGCGCGGGGAGCACGCCCCGCGCGGGTTTCGGCGGTGGTTTCGCTCCTGGGCTGGGCCTGGCGGGAGCCGGAGAGGCGCGGGGCGGCGGAGAGAGCCGCGCCGGGCCAACCTGCAGCCCGCTTCCCGGGGCGAGGGGCCGCGTGCAGCCGCCCGTCGGCTCCTCCGGCGGGAAGGCTTCCAGCCACCCGTGTCTGGGCGGCGCGGGCAACTTTTCGCTGTCAAGGGGGCCGGGATGGGGGGGAGGTTTGTGAACGTCCAGCACCCTGCGCCCGGCTCTCCGGGCTGCAGTTCTGGGAGGTCCTCGGGGAGAGGGCCCTGAGCTTGGGGGCTGGAGCGAGGGTCGCCGCTCGCTGGCCGGGGCGGGGCGGCTCGGACCTCGGGGGGACCCTGCTGTTCTCCGCCCCCATCCCACGCCTCTGGGTGTCCCCGGAGGAGAGGGGGTGGCCGGCTTTAATCCGCTCAGTGTTCCCGGAGACCTGGGGTGGGCCGATTGGCTGCCTTCAACCCTCTTGGGGGGAGTTGTGTGGGCCCGCGTCGATTTCAGCTAGGGGCGGGGAGTTCATTTGGAAGGAAGCTGTGCTTCGAGGGAAGCCGCCGGCGCTCGGGATTCTCACCCCTGACCGAAAGGCCGCCGCCGGGTGGGCGCACCTGCCTCGGGGCTGTCCCTGCTCGGCGGGCGCGCGCCGCCCGGGGTGCTCCTGGGCGCGGCGGGGGCGTACAGCCGCCGGGACCTGCTCGCGGCCAGGCCGCCGGCTCCTGCGACCCCGGCGAGGGCAGGCCCCGCGCGCCGCAGACGTGCTGCCCGTGGTGGCGGAGGTGTGCGGGGCCGGTGGGATGAGGGGCCGAGATGGCCTCTGCAGCTCGCAGCTGGGCCAGGAAGCCCGAGCCCCTCGTGTCCCAGGTGGAGCGGCTGAGCCGCAGGAGAGGCTCGGCATCCTCGGGCCGGCCGGGCAGCCCGGCCAGCTGGCAGGTGACCCGGGGCGCGGAGGAGGCAGCCTTCCAGGGTAGCGTGCGGCTCTCACGCACGACAGGTGTATTATTGGACCCCGGGAAAAGAACCTCTTCCCATGAAGGCACTTGTGCCTTTTGTGATTGAAACTAGTTCTTTCCAGACGGAGGTAAATTTCTCGAACGACGTGTTCCCTAGTGTAGCAGTGTTTTCTTTTGCACCGTACATGTTGAATCTTTGTTTTCCCTTCATGGTGTTTTAAAATAGACATTTTTAAAAGGTGGCGCCACAGGAATTGATATCTGCTCAGAGCAGCAGCGCTTTTGTATTTTGTAGTTTTGCATGTATTCGGTTATCAGGCGCCTTCTTTGTTAGAGTATGGAGGGGAGGAGAGCGAGATTTCCGCAGCTTCCAGGCAATTTAGGGAAACGATGAGCGTTACCTCCTATGTGTAAGGTATTGCGCTAAAAGCCTGTTGCACTTTATATCATTTAATCACCCCAGCATCTCTACAAGCTAGATCTTATTAGAACTCCATTTTAAAAGTGAGTAAACACCAGGTAGCAGAAACATGATTTAAAGGGGCTGGCTTGAAAATTATTTCAGCTAATCAGGGAAGGTATATCATTAAAGGAACAGTCCTTGGTATTCCAGCGCGAAACCAGATTTGGGGAGTTTTTCTGGAATTTTCTACCTTCGACTAGTCCCTATGGCCTCATGTAAGTGTTCCCCATCTTCCTTGATGTAAAGGTAAAACTTTTCCTTTTTCTTCTAAAGATAATGCTGGAATTATTGCCCTTTCAAAATGATAGAGGACTGCTTTCAACCACATAAAGTAACTCATATAATGTCTTTCACCTTTCCAGGAACCTCCCAGAGGGAAGTTTTCTTTAGCTGCATTTCAAGGTTTACTTGATTGGAATATTTAGTGGGCTTTTTTCATCCACATTACTATTTCTGGAACTATTGGAGTAAAAAGGCTATTGTTATACCTTTTTAAAAATGTGCCTCCAGGATTGCACCTGTTCTGTAACTTCGTGCTTTCCAATATTGAAGGTGGTATGAATCACCTGGAGATCTTATTAAACTACAGATTCTGATTCATAGGTCAAGGGTGGAGCCTGGAATTCTGCCTTTCTAACAAGTTCCCAGGTGATTCCTCTACAGTTGTGAGTTTGACCCTTTTTTTCCCCTCACACTGTAAGCACTTAACTACTTTTGTTGAACTTAACTTGAAGGATTGTCTTTCTTGGGTGTAAGTTTCATGAAGAACTTCAAGGCATTCACTGCTGAATTGAAATCCCAACTCTGATATGGGCTGTTGATCTTATAAATCAAATATTGATTGAGCATCCCTTTGTACCACGAACTGGATCTAGGGATCAGGAATAAGAGTGATGATCAAGACAGACATTTAAGTGCTTGAGAAGCTGGTCTTCCTTTTGGGGTGGAGATGGTGGCAGTTTGGGGGGGAAAAAAAGAAAGAAAAAGAGGGGAAATTTGCTCTGAAAATAAATTGGTTTGATGGATCAAGTGAGTTACTGGGAGGACATCTCTGAGGAGGTGACATTGAGCTGAGACCTGATTGGGAGATGCCTGCCATGTAAAGATTTGAGAATTCTAAATAGGAAACCCTCAAGATCAAGGCCTTCCTTGATTTGATGCCTTTATTCTAGGCAATGAGTCTCAAAATATATGGTGTGGTTAAAAATCATCTGGAGAGCTTATTTAAAATGTGGTTTCTCACACAGAGCTAGTCTATTTCAAAATCTTCCTAATTTCAAAATTTTAGACAATTTATCAATGATGTGCGTATAATCTAAATAGAATCATTTAATATCAACTTAAAAAACCTCTTAAAGGCAAATTAAAGGCATGTGAAAAGGAACAGAGTGCCCTTATATATAATAACATTTATTTATTTTTACTTACAGTTTGCTTTAAAGAATAATTTTGAAGCATAGCATTTTCATGTTTTCCTTTAAAAAAATTATTTTTATTTATTTGGTTGCACTGGGTCTTAGTTGCGGCCAGTGGGCTCCTTAGTTGTGGCATGCATGTGGGATCTAGTTCCCTGACTAGGATCGAACCCAAGCCCCTTGCATTGGGAGCACAGAGTCTTATCCACTGCACGGCCAGGAAGTCCCAGGCTTTACTTTTTTTTTTTTTTTTTTAATCTTAGCTTAGTTTTCTAAAATTTTTTTGGCCAGTAAATATTTTCAAAGAGAGAATTTTTATATTTTGACATCAGCTGGCTTTCAGCTTACCATGTTCAGTAAGGCTCAACTGCTTCCCCTGTGCCCTGACTCTGAGTCAGCTGTTTGAGTTATATCCCTATCATTCTTATGACACAGGTTCTGTGAAGGTGACCAGTGAGCCCCTTCAGCCAGATCCTGTGGCCTTTTCACTTCTCATGTTATTTTTTTCCTTCACTCAGCATACGCTTATTGACCAGATACTGTTAATGTTGCTGGGCATCGGGCAGTGCTCTTGGTCCTCTCTTTGCTATTGCCTTTGCCTTAAAACCCAGTCATAGGCTGCCTTGAAGGAGACCTTAGAAGTCCTGTAGTCCACTTCCCCCCAACCCAGGGCAAATACGGAACAAGCTTTCCATAAATGACATGAGGTCAAATTGTTGTTTGTTATTTTGGGAGGGTGTGTGGAAAGACTTCCTAACATTGAGGTGAAATCTGACCCTCTGGAGTGTTTTTGTTTTTTTTTTTAAGGAACCATTTCTAGGACTACAAAGACAGCTCGTTAGCTATTTGAAGGCTGCCATAGTAGTCCTTCTAATGTTGAATTCTTCAGGCCAAACATTTCCTGTTTTTCCAGTCATTTGTCCTAAGACATGGTTTTTCTAGATCTTTAACAACCTTAGTCTACCTCCTGGAGAGACACCTCATTGGAACATGATGTTCAAATTTCACGGTTCCGCAGGGGTTTGTTTCTTTTTATTATTATTTTATGTTTTTATTTTTATAAATTTGTTTATTTATTTATTGGCTGTGTTGGGTCTTCGTTGCTGCACACGGGCTTTCTCTAGTTGCGGTGATGGGGGCTATTCTTTGCTGCGGGGCTTGGGCTTCTCATTGCGGTGGCTTCTCTTGTTTGGGAGTACAGGCTCTAGGCTCACGGGCTTCAGTAGTTGTGGCTCACGGGCTCTAGAGCACAGGTTCAGTAGTTGTGGTGCACTGGCTTAGTTGCTCTGCGGCATGTGGGATCTTCCTGGACCAGGGATTAAACCCGTGTCCCCAGCGTTGGCAGGTGGGTTCTTAACCACTAAGCCACCAGGGAAGTTCCTCTTTCTTTTTAATAATAAAAACTATATTATTCATTGATCTAAGCACTGTCTCTAAAAATACTGCCTAAATTTGGGATAGCTTGCTAGCTTCTGTTGAAATTCTGATCACGGAAATGCACTTTTAAAAATGAAAAGTTATTAAGCCAGGTTTCCCTTATCTAGTACTTATACTATTAATTTTTTAAAATTGAGTTTTATGTATTTAAAATGGTTTACTCCTGACACCAGTATTTGAAAATGGGTACAAGATACCTAAGTGCCTAAACACTGAAATTTATCACCTTCAGAATAATCACCTTGCTGAAATGCTTTTTGCTCACCTTCTTTAATACATTATCTTACCTATTTATCCCAGTCCAGAGGTCAGGATTATTCCCCTCTTTGTCACAGGAGGGTAGCAATGCTCCTAGAAGAGACGAATTTGTCTCCTCAGATTGTGAGCTTTTAAAACCACTAGGTTTTAAGGGGATATGTGTATAAATACAGCTGATTCACTTTGTTGTACAGCAGAAACTGGCACAACAGTGTAAAAGCAATTATACTCCAATAAAGAGCTTTAAAAAAAAAGACAGGAAGCCGGGGGAAAAAAATGAAATGATAAACCCTTTTCACCACACATTTTGGAGGGAATATAAAGTGTCATAAACTTTTTGGAGGACAATAAAAATTATAAATGTAAAACAAAATAAAAAAACCCACTAGGTTTGTTTTAGCCCATCATTTTAGCCTTATGGAGGCCTTGATCAGTGTTGATGTACTTGTAGCCAGTGGGTTACTTATCCTTTCCAGTGTCTTGTCAGCTGCAAATCTGGATACACTTGGCCATGTTGTCTCTGCTCACGATTAGAGACTTCCCTCCAGGTGGATATAAATGGTCCATTCATTCATCCTAATTAGGTTCCATTATTCAGCACCGTAGGAATCTGCCTACCCACACTATATACAAGAGGATGTGTCCAAGATTCTCAGGATTCTCTCTGATTTCCCTTATCTACTGGTCTGGTAACCTTCTCAAAAAAGAAGATGAAGTTAATGGCATAACTTGTTCTTATTGAACTTTCTGAAATTATTTGCTTCACAATTTAAAATCTCTGCTTTTAGGGGAGACATGACAACTGAACTCTGAATCCAGGAAATAAAAATTTGAAAAGGGATTTTGTTGTCTGGATTTTTGACAAAACTTAAAACTTCAGCCTGAGTCTGGGTTAATTGAGAATTTTCAAGAACTACCACTGAGCCTGGAATTTTTGGCAGAGTCTTGAATGAGTTAGACCTAGCTGTAGAAGAGAGAAGATTCCTGTAAGGTCAGTGTGTCAGTATTTGACATTCAGCTTCAGAAGTAGGGTCCCATATTTAATAGTGTTTAAATTCAGTGTTCTTTAATGTTCTTTTTCTGAACGCAAATAAGGAAGATAGTTTATCTGTACTTTTTACTCTTTCATAGCACCATAATATTGTAGCCTAAATTGCTACATGTGTGTTTGGGTGCTAGTTCCAGGGCTGTATACACTTAGATTTGTGCACTTTTCTATATATTATACCTCAGTAAAGCAGTTTTTAGAAATAAAAGAATATGGAGAAGTTGTCTTCCCTCACTGTGTTTGGAAAATTATGTGAATTGTGTTGGTGGTACTAACATTTAATGTATTTCCGTCTTTGAGGTTTTTACCTACATACATTTGGGAAATATTTTATTCTGAGAAATTTGTAACTGAATGTTCTTAAGGATGTGGAAGATAGTTGCTGTTGATTTTAAAGAACAAAGTTTAAAGAGTTTGAATTGATTTACTATGTTCCTAACACAGTAATGTATGATTACACAGCCCTTATCTGAAAAGGAGAAAGTATTAGACACGTTAACATACTCAGGTTATAGATCTTGCTCGTGTCCTTCCCCCCACCCACCCCCAAGCTTTCGGTTCTTCTTGCCAAGTCTTCCCTGTTATCTCCAAACTGGACTTACTCATGTAGCTTAGCCCTACATAATGCCTGTTGTAGGTGCTATTTTCTTTGTGCGTGACCTTTGAGAGAACTTGGTCTCATAGTTAACTTCCACAGGCTCCTATGGTACAGTGTAGGCATTTAATAAATACTTGTTGATTGAGTGAAGTTGCCTCTCAGATGTTCAGGGATTTTTGCTCTGAGGAATTTTAGAACAAAAGTATTCTGCTTTTCTCTTAGTGAAGAGGACTCTTTAATACAGTGTGTGTTTGATGTTTTTCCTTTTTTTGAAAATTATATTTTATCTTGAAGACTTGGAAAAGATAAGGGAAAAATGTTCACAATCCTACCATTCATAGATGCTTTTTGTAACCCTTTTTAATGATAAAAACATCCTTTTATGCCACATTATGCTTTAGTTGACATTGAAGGGCTGGTATATGCTGGACACAGCTATGCCTGCACTCCCGTATGCATTCTCATTTTATATGAACTTTGAAAAGTAATACGAGAGAGAATAAATGTATTTTAAGAAATTTTATCTTTTATACATCTTTGTATTCTTTGAAGTGACTATTTAAAAAAATACCGTTTTTACCTATGCTGTAAAAAGCTTTGTGAAATATTCATTACCGCAGAATTTCAAGTTTAAACAATAATCACATGCCAGTAATGCAGAAAGCATGATGCCGGGTGCTCTGAGGACCACCAGGCCAAATGATTCCTACACTCAGTGATTTCTTGTGCTCGAAGAATTAGTGGTCCGATGGGTAAAAATGACAGTGGAAAAGACAAGAGAAATAACCATGGGGTGGGAGGTTACTTGAGATTGATATTATTAGTTTTCTTAGTTATGCAAGGAAACTGAGCTCAGTAGTAATGTCGTTACCCTACTTATGTTGCTTAGATTGGCTCTTGGGAGCTACGGGGCATTGCTCATCCTGAAGATCAGGTGACCACCGACATCAGCCATGTCATCCAGGCCTTTTGAAAGTCCACCTCCTTATAGACCTGATGAATTGTAAGTAAATACATAATTCCTTTTCTTTTTTCTTTTTTTTTTGACCGAGCCTCACAGCTTGTGGGATTTTAGTTCCCTGAGCAGGGATTGAACCCGGACGTTTGGCAGTGAGAGCACAGAGTCTGAACCACTGGACCGCCCCGGGATTTCCCCTTTTTATTTTTTTAAAAGTCTATTACATGTTTAAAAAAAAAAAAAAAAGATAATGTGTAGTTGAAACTTTCATCTGTTATGTGTTTGCTTTTAAAAATAAAATCTGATATGTGTTTGGTTCATTTATAAAATCAAATTGAACCAGAGGGTATGCACTGAAGAGTGCATTTCCCTCTTACCTTTATCTTCTAGGATGACAGTTTTTTCTGCAGTGGGAGCTATTATCACTTGTTTTTAATGTTTGCTTCAGTATAGTCTAGGCTTATATTTGTGTGTGTATTTGTTTCTTTTTGTTTTTCACAAATGGTATGAAGCTTCCTTATTAATGCTTTATTTAGATGACTGTTGGCAATAGATTATCAGTTTTTCAAATGACACCTTTATTGAGGCATAACTCACACACCTACAATTCACCCGTTTAGAATGGGCAATTCATCAGTTGGGTGTATCCACAGAGTTGTACAGCCATGACCACAGTCAGTTTTAGAACATTTTCATCATCCGCTTCCCAGAGAAACGCCCCCATCCATTCGCCGTCACTCCCCATCTCCCCACCAGCACTAGGCAACCACCAGTCCACTTTGTTTCTAGATTTGTCCATCCTGAACACTTCATATAAGTGGAGTCGTACAATGTTTGGTCTTTTGTGACTGACTTCTTTCACTTGGCATAATGTTTTCCACATTGTCAGTTTTAAGTAATTCCTTAATTATATTAAAACAAGAAACAAAGTTCAGGGTTCTTGGTGTCTTTAGCCATTTGGAGATTTAACAGTGAATTCTTAAACTTTAAATTTACTACCAAACGTGGATCGGGATTTCCTCCTTTAAGTAGTTTGTAGCTTTAACTCTGGTAACTGTAGTAAGGGGATGTGCTCCTGTTCCATAGCCTCCTGACTGACACCTGAATGTGGGAGGGACGCAGTTCTTTATGGCAATGAGGTATGCTGGAGAATATAGTGCTCCTTTAACCTCACGCTTATTTTTGTAAACAATGGCAAAATATGCATATCGAAAAGGGCACAGAACATGCATATAAAATGGTGAGTAAATACAAAGCAAAAGCATCATCTCAGTCAACAAATAGGACACCTCAGAGTCTTTGCCTGTGTCCTCTCCTTCCTGTGGAAGCCACTGTTCTGACATATGGACTTCACTTGCTTTTCTCTATTATCTTACCACTTTGTACATCCTAAACAATATGGTTTAGTTTTATTTGTTCTTAAACTTTGTATGAACATAATATGCTGTATATTTTCTTTTCTGCCTTGTTTCTTCTTTACTTGTAAGATTTATCTGCATGCATTTGTAGTTCATTTTTTGCTTCAACCTAGTGCTAAAGAAATATAATGCAAGCCATATATGTAGTTTCGTGTTTTCTTGCAACCATATTAAACATACAAGAAATTAATTTTAATAATATATTTCACTTAACTCATATCCAAAATGTTATCATTTCAACATGCGATGGATATAAACACTGATGGACAAGATAGGTTATATTCTTTTTTTTTTAACGTAGTTGTTATTTTTTAGAGCAGTTAGGTTCACAGCAAAATTGAGAGGAAGGTAGAGAGATTTCCCATAGGCCTCCTGCCCCAACGCAAGCATAGCCACCCCCATTATGAGTATTCCCCACCGGAGTGGTGCATTTGCTATAATTGACACATCATTTTCACCCAAAGTCCATAGTTAATACTAGGGTTCTCTCTTGCTGATGTTACACCCTTTCTTCACACTGTGAGCACTTTGTGTTTTACACTTAACAGTACATCTCAGTTTGGACTGGCCGCATTTCAAGTGCTTTGTCAATCTGAGTGGCTAGTGGCTGCCATATTAGCACAGCGCTGTAGCATTCCATTGTGAGGCTGTGTCACAGCTACCCGTGGCACTGTAGGTAGGCGTTTGGACCATTTCCAGTTTGGGGTTATCATAAGCAATGTTTCTGTGAACATTACACTGTTAATGGGAGTATAAGTGAAACAATCATTTTGCAAAAAACAGTTTGACATTGTTCAGTAGAACTGAAAATTTTTAAAAAGTTTGACCCAGAAATTCTGTTCCTGGATATATACCCTAAAAAAGAAGTACCTGTGTGTACCAGGATGTATGTTGGAGATTGTGTCAGAGCTACGCTGTTCGTGACAGCCCCAAATGAAAACTACCCAAATATCCAAGTAGAATGTGTTATGAAATTTTCTTCCTTGACATTTTCAGTGTTCTCTCCAGTTTCTCCATTTCCTTTTCATTCTCCTATGCAGCACTCAGGTAATTCTTCTAATTCCTGTGGTTAGTGGCACCCAGTAGTAAAATGTCTCCTTTGGAGTGAGGAAGGTGGTCTGTGGAAATAATAGCAAAAACAAAAGGGGCTTCAGTCGGTTTAGGGATTGAATTTTGCCTCCCCAGGGCCCACAGTTTTTAGATTCAGTATGTCCACACATCATTGTGTCTATTACAGGCTGTGTGTTTATGATTAAATTCCTGGAGTTTGCAAGGTATTTTTATAAAGGAGACTCAAGATCTGATTAGCCATTATTCTGATGAGCCCTCATTGATATTTGATCTTTGTAGCTCTTGCCATAACTGGCTGTAATTCATGTAGTGCTTTGTTTGATGTGTTAGTGCTCTGACAGACTACACTCAGTGAGGGGCCTAGACTGAGGCTGTCCTGTTCACTGTTGTATCCCCAGTACCTAGCACAGAGCCCAGCCTGGCAGCTCCAGGAAACAGCTAGCCGTCAAATGAATGAGTGAATGAATGTGCTTTCCTAGGTAAGAGAGCGAGGCTGCCAGGAATTGCACCTAACCCAGTGTAGGCCAGTGTAGGTGTCATGTCCAAAGGAATTGGTCTCCAGTCACAAAGGCAAAAGGGTTGATAGCACTGTTCTAAACTGCCTGGCTCCCATCCCTAGGGATTATGATTTAACTGGTCTGGAGTGCTCCATCTGGGGATTTTACACATTCCCCAGGCGATTCTAATGTGCTGCAAAATTTGAGAACCTCTGCTTCATAGAAACTAAGCAGTCATTCTCAGTGTACGGTTCCCAGACTGCAGCATCAGTAGCATCTAGAAACTTGTTCTACACCAGACTGCAGACTCAGCAGCTCTGGGGATGAGGGCCAATAGACCCTGCAGGTGATTTTGATGCATCACGCACAGATACCTTTACTGTTCAATGGCTGTCTGAGTCAGTTGGGGCTACTATAATAGAGTACCACAGACTGGGTGGCTTACGAACGACAGAAATATACTTCTCACAGTCTGGAGGCTGGAAGTCCAAGACAGGGTGCCAGCATGGCCAGGTTCCGGTGGAGGCCCTCTTCCAGATTGCAGACTGCCAACCTCTTGTATCCTCACATTGAGAAGGGGCAGAAGAGCTCTCTGGGGCCTCCTTAATAAGGGCACTAATCCCATTCGTGTGGGCTCCACCCTCATGACCTAATTACATCCCAAAGACCCCACCTCCTAATACCATCACATTGGGGGTTAGGATTTTGATATTTGAATTTGATGGGGGGTGGAGAGACACAGATTGTCCTATTGCAATGGGACAGTACAAATAGTAGTTTTATTTGCCAATGGTTTGTTTACATTATTGCAGGTTCTTTATATGTTCTTTCTGCTTACCACTAAAAAGTGCTAACTTAAAATTGTTCTCGTGTGCCTTTCAGCAAACCCAATCATTATGCACCAAGCAATGACGTATCTGCTGGGGAGATGCACGTTCGACCGATGCTCTCTCAGCCAGCGTATTCTTTCTACCCGGAAGATGAAATTCTCCACTTCTACAGATGGACCTCTCCTCCAGGAGTGATTCGGATTCTGTCTATGCTTGTTATCGTGATGTGCATTGCCATTTTTGCCTGTGTTGCCTCCACTCTTGCCTGGGACAGAGGCTATGGAACTTTGCTAGGAGGTGGGATTGGCTAC
This sequence comes from Hippopotamus amphibius kiboko, assembly GCF_030028045.1. Lineage (NCBI taxonomy): Eukaryota > Metazoa > Chordata > Mammalia > Artiodactyla > Hippopotamidae > Hippopotamus > Hippopotamus amphibius. The sequence continues at coordinate 221,015,197 of NC_080186.1, read as the reverse complement.
CCTTACGGAGGAAGTAGCTTTGGTGGCTACGGAAGTAGCTTTGGCTACGGCTACGGCTACGGTTATGGCTATGGAGGAGGCTACACAGACCCAAGAGCGGCAAAGGGATTCCTACTGGCCATGGCTGCCTTTTGTTTCATTGCTGCGCTGGTGATTTTCGTTACCAGCGTTATAAGATCTGAAATATCTAGAACAAGAAGATACTATTTGATTGTGATAATAGTGAGTGCTGTCCTGAGTGTTATGGTGTTTATTGCCACAATTGTCTACATCATGGGAGTCAACCCAACTGCCCAGTCATCTGGGTCTCTCTACAGTTCACAGATATATGCCCTCTGCAACCAGTTTTATACACCTGCAGCTACTGGACTCTATGTGGATCAATATTTATATCACTACTGTGTGGTGGATCCCCAGGAGGTAAGGATAGTTTTGTTTTTTTTCCTTCCCCTCTTTCCTTGGGTCAGAGGCTCTCATCTTGGGATGCTCAGTAGATTCACTTTGGGAATGTTTTAAAAAGTATTGATGCTGCGGCCTCACTTCTACTTAAATCAGCATCTGGGAGAAGGGCTGGGTGTCATTATTAAGGCATGATTAACATACCATCTAATTCATCCACTTAAAGTACCGTTCAGTTGTTTTTAGTTATTCACAGAGGTGTACAACCATCACCGCAATTGATCTTAGAACATTTCACTACCCCAGAAGGAAACCCCGTGCTCATTAGCAGTCACTCCTCATTTCCCTAACCATCCCAGATTGAGAAACCATTAATCCTGTTCTGCAGATTTGCCTATTCTGAATATTTCATATAAGCAGAATCACACAGTATGTGTTTTTTTACGGTTGGCTTCTTTCACTTAGCATTAATGTTTTAAGGTTCATTGAGCATGTACCACTAGTTCATTCCTTTTTATTGCTGAATACTGTTCCATTGTGTGGATATACCACTTTTTATTTATTCGTCAGTTGATAGACATTTGGGCTATTTCCACATTGGCTATTGCAAATAATGTTCTGAACGTTTGTAAGGTTTTGTGTTTTAAGACCTATGTTTTAATGTCTCTTGAGTTCAGTATATACCTAGAGGCAGAATTGATGGGTCTTATAGAGACTCTGTGTTTAGCCTTTGGAGGAACTGTCACATTGTTCTCCAAAGAGGTTGCATTATTGTCCATTTACCAGAATTGTACGAGGAATCCAATTTCTCCACATCCTTAGCAACATTGTTTTTGTCAGTTTGATTCTAACTATGCTGTCGGGTATGAAGTGGTACTTCATTTTGGTTTTGATTTGCGTTTCCTTGATAGCTAGTGATATTTTCTTGTGCTTATTCTCAATTAGTATATCTTCTTTGGAGAAATGGTTTTTCAGAATCTTTGCCCATTTTTTAGTTGGGCTATTTGGATTTATATTATTGAGTTGTAAGAAATTTTATATATTTGGATACAAGGCCCTTATAATATGATTTGCAAATATTTTCTCCATTTTGTCATTCCCTTTTCACTTTCTGGATGATGTTCTTTGCACAAAAGTTTTTAATTTTGGTGAGGTCTGATTTAATTTTTCTTTATTGCTTGTGCTTTTGGTGTCATATCTAAAAACTTTGCCTAATTCAGGGTCACAAAAATTTACTCCTATGTTTTCTTCGAGGAGTTTTGTAATTTTAGCTCTTAACAGTTAGGTCTGTGATCCATTTTGAGTTAATTTGGGGCATGTTATAAGGAAAGGGTCCAACATTTCTTGCATCTGGATATCCAGTTGTCTTAGTATTATTTGTTGAAAGGACTGTTTCTCCATTGAATTATTTTCATGCACTTGTCAAAAATGAATTGACCATAAATGTGACTATTTATTTCTAGACTCTCAATTTGTTTCCATTAACCTGTGTTTCTGTCCTTAGGTCAGTACCACACTTCATGATTACTATAGCTTTGTCATCAATTTTGAAATTGGGAAGTAGGGGTCCTCCAACTTTGTTCTTCATTTTCAAGATTCTTTTGGCTAGAGTCTAGGTCTCTTGCATTTTCTTATGAATATTGGGGTCAGCTTGTTAACTTCTGAAAAAATGTCAGCTAGGATTTTGAAAGATTGCATTGAATTTGTACATCAATGCAGTCCTTCAGAATCCTAGCTGGGAGAAGAACTGTTATATTTACAGTAAGTCTTCTGATCCATGAACATAGGGTACCTTTCCATTTACTTACGTCTTCTTTAATTTCTTTTAAAAGTGTTTTTTAATTTTCATTGTGTAAATCAGTATTTCAAAAAGCTATCAGGTGATTCAGATGTACAGGTGGGGTTGAGAACCCTGCCCTCAGTAACCATGAGTCATCCTAATTAAGCAAATGTTTCTGAGTTACAGATCTTTTTCCCTTGTTCTTTTTTTCTTCCCCCTCCTTATACTGACCCAGGAATTTTCATTGTCTTACCTGAATGAGCCACTTTTGGGGGGGTTAGACCTTCTCTGATAATTACCATTATTTTGAAGACTGAAATGTGGGTTTCAGAGTGTTGTTGATGTTCAGAATGTCTGTGGTAAATGGGGCTGAGGGTTGATACTCCTGTCCTACCATACTGCCATCCCTCTTAGTCCTCTGACTGCCTGAAACCTGTATTCTTTGAAAACGGATATCACTGTTAGCCGCGAAGAGAGCTTCCCGTTACCCGTTAGCAGATATCCAGGCCAGAGTCCTGGTACCTGTCTCAACTCCAAGTGCCTCCAGGCTAGTGTACCACTTAACATACCTGTTAAGACACTAAGAGAACTGCCAGGGGTAGGGTTTCCTTGTCTCAGGCCCTTCTGATAATACACAAAAGACACCTAAAACAGAGCAACCTAACAGACTAAATGAATCATTAGCGCATTTTCTCTAATTTATAGCTTGGTTAGATCATATCTGCATAATTTATGGTAAGGCAGATTCTCTTTGGACTGCAGCTTACGTTCACGGTAAAAAGTCGTTGTCGAGCATGTGTTACGAACCAGACTATAAGCATGATTGGGTATTTAAAACTACTGAGAATAACATTTTCCAGCTCTTTACAAGTGAACCAGCGATTGAGTTAATTTATTGACCATTCTCATCTGTTTATGCAAATATGGCCCCTTGGTGCTCAGGCTTTGAAACTGGTTTTCTGTAATTCTAAAACAGGGATGCATATTCGTTCCAAGGACTGAATCAAAGTGGGGGGGGTGGTGGTGTGTGGGGGTGTGTGTGTGTGGGGGGGGGTGTAGCTAGCCTTAGCCCCACTGGCTTGTAGGCTAGGTTTTCTATTTCCAAAATGTAACCATGTGTATCAGTTTTATAGCCGTTAAGCCACAGATATTTAGTAGGGCCTTAGGTATTTGTAGAGTGTGGGTTGGGATAAAGTAAGTGATTAAAAACTAAGTATGTCAATATCCTTAATCTCTTTTTAGGCCCTTGCCATTGTACTGGGGTTCATGGTTATTGTGGCTTTCGCTTTACTAATTTTCTTTGCCGTGAGAACGCGAAGGAAGATGGGCCGGTGTGACAAGTCGAATATTTTGTGGGACAAGGAACGTGTTTATGATGAGCAGCCCCCCGATGTCGAAGAGTGGGTAAGTGTTTTCAGAAAGGCAGCAGACCTGCGGCTTTTTATTAAACCCCCAGATCTGTCTCCAAGTTTGACCTCGAGTGCTCTGTGGAACGTTGTGCTTCGAATGATGGTCTGTGTATAGTGCAAAAGCTGTGGCCTCCGGTTTTACTGCGAACCTTAAGAAAGTGGGATGAGTGGACATGTTTTTGCTGCAAGGTAAAAAGCCAGATTCCTGTTTCTAAGAAGTGGATCTAGGCACTGAGAAGAAATGCCTTTTAAAGGAATCACGAGGGAGGAAACGTGGCTTCACAGAGCAAAAACAACTCTCCCCGTTATTTTCCTGCTGATCATTTCGGAGGGACATACCATTGCTCGGGATGTTCACTGTCTTGGGTCAAGCTTGGCAAGGGTGTTTTTGGGGTGGTAGCAGGTCTTTAAACGTTTTACATGGAGAACAGCCTGGTGAATCACAGGGACAAATGCTTTACTAATGTTGACCTATGAAATACTTTAGTGAAGGCAGAGAGAGATTAGGGCAGTTTTTTTTTTTTTTTCCATAATGTTAATCCTACCAGTAGGTGACTTCCTAAATGATGTGATTTGCTGAAAGTGCAGAGAGTCCCTCTTACCAAAAATACCTCCCAAATGCACGTTACTGACAGCTAACCTGTTTTTAGGGTTGTTCCAAACTTTGTTTCTTGGAAATGCTTTGTTAGGATGTTGTTGAGAGCAGCCTCAGAAACTGCCTTCATAGGTTTCTTTGAGCAGATTGGTTTCTTGCCTCTTCAGTTAGTTGAGAATCCTGGACCCTGGTTCCAGGGTAGGTTGGTTTTGGCCCGTGGGAGTGGGGCAGAGTGGGCTGAGGATGGGTCCTTCTGGTCAGGTCGGGGGTGAAGATATTGATCATCTTGAAGGCTCCTAGCTCTAGCATCCTGTCCATCTGATGTTTGAAGAAATTTAGGAATGTAGACGAAAATTTTCTAGTTAAGGTGCAAAGAGAAAAGCAGTCAGGAAGATCAGAAGGTCTGGTATGTATGTGCCTGTGTTCCTGACGTCTCCTTGAAGCCTGCTTGTTGTTTTTTTTCTTCCTCATTTTTCCCCCATGAAGTCTGAAGGTGTTGGGGATAGTTTTCTTTCGACCTTTAGCTCCAGGCAAGGTCACCTGTATAGGACAGTCTATTGTAAACTGTGAAGTCAAGGTTTCACCGAGAGTTTCTGGGTGTGTCAGTTTTCACTGGCTATTGGATTTGTTTACTTAAGGTTTCGAGAGCCTAAAAAACTGACTCGAGAGAGACCAGTGCCAGTAATATTAGAGTCCCAGTGAACTTTGGCTTCTTATCTGATTTTACTGCCATGAAAGTTTAATCAGCTCTAGGTGCTTTTGATAATTTGACAAAAGATGGAGGTGATGACGCTGAAGCTTGAAAGGGCTTAACTTTTAAAGCGGCATTATTTTTATAATGCTGCCTCACTGAATCCCTGGAAATCTGATAGCCAGCCTGTAGGTTGTTTCACGTGTACGTCATAGTTTCTCTACAGTAATAAATGTTTTGTCGTATGAAACTAATCATCTGTTGGCTAGCAGACATGATTTTGAGCACACTGATGTTTCATGCAGTACTTAATTACTTGAAAATTCCTCGTTTCCTTTTCCCTTGTTTCCCCAACTCAAATGCCTAAGAAAGGCTGTTTGAAAATAAGCTTATTGGGAGTCATAGGTATGGTGCTTTTGCTTCCTTTCTTCCCTCACCTGCCCAGGTTTGCTTTGCTGAACTTAATCTCACATTTTCATCCTTGCCTCAATTTACTTCCACAACCAGATGCAGGTTGTTCCTCAGATTTCTCTGCTCTTATGCAATATTCTGCTCGAATGGGTTTCATTCCGTTAACGTAGCTGCCCAAGTGGAAATGTTTGATACTGCATCTGAAGTGCCTGGCGTTACAGAGTATTGAGTAGAGTACAGGAAAAGAATCTAAAAAAAGAGTGGATATATGTACGAGGGTGAGTCAAAAATTATCCACACTTACGTGTGTGTGTGTGTGTGTGTGTGTGTGTGTGTGTGTGTGTGTGTAAGTGTAATTGATTCACTTTTTGCTCTATAGCAGAAAGTAACACAACATTGAGTCAACTATACTCCAATTAATTAAGTAAGTAAATAAATAAATAAATCAAATAAAGTAGGGAATTCCCTGGCAGTCCACTGGTTAGGACTTGACACTTTCACTGCTAGGGCCTGAGTTTAATCCCTGGTTGGGGAACTAAGATCCTGCAAGCCATGTGGCATGGCCAAAAAGATAAATTAAACATTTAAAAATAAAGTAAAATAAAGTGCTTGGCATTGGAGTGGATTAGTGTTTTTTCTTCCTTTTGGTCATTGGAAAGTAATATCTTAAGAATTATCTCCACTTGAAATAGTGGAAGAGAATCTAGAATTAATTACTTGTACTAAATGAGAATTAAAATTTGAATTCTAATTGTGGAGGACTAAGGCAAGATACTCCCCATGCAGCTAATAATAGATTGTTTGGAGTAGGGGGGTATCTTACTAAACTTACTGAAGGAACAGTTACCTACTAAATATTTGTTTACTCCTTTCCTACACATTGGGGTAGGTCCAGACATTTAGTATTAAATCTTACTGCCTTTCTTGAATTAGGATAAAAACCCCCAGAGCAAAGGCACCTCAACAGCTGAGGATCAGAGTTTTAAGCAGGTTTCAGCCCTTTAGTATTATCTGTGAGAAAACGTGTGTAGTCATTTTCTAGTTTCCTGTCTCGAATCTCTGGCACAGTGGTTTCTCTGCCTTCTTAGAGATTTTTAGGGTTGTATTTTTTCCCTCCCCTTTCTGGATATCTTGTACTTTGTAAAATAAACAGGCCATGTTTGCACACTGTTTGGATGTTAACCTGGTCCTTTGTAGTCTGCCACTCACTTAAGTTTGTACCAACCTCATTGTATTTTAAATGTTTAAAGGCTTTTTTTTTAAATTAATTTTATTTATTGGCTGTGTTGGGTCTTCGTTGCTGCGCGTGGGTTTTCTCTAGTTGCAGCCAGCAGGGGCTACTCTTTGTTGTGGTGCGAGGGCTTCTCATTGTGGTGGCTTCGCTTGTTGTGGAGCATGGGCTCTAGGCGCCAGGGCTCAATAGTTGTGGTTCTCAGGCTGTAGAGCACAGGCTCAGAAGTTGTGGGGCGTGGGCTTAGTTGCTCCAAGGCATGCGGGATCTTCCCGGATCGGGGCTCAAACCCTGTCCCTTGCATTGGCAGGCGGATTCTTTTTTGTTTGTTTTTAATAACGTGTTTTTTGTGTGTGTTTGTTTTAATTAATTAATTTATTTCATTGGCTGTGTTGGGTATTTTTTTTTGCTGTGCGCAGGCTTTCTTTGGTTGCAGTGAGTGGGGGCTCCTCGGCATTGTGTGCAGGCTCCTCATTGCTGTGGCTTCTCTTGTGGAGCACGGGCTCTAGGCGCGTGGGCTTCAGTGATTGCAGCACATGGGCTCAATAGTTGTGGCTCACGGGCTCTAAAGCGCAGGCTCAGTAGTTGTGGCGCATGGGCTTAGTTGCTCCGCGGCACGTGGGATCTTCCTGGAGCAGGGATCGAACCTGTGTCCCCTGCATTGGCAGGCGGATTCTCAACCACTGTGCCACCTAGGAAGCCCCAGCAGGTGGATTCTTAACCACTGCGCCACCAGGAAAGTCCTAAAGACTCTTTTAATTAAACTTGTAGATCTTTATTTTTTCTATTACGTCCTCAAACCCCAGATTAATTGGTACTTTTTCTGAATTAAAAAAAACTTGATTATTTATTTTAACTAAATAATTTTGAAAATACTGTGAAGTATAAAGAAAATTCTCCCATCCTGAGTTAACCTTTTTGGGTATATTTTCTTTAATCCTTTCCTCCTCTTCCTCCTACTTTGTATTCTAATTAAGAACTATGATTATAGTCCTTACAGTGTAAAACTCTACCTTTTTTTTAATTTAACATGGTATTACAGGCTTTTTAACCACATAACTAAATATTTCTCAGAAACAATTTTGATATTGTTAAAAATTTTACTGAAGTGTAATGTGCATCTACACACACAGTGAAGTACATTAAAAACACTAATTTAATTGTGTGGCCTGGGGAAGTTTTATATGTATAAGCCCAGTTGTGAACAGCACCTAAATCAAGATATAGGACATTCCAGTGTCCAAGGTTTCCTCATGCCTCTTAGTCAGTATCCCCTAGGGGTTGGTAACTCCTCTTATTCTTATCACATCAATTAGTTTTGCCAGTTTTTAAACTTCACATAAGTGGAATTATGTACTGTGTGCTGTTATGTCCATTCAGCATAATGCTATAAGATTCATTCATGTTGTTGCCTTGGTTGGTGTGATACTGTTTTTGTTTTTGTATTTTTTTGGAACGATAAAAGCTTTCTAATTACCTCTTTTTAAAAAGCCTGTGGCCATGCAACAAGGGAAGCCACCGCAACGAGAAGCCTGCGCACCTCAAGGAAGAGTAGCCCCCGCTCGCCACAACTAGAGAAAGCCCGCATGCAACAATGAAGACCCAACACAGCCCCCCCACCCCCCAAAAAACCCCCAAAAAGACCCAAACCACCTATGGCTAGAATTACAATTTTTCACAAAAACAGGTTTTCAGGCAATTTCCCTGCCATCCTTGTGTTTCCATTTGCCCATTTCTGGGTATCTTTCCCCACCCTCTCCCACACTTGTACGTACTCTTCTTACTTTCTTATGGTTCCGTTCAGTGTTTTATTTTGTGAAAATAAAGCCAAAGAAAAATACACTTCCTGCTTTTTTTATACAGAAGTTAGTGTACTGATCGCACCATTCTATCTTCACCTCACCTTTTTACTTTACAGTGTGTCTTGGTGATCTTTCCTTACCACTTCATATCCTCTTCGCGGTATGGATGTACCGTGGTTTATGTAATCAATCTTGCATTGATGGATACATTTATTATTTAATATTATAAACAATGATAGGATTTTAAAAAAGAAAACATTGTATCCTTTGTGTATATGTCTGTCTATATATATGTACTCCTACAGGCTAAATTTCCCAGAGTATTATTGAGTCAAGGGGTATGTATATACATACGTCTGTAACTTTGATAGATAGTGAGAAATTGCCCTTCAGAGATGTACCAGTTTATACAGCCATCAGTGATGTGTGGAATTCTGGTTCCACACACCTTTTCTAATAACATTCCATTGTAGAGATGTATTTGACCGATCCCTATTGCTGCATATTAGATTTTTTACAATTTTTTTCCAGAATAATTATGTGAAAAGTAATTTTCTTACAGTGAGTATATGGTAATTTTTTATTAATTAACTAATTAGTTTTGGGGACTGCATTGCGTCTTCGTTGCTGCGTGAGAGCTTTCTTTAGTTGTGGTGAGCGGGGGCTACTCTTTGTTGTGGTGCACAGGCTTCTCAGTACCATGGCTTCTCTTGTTGCAGAGCACAGGCTCTAGGTGCGCAGGCTTCATTAGTTGCAGCACATGGGCTCAGTAGTTGTAGCGCATGGGCTCTAGAGCACAGGTTCAGTAGTTGTGGCACATGGGCTTAGTTACTCCATGACATGTGAGATCTTCCCAGACCAGGGATTGAACTCATGTCCCCTGCATTGGCAGGTGGGTTCTTAACCCCTATGCCACCAGGGAAGTCCCGGTAGGTTTTTTTTTTGAAAGTGGAGAAAATTGATGTTGAAGATAACTTTGCTGTCACATAAATGGAAAGTATTTTTTAGTTTACATGCCTGGGCTCACATAATGTGACAAAACGAGTACTAGAGCCCTAGTTGAGCATTTCCATAACAATGCTTTTAGAAAGCCTTAGTGATTACATTCTCTCTCTCTCTCTCTCTCTCTCTCTCGCTCTCTCTCGCTCTCGCTCTCTTTAAATTGCCTTCAGGTGCACAGAAATAGATTATTCCCAATTCTTGGTTCATGACCTTGTCGTCTTTGGTCCATGTTGTATTTGTTGATTTGTTTCATAATGAACACCCGAGAATTACAATACTAGGTCTAAGTTACATTACCCCATGTGTTTTCTACTCTCCCATCCACCTGCTTCTGCCTTCTCCCAGAGGTTACCTGTCTCTGGAGTGCCTTCCCTACTTTAATTAGAAAAGACCGTGATGTGTTCCTTCCCTTTTCTGTTGTCTTGATTGCACGACTGCAGTGCTGTCGGTGCTGGGAATGGAACTAATGGTTCCATTGTGGTCAGAGTAGGTATGCTCAGATGTTCTCACACTGAGCAGACTTCCTCGCCCTTGCCCTAAGTCATGTGACTACTTACCGGCTGGAAAACCAGGCTCTGCAGAGTTTTTACATTGCTTTAGAGGAAACCCTCTGTTTCGTCTCAGATGGATAGCCCTGGGGGATTGGTGGTCTTCGCCTGTCTTTTACTCTTGCTGTGTAATGCTGTCTTTTCTACTTCTGTCTAATAGAAGCAGCGTGTCAGGGAGGTGGAATACCAGGGTTTGAATTCTAGCGTCACTGCGTTTGCCGTGACTCTAGGCGGATCAGTTCTGTTATTTTTAACCCATATGTATGTCAAGAAAGTCTAGTTTGGAGAGAATTCCTGGTAGAGGGACAACAGCACCGGACCCTAAAGCTGTGGGTTTGAGTCCTGATTCCAGCACTCTTTGGTAAACAGAGTAACCCTTCTGATCCTCAGTTTTCTTATCTATAAAGTTGGCTGTATTATTTGGCCTGCCTCTCCAGACTCATGTGAGATGCATATGAGAAAATGAAGACGACCAGTAATAGGTGGCTGTCTGTCTTACAGGGATACTGAAAGGAAAACAGCTGACTGTACAGAAAAGAATTTTGGTGTTGCATGAGTACTAGTTACAGTTGACAAAAACAGAACTTAGCATAGGTAAAAAGAGGAATATATCTGCAAGATTTTGCAGGGTGATTTGTGAAATCCTAGAAAGAGCTGAAGCAATTTAGCCACAGAAGCAAGGATGTGGCTGTGTTTCAGGCACAGCTAAAATCAGAACTTCAAGGCCATTAGGATCTGCTTTCTCACCTTGACTCCCTCCTGTCTGGTAGGTTTCATTTTCTCACGGAAAAGGCGAGCAGAAAGCAGCTACCGAGAGCCCTTGAGTTGTTCATATTAGTGCTTCATCTAAGACGGGCCCGGGGAACAGGCCCTGATGGATAAGTAGCCTTGGGCCAGGCGGCCATCCTCACACTAACCCACTGTGCCCAGGGACAGGGCTTTTCTCACATCATCTGCCATGTGGCAGTTCCCACAATTACTGTGTGGAACGGGTTTCTAGAGAAACTGCTCTGATGATAATACTTATTACCTGAATATGCACTACATGGGGTAATTGTAATTGCCCTTGTATTTTTTATGTGTGTATCATCTGACTAGGTTTAAGTGCAGAGTGCAATTTGAATAGCTTAGGATGAGTTTCTGAGCAGCTTTGAACGTGCCTGCTTCACCCCAGTGCCGCTTAGTACTCTGCTGGTTCCTGTCTCGCCCCAGTGCCCCTCAGTAGTCTGCAAGCTCCTCCCGGGAAGGTGTCACGCTGCTCAGATCCCTTTCTGCCCCTTTGAGCTTGGCCTCACACAAGGGCAGGGGACTGTGGTCTAACGAGCTGTGTCCTGCCAGCACACTGAGAATGCTGGTAGGGGGACTGTTCAGCCATGGGTACTGGAGCTGAGTTGGGAGGGGCTGATACCCTAATGCCCACGAGCATGAGTATTTCATGTTTTTGTTTTTAAGAACTTTTATTGAGATACAATTGACATACAATAAAATGCATATATTTAAAGTGTACGATGTGATTTTTTTTCTCATCAGTAATGTATATATGACAATCCCAATCTCCCAATTCATTCCCCCCCAACCCCTCCCCCCTTCCCCACTTGGTGTCCATATGTTTGCTCTCTACATCTGTGTCTCTATTTCTGCCTTGCAAACTGGTTGATTTGTACCATTTTTCTATATTCCGCATATGTTACTATACGATATTTTTCTCTTTCTGACTCACTTCACTCTGTATGACAGTGATGAGTATTTCATGTTAATCTTTGTGTTCAGATTCCCCCCCGCCCCCGCATTTTCAGAAGGTCATAAATAAAAATATCAAGACATACACCTTCATTTTCTCTACAGTAAAGACTTAGAACTGGGGTCTGGCTTTGGAATAGCACACGCCTATGGTAAATATTAAAGAGCTGATTGTAAAACATATATACTTGAGATTAGCTTTTGTTGATACCTGCAGTATTCTGGTGAAATAGTAACTGAAAGTTAAGCACTTCAGTTTCCATTGCTCCTGTGAATGACTTTTGGTTTGGCTTTGGTAAAGTGAAATAAAACAGGATCTGAGAGCAATCTGGGACCTTAGGGTGAGGTCATGCAGTCTGTCTCAGTGAACTTACACAGAGAACGCTGAAGACCTGGTAGGTGGACACAGTGATAAGGAGAAGGCTGGCTGGTGGTGACCCGATGAGTCGGGACTAGAAGTTTGGACTCTGCTTTCTCAGTGTTCTTTTCAGTATAGTACATCAGGCTGACTTGGGATTGAGCTTCACATCTTGATTTTGGCAACAAAGTTTTTAAAAAAGCCACAGTAAAAGAAAGATAGGAACCACCGTTCCCTAAGTAGCCATTATAGGCGTAGCCACTCTGTCCATTCTTCTTCTTACCCTAACTGCAGTCTTTACAGTGTGGATATTCTTCTTATACAAGGGGACCCTGAGGTTTGCAGAGGGCTTCAGTAATTTGTCTCAAGCCTGAGGTGCTAACCAGCAGGACAAGTGTTACCTTTGCCTTTATAACTTGTATTTTTTTGATGTCTTTTTTTTCCCTCTGAGGTCTCTAAGCCTCAGTTTTCTTTGCCAGTAGAGCTGGGGGAAATAGTTCATAGTTAATAAAACTAACATTAAAATGAGGTGATATATGTGTAACGTGCTTACCTCTACCACAAATCAGCATGCCAGTTCTCAGGGAGTATTTTCTGCCTGTCTCCTGAGTTGCACTTTTTCTTGTTATGCCACATGATTTATGTCAGAAGCAAGAATAAACTTAAGTTTGGAGAGAACATGCCATAAACTATTTCTGTATTGTTACCAAGTAGTAAATGGAGGTTGTTAAATAAGATCCTGTTTTTAAGTATGAAATGCTTGGATCTAAAAGCTAAGTGTATTGTTTAGGTAGCCTATTTCTAGAAGTTTCTAAGGCTTTGACATTGTGATGCAGCATTGGTATAGCATTGTTCCCAGCGTTTACCTGTCAAGGCAGGAGCTAGTGAGGATGATCAGGCCTGGGTGTAGAGAAGGGGCAGGGTCCTGGGCCCCGTCCTTCGTGGTCAGCTTTGAGGAGCGTTTGGTCTCCTTGGACTCTGATGAAGGTAATCCCTTTGCCTGTTCATTTAATAGATTTCTCATGTGTAAATGGGGAAAATAAAAGTTCCATCTACAGGGTATATGTGCTGATTCTGTAACAACTAGAGGGCTTAGGTCAGGGCCCGCACATATTTATTAATGCCCAGTAAGTTTCAGCTAAAGTAATAATTGTTAGTATTTGCAATGATGGCATTGAGTAAGAGAGGTTGGGTAAGAGTACCCAAAATGTGAATATTAACCAATGTTGATGTTGGTTGCAGTTGTTAAACTGTTAATCTTCTTCTTACGTGTAAGCGTGCTCCGAGATAAGAACAAATGTTTTTCCGGAGGGTGTAGGCAGGATCTGCATATCATCTCCTTGCACACAGGAGAGGGGAACAGGTCCAGGTGGGGCAGGTGCCTGGGACCGGGTGGTGGTGGTAATCAACTGGTTAGACAGCTGAAGAAACGCGAATCGCGTTCTTATCTTTAACCAGTAAGTACACGTGTTCTTTAGTGTAAAAGCAGTTCTGTGGGCTGCCGACAGTTAGTGTAGCGGGCTCTCACCCTAGACAGGTTTCGCTGTTATCTGTGGTCTCAGGTGAGGGGAAGTGGAACAGGAACAGAAGTGTCCTATGCGTCGACTGACCTTCATCAGCCAGCAGCATGGAGGACAGAAGGTTGTCTCTGTCCAGGGCATCCTGAGGAGCTGGCATGGAGAGTTGTAGTGGAAGGTGAGGTAGGATGTGTGCTAGAGCTGATGGGTGTCTTTGTGGCTCTCTGAAAGCAGGGATTCCTAGATTTCCAGCACTAAACAGAGTTAATTCTAACTATAGGTGTAATGGTCTAAACAGGGCAGTTGTCTTTGACATAGAGGCAAACGGCCCTCGTGGTTCTCAGACCTCAGCAAGCATCAGAATCACCTGGAGCGCTGGTTAAGACAGCTTGCTGAGCCCACCCCCACTGTTTCTTGTGCAGTGGATCGGGAATGGGGCATTTCTGAGTTCCCAGAGTTCCCAGGTGATGTTGATGCCACTGGTCTGGGGAACACACTTTGAGAACCGCTGTTCCATAGAGTTAGGCTGCAGCCGTAACGCTGCACGCCCTGCGAGCCCTCACTGTAGTGAGATCTGAGTTAAGGTGTGTATAAGGCCTCTTCCAGGCGTGGCATACTTAGAAAACGCTGAGGGTGTGTGGAGTACTATATAGTAAACGGAAGGGGATTTGGAACCCTAGGTGGTGACTGGCACGGGCTCTGAGGACTACGGTGTGCTTTGCGTGTGGCACACCTGTTGGGGAGGCTGGCATAAGATACATGAGTGTTAAAATGCAGTCTGCACCAGGGTTTCCCTTTCTAGAGCAAGGGGCCTCGAATGGGACCGCTCACTGAGTGTAAGCTTCTCCACCTCACCCCTCCCAAAGCTCTAACATCCATTGACTCTTAGGAGCTGCAGAGGTTGCCTTTGCTGGTGTATGTTGGTACTTCCCTATGGGCAGCCTGCGTTTGGGTAGGAAACATTGTGTTTGCTGAATCCCCGGAGCCACCTGACCAGCCATGACTTGCTCAAGCCTGGTCCAAGATCTCTTCCTTTGTGGGGTTCGTATATTTGGGAGTGTTTGCCTTCAAGCCACCAAAGGTGGAGAAAAGTCTGAGGGAACTTTCTAGAGGCAGTTTTGAGGCTCTCATTGGGGGAGCATCTGTGAGTGTAAGATACCAGAAAACGGGAAAAACAAGTTGGACCACTAGTGTTTTGAAAACTTGTAGTGTAAGGGCACGTGGCCCGGAAGGTGGACCTCGGGTTGTAAAGCTGGAGATGGTATTTTGAGATGAAGGTGCTCCTTCCTGTGATGTCTGGTGTATTTCTCCACCGTAATTACCAAGCAGGAAGAGCCCTTCTGTTTCCCTTTTGAGGGTGGTGTTCCTACAGTCTGACCTAAACAAAAGTACCCGATGACTGAAGCAAGTGTTATAGTAATTTTGTGTCAAAAGCTGCTCTTAGAATGGATAGTCCAGTAGGCAAATAAAACTCTTCAAAATGGACTCACATTGTATCCTTCGGGAGTGGTGAGGAGTTAAGGCAGTGAGAATGGTTCTTTTTCTAACAGGGAATAGTCAGTGCCCAGCTGAGATGCTTGAATTGTATTTAAATTAATGAGCAAGCCATGTTTAAATTACTGAGGTGTCAGTTTGTTATGCCAGAAACAGCTGAGCTTGGAGGTCAGGCGGACCAGGTTTACATCCGCCTCTATTATGTCACCTTCTGTGTGACCTTGAGCAAGTTAATTGGACCTTAGAGACTCAATTTCCTGATCTGAATGTGGAGATAGTCCGTATCTCATCGGACAATGGTGAGGAGCAAATGGGGTCAGGATTTGCCTGGTATGTGAACTTTCCTCTCCTTCTTAGAGGTAGATGACTTTATCAGATGGCTACACCAGTTGGACGCAGGTCTGGTCTGACTGTTTTCCTGTGTTGTGTGAGCTAGGAATTAAGGCTGCACAAAGAGTGAAATGGGGCATGGCTGTCATTGCTCCTTTGTGCTTGTACTAATTCCAGATGAAGTATACAGTTGATTTTTGTGGAGAGAAAGGTTTTTCCCAGAGTTTGTTTTATATATTTATGAATTTATTTTAATTAATTAATTGGCTGCATTGTGTCTTTGTTGCTGTGCATGGGCTTTCTCCAGTTGCAGCGAGCGGGGGCTACTCTTCGTCGCAGTGCACAGGCTTCTCGTGTTGTGGAGCACGGGCTCTAGGTGCATAGGCTTCAGAAGTTGTGGCATATGGGCTCAGCAGATGTGGCTCGCAGGCTGTAGAACGCAGGCTCAGTAGTTGTGGCACACAGGCTTAGTTGTTCCGTGGCATGTGGGATCTTCCCAGCCCAAGCATCGAACCTGTGTCCCCTGCATTGACAGGTGGATTCTTAACCACTGTGCCACTAGGGTAGTCCTCCAGACTTTGTTTTAGAGGAGTGAATTGACCTAAAACATTCTTGACCTCTTTTACTCCACCCCTGACTTCAAGGAGTTGGGGTGCAGAGGCTGCTTGTGAGTCAGGAGCATGGGTAGGCATGGTTGTGCAGCTCCATCCTGGTCCCCAGGGAGGGGAGGAAGGCTCTGAGCTGACAGGTGCTGGGAGGAGACCTGCTCTGAGCCACCCTCTTTGTTTTCCCCTTGGCACCCACAGGGATATAGGATGTTTTCATTAATTCTCCAAAGACTGTTAGGTATTATATGTTACAAAGATTTTTTTCACAAGTGACATAGAACACTTCTAATGAGTATAATTAAATTCTGAATGAAAATTTGTCCTCATTATAACTACCTCTTGTGAAGGTCTTTTGAAATTATTTCACTTGAATTTTTTTCATTTTGACGTTTCAGAAACACTTTAGTTCTTTCTTGATTGGAATATGAATCTTAGAAAAACTTTCCTATCACCTTAAAATTAATAATTCACATTCCTTAGACGTGGTCTGTGAGGGTGCTTGTCCTTTTTGAAGTTAGTCTCTAGAGTGTGCTTCTCCTCAGCCTCAGCGTGTCTGTCTTCTGCTGTCTTGTCTTTCCCTTTAATAAAGTCTGTCTGTGAGGTGGCGGTGCCACTGGGACCAGGAACTCTGCAGGCAGATCCCAGTTAAGAGCGGCCAGCTGGGCGCTGCCGTGTGGCTTTCTGTGCCTGCAGCGCCTTCCACGCCTCACTGCCCACCCCATCCCCACCCTACCCCCACCCCACCCCACCCCCACCCCTCCCCCACTGGAGGGCCTGGGGTGGGAGCCCTGGGTCAGCCCTCCAGGCCCAAGGCTCCTCTTAGCTAAAGAGCAGCAGTTCCAGCATTTGCTTGACTCTCAAGCGTTTCTTTCCCCTCAGTACTTAGTAGAAGACAAAACTTTCTGGATTTGTGTTTTCACTCTGCTTTCTTTTGCCCCTAATTTCTTAGAGCTAGTCTCAAGTTATGTGAGGAAAACTGTTCACGATTTGCTGTTTAGAATTAAACCGAGTTTTTCTCAGGTTCTAAATCTTTAACAGTTTACTGTAGTTATTAAAATGGTAGGGCTTTGTTTTGTTTGTTTTTTTAATTAATTAATTTATTTTATTGGCTGTGTTGGGTCTTTTGCTGTGCGTGAGCTTTCTTTTCAGTTGCAGTGAGTGGGGGCTACTTTTCGTTGTGGTGCACGGGCTCCTCATTGCTGTGGCTTCTCTTGTTGCGGAGCACGGGCTCTAGGCACGTGGGCTTCAGTAGTTGCAGCACATGGGCTCAATAGTTGTGGCTCACAGGCTCTAAAGCGCAGGCTCGATAGTTGTGGCTCACGGGCTTAGTTGCTCTGCGGCACATGGGATCTTCCTGGAGCAGGGATCGAACCTGTGTCCCCTGCATTGGCAGGCAGATTCTCAACCACTGCGCCACCTAGGAAGCCCCCTTTGTTTTGTTTTAAAGAACTTTAGCTACATCCTCGGGAATTGTGGACTGTCTTGGGATCCTATCAGTAACAACAGTGATTCAGAAATCCCTATTTTCATCATAGGAAACGCAAGTGGAAGACTCGTGTAAATTACTAATACTGGTCCCTCCCCCCGGGGCCTCCCCCCTTCCTCTCACTGTCTTTTGGAAGCAGCAGGTTTATACTTACCTTGCATTGGTACCTTGACAGAAAGTAATATTTCAGCTTCTTTTGGGAAAAGTGAAGCGTAAAAAGGAAAAAAAATGACCGTACTCCTTGTTTTACAAATACATTTTGCCTCTGCCTCTAGATGTTTAAGCTCCTTTCGAGGACAGAAGCTGCTGCTGCTTCATCTTTGAGTCTGGCGGGGCATTCTTTTCAACAGTATGTATCACATCACAAGTTTGCAGGTCATCCTTGCGCAGGGGCCATGCTAATAATTCATCTTCTCGGTATTGTTCTAATTTTAGTGTGTCCTGTCAAAGCGAGCATGGCCTGAGAATTTATTGTGCGTGACATAAGTGAATAAATGAAAAAGATTGAAGTAATGAAAGACGGTGCTGGAGGGTGACGTCAGTGGTCAAGCTAGTGCAGTTCTGCTGCCTCTGAGAGATAAAGCTCAGCTCACAGCAGCTCATCTGATAAGGCAGTTGGCTATACAGTGTAGAAGTAGAAGAGCAGTAAATGAAGGAGCCTTTATGCATCAGACTCTGGGCTCCTGCTTTGTGCCAGGTACTGTGCTGGGCTTTGGAGACCCAAAGAGGAAGGAAGGTAGGAGGCTGCCCAGGGAGAGGTAGTGGACTGGAGCTGAGGCTTTTGAGTATTTAAATCCCACCTCACCATTTATTAGGTGTAGGTCCTTGGGAAAGTTGTCTAGTGCCCTGAGCCCTCACTTCCTCCTTTCTGAAAAGGGAGTACTACTAGTATTGTTACCTGAAAACTGAGTTCACCTCCTGGTGGGTGTTGAGCCAGTAGCCACCACCCAGCCAAAGACGGGGAGAAGGAAGAATGTATCATTACCTGCAGCAGCTAAGGAGAACACTGGGGATCCTTTCCGAAGCACGTCTCACCGAGCAGCGAAACTGGGGACGTTTTAAGCTAAGGGTGCGTGCGGATTCATGAAGGGCCTTGAGCAGAGGAGAATTCAGCATAGAATTGGGGCAGAGATCCGCAGAGTCCCAGCCTTAGTTGATTGCAGTCAGGAGGGTCAACATTATCATTCCATCCTCCACCTGGGTGGGGGCCTTAGTTCCTGCAGAACTCAAAGGTGTGTTATGATATATATCCCTTGAGGAGGAACTGGGACTCTGCTTTATCCCTGCACTGTCGTTTGAGTGCCTTTCCTCTGTTCCTGCATTCCTTTGTTCCTTCAAGATCGTTAATTACTGATACCCGTTCAAGGGCGAGCATTGTGGCCAGGCTTAGATCACAAAATGGCTTCTCTTATGTCAAGAAAGCCGTTGCTGGTTCTGTTTCTCCAGGGACCCCCTAATTTATCTGCTTACAGTATTTATGTGTAAGGTGGTACCTACTAAATGATCCCTCAGTTCAGTATGTGGCACGCTGGAAGCAGGCAGGCGTGGTGGCTTTTAAGAACTGTCCACTGCCTATTGAAATTAGAGATGTGGGTGCTGCATCCCTCTGTGCGTAAACAGTCTGTCCGCAGTACACACGTGCTCCGGTGGGAGGTGTGTATGCACAGGTGCTGGAGAGACAGGAGGATGGGGAGGTGTCTCACCCAGCAGGGACATGTGTGGAAGGCCCCCGGGAGGTAGTGGCACCACCATTACTTGGTAGTGAGCCAGGACTTGAAGTCCAATGAAGCCGGCAAATAAAGGGGGAAGAACATTCCATTCTGGGCAGTCAGAAGGCTCTACAAAGACACCCAGGCACCTCTTTTGTAAGGTTTTGGTTTCTCTTTGCCCCGGTCAGTAGGAAATCCATGAGCTCTGCACCCTCTGCTAAATTTGCAAAGGGGAAACAAACCTGGAAAAGAGTTAACTGGGTTTTCAAGAAAGGGAGGTCTTTTTAAATCTGAAGTCTCCAGAATAAAAATAGGCCTTTCGCTTGGCCAGCTGTTTGCCTGGTGATGGTGTCAAGTCCTCAGGAATTCAGTGGGCGCCAGTGCTGGTTCCCACCCGGCCTGCCTGTGGTGGGATCTGAGCACACTCCCTGGCAAACCACCCACTGATTTCCCAGTTGCTGCCAAACTCCACTTTCAGAAGGAAATGATTCCATTCCTTTCTGACTCATGGGAATATTAAACAATCAAGAATAAATACCTCTATGGACTTCAAGGGGTGGGTAAATAAATATCTTTTGACATGTGATAGTACAGTGATAAGAAAGAAAACAGGTCATATTTTAATGCTATGCTTGACTGGCAACAAGATGTGAAGTGTGTGAATGGCAGGGAAATACTGGCTACTATGTTGATGCTGAATCTAATTGCGAAGATTTATAATAGCAAAGTAATCCAATTAAAAGTCTGCCATCCCCTTCAAATACTTGTAAAAATTATTTGTTTAGATCCGACAGCTTTGATTCCAGAAACCAGCATCTTCTGAGGTTTTCCTGTGTTCGTAAAGGCTCTGTGCTAAATGTGATACCTTGTCATCTCATTTAATTGTCAAAACAACTTTATGAAGTAGGTAGCTTTCCCATTTCTTACAGATGAAGAGATTGAGGCTTTCTTGAACTTGTAGTGGCAGATCTGGAGTGAGCCCAGGTAATTGGATGCCATTGTTCTCATCACCAAACTAAAACAGTCCCACCCTCCCTAATTTTGAAACATTGCTCTTTTTCATGGAAATAATTTTTAGAATTAAGTTTTTCCCCCCCCACACCTTAGTTTTATTCCTTTGCTTTGGACCAACTCAATGACTTGTCTGGGCTTAGCAGTTTTTTTTTTATAGCAGAGTAATATGTAATAATGTGAAGTTTTTTAGGTGAAATTTAAAGTGTTGGATCTACCACATCTAGCAATGTTGAGACTAATTGGCTATGCTTTTTTTTTTATTATTTATTTTATTGGCTGTGTTGGATCTTCGTTGCTGCACATGGGCTTTCTCTAGTTGCAGCGAGTGGGGGCTACTCTTCCTTGTGGTGTGCGGGCTTCTCATTGTGGTGGCCTCTCTTGTTGCGGAGCACGGGCTCTAGGCGCGTGGGCTTCAGTAGTTGCAGCACATGGGCTCAGTAGTTGTGGCTCACAGGCTATAGAGTGCAGGCTCAATAGTTGTGGCGCACGGGCTTAGTTGCTCCGCGGCATGTGGGATCTTCCTGGGGCAGGGCTTGAACCCATGTCCCCTGCATTGGCAGGTGGATTCTTACCCACTGCGCCACCTAGGAAGTCCGGCTATGCTTATTACATATAAAATTTTCTCCCAGAGTTTCTCTGGGAAAATTTTCATGTTAACAAGGCATAATCTCCAATGTGTATTATTTCTTTGCACACATGTGCTCACACATCAGAGTACAGCAAGGAAAGGAGAGGGAAGGCAGTGATGCTGTGGCTGTACTGTATAGGCTGTTAGTGATAGAGCCATTGAGAACGTAAAGGGAGAATAAACACATCTGTTATTAAAGAACCATAGCAGAAATCAGTTTGAGCTTCTTAATGTGGTTTTAACATTCCATGTTTAGGGTGAATGGATTAAGAAGAGTCAATGTTCTTTGTCCTGGATTAGCGGTTTTCCAAGAGTGGCGCCCAGATGGTAGCACAAGCATTACCTTAGAACTTGTTAGAAGTGAAAATTCTCGCTCTCAGACCTAGGCCTGATAAAATGAGATTAGTCTTCCTAAGATGGGGTGGATAATTAATCCACCTAATCACATCAGGATGAGAATCAGGTAATTGGGATTTTTTTCTTCTTTGTAATTGGTTCTGGATTTGTTAAACTAACTGTAGCACCATTTCTGTGCTGATTTGACTGTTAACATTGGATAATAACAAGATAGCCAGATAGGTTAACAGTATACAATGAGCCCAATAAATATTAGATAATTTTATATATTTTTTTCTTCCATTTCTTCCCCCTTTTAAGTTACAGGCTAAATAATAATTGAGTCTCTTGGGACTGTTTCCTTAGGTTAAAAACGTTTCTGCAGGCACGCAAGACATGCCTCCTCCCCTTACTGACTACGTGGAGAGAGTGGACAGCCCCGTGGCCTACTCCTCCAATGGTAAAGTGAATGAGAAGCGGCCTTATCCAGAGTCTTCCTATAAATCTACACCGTAAGTAGTGCCTTCCTTCTTTTGCTAGAATGAGTCTTAAAAAAATGAGTATTTGCACGTGTTTATAAATCAGTTGCTGTTTTGTACCATTTGCCTTAAAAAAAAATCCAACAGTTTTCACGAAGGCTGGAGACTGATCTCTGCCTTACAGGTGGAGGCAGAATGTGGTTCTTCCCTATTTCTGGTTTTGAAGTTTAGATGAGGGTGGAAGGGGTTGATAGCAGAGCTAAGTGTGGTTCTCAGTCTCTCCTCCTGCCTGTAATCGTTAGATCTCTTTAATAGAAGAGACTACTCATTGATCAACCCTATCCACATACATTTTTATTAAACTGGAACACTTCATTTGAATTCAGGAGTTCTTTGCTGTGCTAGAGCCTTCATATTGCTGGGGGACGTGAAACTGATAAAGCCTCTAGATTTTGTTTTACATGTGGTGTAAAAAACCTCACAGTGAGTTTCTGGTCTAGAGTAGGTACCATTCAGGTTTTTGAAATAGTATCCCTTCAGGTTACCCTGAAGTCTAATTCTAATTCACCTTAATGATGAGAGAGAGATGTTGGGGCTTATTGTTAAGGACTTGGATGTAGTTTTTGCTTAAGGATGATAAATTAATGTTCCTGTATGTAATTCTAAAACTCCAAGTTCCTTCATAGACCAGAAGAGTAAACCTTCCCTTTAGCGCATTTGATCCTTCTAAGTTAAAGGTTTATCTGCTGGGAAACTTTTTGTTCAAAGTTTTATCTCCAACCTCCACCCCCACTTAGTGAGCCGAGTCTGTAGAGATCCACTCTGCGTGCATAGTAGTTTGGGTGCCTGGAGCCCCATAAGATGACACCAGCAGCTGAGTTAAGTAAGGAAATCAGTTTGAAGAGAATAGATTTTATTATTACCCTGGGATGGAATTTGGAAGTAGACTGGCATTCTGCCTTACCTTCCATGTATTTCATTTTGGTCTTCAGATTCACGCTTGCTTTTGATTTCAGTTGTGAAGAATTTGGAGGAAGAGCATTTTGTCTGTTCTTCTTCTCTTTGGATTTTGAGAAAAACCAAATCATGTGAGGCTGTGAGAGGCAGAGGTACACAGTAGAGATGCAATCCTTGTAAAAGGTTCAAGCTGTGATTTGCATGACTTCCATGCATACAAAGCAAATATCTGTAATGCATCTTGTGACCAGCTGTGCCTCCAAATTAATTGTAAGGCCTGCAGGGCTCCACAGCATTCCCACATGCTGTCCCTTGTTACGAGAACTAAGGTATTTTCACAGATTCATTTGGAACAATTTAAATATCTTACTTATTCTTCAATAAGCCAGTACATTCATGATGTAAAACTTAAAAGGAGCATAAGGGAATCCCTTTTTGTCCCCAGCTGTCTAGTTTCTCTCCCCAGGAGCAGCTAGTGTTATCAGTTTCTTTTATGTCCTTCCAGAGGTTATTTTTAAATAAATATGCTGGCCAAATAGGTATATTGGTTATTTTTTCCTTTTAAAAAATAATAGCATATTAAATGCATTGTTGGCAAAATACCTTAGTGATTGTCCATATCAGTGTAGAGTCTACTGATCTGTTTTATAGCTGCATAATATTCCATTAAATGGGTACGCTAAAATTTTTTATTAATCCCACATTGATGCCCACTTTTCCCCAGTGCTTTGTTATTGCAAACCTCTGCAGAGAATACACTTGCACATTGCACGTTTATCACTTGGCAAATACACGAATGTGTCTGGAGGAAAAATATTAAAAGCAGAATTGCTAGGTTGAAGGAAATTGCATATTCCATTTTGATAGATGTCATCAAATTGTACTCCATAAGGGTTGTACCAGTTTATATGCCCAGCGTACACCCTGGAACTTTTTAGACAGTCTGGAAAATGCAAATATGATGCTTAGTTTTAGAACCCAGCAGACGGGGAAGATGGGGTTGGTGCTAAGGGATACGAATGCAGCAGTGTGTAGCAATGATGGGAGGAACTTGCGGCCTCTGGGAGGTAACAGACATTGTTGAGTGTGGTCCGTGGCAGGGCATTGAGTGCTGTGGAGGATTCAGTGTACGTCCTCCTGGGTGACGAAGGGATGCGCATTAAGTCATAGCCTCTCTTTCCTCAGGTGTTTCTTGAAGATGTTTAGGAACTCACCGGCCCCTCCCCTCCTTACTATTGTAGTGAATAGAGAAGGAATTAGAATGGGAACATTGTCTGAGGTCCAGGCTAAGAATGCGGTACCTCATTACTAAGATATTTTCCCCCCAAAGCATAACATACATTCAGTAAAGAGCACTAATCTTGATATACAGTGTGATGAGATTTCACACGTCAACTCTGAAGTAACTACCACTACACCCAAGGGAGAGGCATTTCAAGCGCTCTGAAATGTTCTTTTCTCTCTGGATACCTCCCCTTCCCCCACCACCACTATTTTGATGCCTGTCGCCATATCAGAGTTCTTATAAAATGGAATCATATGGAAATTACTCTGGTGTCTGGCTGCTTTTGCTCACCGAAATGTCCTAACCTTAGAATTTTAAGGCAGTTAGAATTAATCCTGGATTAGGAGACAGCAGAATGTAGCTGAAGATAATTGCTTCTCTACCCTTTCTAAGGGAATTTGGGAGACAGTAGGTACACTCCCTACTATCCTGTCCACACCCAGGGTGAATTAATCTTTGTAAATCAAAGAAGTGGAATGTTGATGCATGCAGAACTTTCAAGGCCGGCTGACACCTTAGTATGCCAAATGAGACCGTCATCTGGTAGCAATATTCAGGCTGGTAAGGATAATCTGTTAGGACTTTTATGCAAGTTGTAGGAATTCACTGGTTCACATAAGGCCCAGAGACTTTGGGCATAGCTAACTTTGGGCATAGCATTATCCAGAGACTCAGAAGCTATCAGGGCTTTTGTTGCTCTGCTGGGTTTATTCTCAGTACAGGTTCTTCTTTGTATCAGGCTGGCCATGCACATTCTCCAGACTGCCCTGATCCTCTAGCACCAGATTCAGAGAATGGAATTTCCTTTCCCAAAACATATATATCATTATCTATTGGAAAGATTCTGATTGGTCCTTTTTGGGTCCAGGAAGGTGGAGTTCTCTGATTGGCAAGGCTTGGATATTCCCCTCAATGATGATGGCAGTTTTAAAATACCGTGTATTTCATGACATCATTCCGACAGTCATGACACTGGTGTGATCATGTATTTTGTTTCACTCTCCTCCCTGATACTGGCTGTCCTCAGAAAAGAGGATTCTTGTGAATGTCTTTTCAGTGCAGTAATTACCTTGAACCACTGCCACGTACTGGGCCAGGTGCCCCTGGGAACACGGAGTTCGTGCTCCCATGGAGGTTGCAGTCCAATAGAGGTGGAAGGAAGTACACAGTAACTGCACTGTCGGGGTGAGATAGGAGCACAGCCATGTGGGGGCGGGGGGTTGTGTGAGAGAGAGAGAGCGAGAGAATAAGACAAGTGTGAAAAGAAGGAAAAAGGGCAGATTTCTGCACCTAGGGGACTGAGTTGTATACTGAGGAAAGTATACAGGTGGTTACTTCTGGGTTGTGCAGATTTTTGACCTGATGGGACTTGTCTCTAAAAGTAGGTTTGAAGATGACTAAGGGTACACATATCCCCTGTTAAATTTATATATACTTTTCTTGCCAAGCATTTCGTTTTTAGCTTTCATGCTGTATCAAATTATCGTTTAGTGTTTGAAAGAGTGTAGGAAGAGGGGAGATGGAAAACTTCTAAGAGGAAGCTTTGGATAATTAGATATTGATATGCTCTAATATGATATCCATAATATAAAATTATGAGAGGAGGCCTGCCTTAATATTTTGTTTTTCTTCTAGTTTCTTTTGCCCTTTAGTGTCCTACCCCTCTGGCCCCCAACTTCTCAAACAAACCCACTGTATTCTAAAGGTTTTGTTCGCCACCTCGAAGCTAGAAGCATAGTACCTGGCCAGAGTATCTAGGAACTCGTTAATCATTGACTCAAAGAGAAAGTCACATTTTCCTTCCCTTAGAAGTAGTATTAACAGAGCACTCAAAGCCATGTTAGCCTGGATAAATTTAGAAAGAAGAAATAAATACCGCCATCCCCCCCAACTACACCCCCCCCAAAGCTTTAGGAATCTATAAGAAATTAATAAGTGTGATTAGAAATCTAAGACTTTCTCAACATTGGAACCAAGCAGTTTTGGATCACCTAGAAAACAGTCCACTTGGTGAATAAAACTCAAGATGACAGTTTCTTTACGTTGAAAGTAATAGCAAAAAAATTCTTCAGACTTTGAAATAGTTGACTTGAATAGCAAGGCCGACGTTGGGGAGGGTCTCAGATGCCTTGTTTCTCCTCTTGCCCTTCTCCAGCTCTGCTACAGGGGAAAGTGCAGCTTTGTATGTCTGTTACTCAGAAGTCGTCTACAGTTGTCACAGCTCTTGGTCTTTTATCCTACATTAGGGTTTGTTTTTCTGCTTGTGGCAGAAACATTATATGCTAATAAAAATCTGATGCAGTATTAAATAACTGGCATTAGAAAAAATAAGTGTAATAATGTTAACTCTTCCATTTCATTCATTCTGCAAGGCTTCAGGATTAACAGCGCAATTTTAAAAAGTTTTAACGAGCTTTCATCTATTACAATATAGTTTTTTTAGTTTAAATTTTCAGGGTTTTTTTTGTTTTGTTTTTCAACACTTTATCTTGAAAAGACAATTGGTATAGAGGCGTCTAAAATTAATATTACCAAGAGCTTATCTCTGAGAGCCTGCCTCCAAAGGTAGATATGTGTGTACTTTCCTCTCCCCACTCAGCATTCCATGGAACTGGAAGAACCTGTTGAAGAGTTGTGGTCCTTATTTTCCTAACAGGCTTTTGTGGAGTAAGGTTAGGTCAATACCTCTTCCAGATGAGCGTGTTTCCCAAAGTGAAATCTTATATCCATTTTACTTAGAAGGTTTACTAATGAGCTCCTCTTACATCAGAGCCTTAATGCTGTGTGTGTGTGTGTGTGTGTGTGTGTGTGTGTGTGTGTGTGTGTGTGTGTGTGTGTGTGTGTGTGTGTGTGTGTGTTGCTGAGCTGAGTGCAGGAAGCTGGGGATCTGCCAGTGCTGGGCAGGTGGCTGCTTCAGTGAATGCGCCCACGTGTAGGTGTCTGCATGCTTACTGTCGCTGCCCCCTGGTCGCAGTGCTCTGACAAAGGGCGGTAGTGTTCACAGACAGATGATTCCTGTTTTGCTAGGATGCCTGAAGTGGCTCAGGAGCTGCCAGTGACTTCACCTGTGGAGGACTTCCGGCAGCCTTATTACAGCAGCAGTGGTAACTTGGAGACCCTTTCAAAAAGGGCTCCCTCGAAGGGCAGAGCAGGAAAGTCAAGGAGATCAGAGCAAGACCACTATGAAACAGACTACACGACGGGCGGCGAGTCCTGCGATGAGCTGGAGGACGACTGGATCAGGTACTGGGGCGCCTCTTGCTGGCACCCCTTGCATATCTGATGGTTGTACAGTCAGGTTTTGGTGGTGTTGCCTCCTCAGCTGGAGTGGGTGGTATAACTTCATTTTTTGCCAACCACGGCTGGAGACAGTTTTTTGTTATATTTTTTCCCTTAGTACTCTTTTGTAATAAAGATTGACCTGGAGGGAATGTGTTTGGCTTAAAAACACTGGCTTAAAAACACTGGCTTAAAAACATGTCTTAAAAACACTTTCACTGCACCCCCACAAAATGTCTGATAAACTTCGCCAGTGCAGTATACTTTTACCAATAGTCACCCAAGAAAGATTTTTCAAATAAATGAAATACAAGTATGGAGGAACTTTATATTACTAACTATAAAATTCCAGACCAGTGCTATGGCTTTCCTTTGGCGTTTACTTTTAAGTTAAGCTTTCAAGAGGAGACCAGAGATTCTTTTAAAAATTTAATCCAGAGGACTTTGGCAAATGGTTTTGTAAACAATTGAGTTAACAGCTTAGTGTTGTGGTTAAATTACTTTGTGTGTCAGTGGTTTTGTTATAGTCCATCATCACCAGCTGTACTCGTGTGTGACCCGTAGCCTTTTTTAGCTCACGTATTCTCAGGAATGGGACACAAATCAGAAACATTTGCAGTGTGAATTGTGGTTAATCAGAACATTGCTTCTCAAGGTATTAGGAGGGATGGATAGGGCAAGTATAGCTAGAAATCCCTTACTCACTGGTGGCTCTCATATTTCATCTCCCCCTTCCTGCTCAAGAGTTTTGGCCTAGTTCAGTCATCTATCTATAAAATAGTTGCGTATCTTGCATCAATGCAAGAATTAAATGAAAACGTTTAGAAATTTCGAATTCTTATTTCCCTTCTGAGCAAATCATTTAATTTCTCCCCTCTGTAAAATGAAGATATTTAGACTGTCTTAGATATAACATGTAAAATTCCATGTTACTATGAAGTCACTCAGTCCTGTGACACAACTCAGAGAGTTTCCTCAGTGGATCATGGGTGGTTAATAGCATCACTGTCATATGTAAAGAATAGCTGGCATATTAAGAGATACGAGTGATAACAGAACTTCAGGGTTTTTTTCATAGTTTAACAGATTGCCAGATTACTTTTACAGTGAGTGTGCATTTTCATACATGTACCTTTTATTGTCTACTTTTACAATCAAAGTAATTTCCGTTAAGGAAAAACAAGACACCACCCCCACCCCCAAAATGCTCAAAACAGTCTGAAAACTGTACGTCATCGCACAAAACAGCCAGCTGCCAGTCAGTGCTCTGCCCCTGAAGTAGTGAAAATATCCTTTGTGTTCCACAAGTACACTTTTTGGCTTTAAATATAAGTATCCATTCTCATGTGGTGGTGTATATTCAGAATAAATGATTTCCTAAGACCACCCTGAAATATCATAAATGATTTTCAACTTATTTCTAAAAATCAGTAGGCATAGTTTTTTTGTTTGTTTTTTTACAATAAACTGCATATATTTAGAGTGTACAATTTGGTATCCCAGTCTCCCAGTTCATTCCCCCCCAACCCTCCCCACTTTCCCCACTTCGTGTCCATTTGTTTGTTCTCTACATCTGTGTCTCTGTTTCTGAGTAGGCATAGTTTTTTTAAAAAACATGAGCAGCGGTGTAAAAAGCATAATCATCCTTATACTGCCTTTTCTTTTTTTAATTGTGGTGCACGGGGCTTAGTTGCTCCGCGGCATGTGGGATCTTCCCGGAGCAGGGATCAAACCCGTGTCCCCTACAATGGCAGGCGGATTCTCAACCACTGCGCCACCTAGGAAGCCCAGCATAATTATTCTTAAAAGGACTTCCTTGCCTGCCACATTCCTCTACCTATAAGCAATAACAACAAAAACAAAACCAAGAGGATGTCATTCTCCACATCCCACCAGCTTCATTATCATTGAGGAAGAAGCACTGGATCTTAGGTCTGTTAAGGATACATAAGTAATCATTTTCTCACTGAATTTTTAGGGAATATCCACCTATCACTTCAGATCACCAAAGACAGCTCTACAAGAGAAGTTTTGACACTGGCCTGCAGGAATACAAGAGCTTACAAGCAGAGCTTGATGAGATCAATAAAGAACTCTCTCGTCTGGATAAAGAGCTGGATGACTATAGAGAAGAGAGTGAAGAGTACATGGTAAATTCAAACCTGATAATTATATATGACAGGATTTTATTCTAATCTATGGAGCTACATTATCCTTTACACTAATACTCATATACTGTAATACTGATACAGATTTTGCTAGTAATTATCAAACTGTAATTTCATTGACGAGTAATTGAAATGAAGTCCTGGATTAGGCTTTCCAAATTGAAGAGTGTACTAATGTAGTTCAGAATTACAAAGCGATAGTCTATGTATATGTATCACTTCGTATTTAAAAGAAAATAGCTACATTATTTTTTCTATTTATAAAACAAAGTTCATTCTTTCTGTAAAAATTTCAAATAATACAGAATTGCATACGGGAAAATAAATTGCCTTAAATTTTGTCACCAAAATATTAGTTGTTAAAATGTCCCCTCCGTGCAGAAGTGCACTTGAGACACACAATCTTTGATAGTCATAAGTTTTACTTATATCCTTCCTGCTTTTTACTTAATAGTAGTTTATAGCGTGTGTTTTTTTGTTTTTTGTTTTTTTTCCCGTGATCACCTGGCTGGGGTAGTGTTTGTCCATAGTAAAGTTACTCTTTATTTTTTAACCCCCCCCCCCCCCCCCATATTGTACTCTTTGGAAGGAAGTCACTGTGTGTAGATCACACTTAAGGAATGGGGAACTATGCTCCAGTTCTTCAAAGGCGGTATACCTGCACAAATTATCTGGAATTCATCTGCATGGGAAATTTGTCACTTCCTCCCATTCGTTTTATCGTTTATGTCAGTATAGACTCATGGATACCTGTTTTATACTTTGGGTTATAATCCAACACTACTTAGTTGTATGGCTTGAATTGTTTTAGCAAGGACCATTGGGAGCTCTTTCCGTTGTCTCCTGTGTTTCTTTGACATACCCCCACCATTGTGAAGATTTTTCTTTTTAAATACTTTCTGGCACTGCATATATCCTGCTTTTTTATTCTGTAGTAATTTATGGTTATCATTGCATGTCAGTAATAAAGGTCTACTTACTGAGAAGATATTTTTATAAGTTAAAAAATAACTCCACACAGTTTTCAATTTCGTGGTTGTAGCATAATTTACTTGAGTCATCCTCTGTGAATAGACATTTAGGTGTGTCTCCTCCCGCCACACATACACTCTGCCCCTACTAGTATTACACTGGTGAACCTCTCCATCCTTGTTCGCTGATCTGCTTATCTGCTAGATTGAATTCCAGAATGTGAAACTCCTGAGTCATAGGTTGTGTACATTTAAACTTCTGTTGTGAAACTGCCCTCCAGAAAGATTACATCAACTGTATTCCCCCTACTAACGCTCTAGAGGCTCCTCTACTCACATCTTATTAACATTTTGTGTCTGAAAATTTACCACCTTGTGTCTTAGATACCAGTATTTAAACTTTCCTCTCATATCATGTATTCACGGGAATTTCATCGTCCTTTTATGAAATACCCTTTGGCGTTTTTAATTGGGGTTATCTGCTTTCCGGTTTTGAAGTTTTTGCTTCTTATGTACTTTGATTTATTATTTTCTTTTATGGCTTCTCTATGGTATCAGAAACCTTACTCAATCCAATCAATACTTATTCATTGTTACTGTGTCCTTCATGTGGAAGTGCTGAGGTTAGAAAGGTAAATCATGTTTTCACCCTCAAGGAGCTCATATTCAAAGAAACTGATACCTAAACAACTTCGACAATGGGACTAATGCCATATTTACATTATGTATAGAAAGTATTGTAATTAACTGCTCTGAGAAGGAATAAAGTCTGCTGAAGACCTGGGGAGTTGAGGAGAGGCTTCACTGGGAGGTAACCACCACAGATTCTCCAGACAGTAGGGGAAGTACATGAGAACAACTCTTAAGGGGAACATGATGGAAATCTAGAAGCATTAACATGCTTAAAATTTTAAAGGACTTGCACTGAGGCTGGGAAGGTAGGAGACTAGATTAGTAGAGAATTTTTTTTTTAATTTATTATTTTTTGGGGGGGGTATACCAAGTTCAATCATCTGTTTTTATACACATATCCCCGTATTCCCTCCCTCCCTCGACTCCCCCACCACCCTCCCTCGAGTCCCCCCCATAGTAGAGAATTTAATGTGGTGTTCAGACCAGTTTTATAATGGGATGTAACCTAATCAGAGCCGTGCTTTACGAAAAACATCTCTGGGGGCCATGTAGCACATGGACTGTGCTGGGAGTCCATGGGGAGAGATGAGAGCCAGCAGAACAAATAGTTACCTGCCTGTGTGAATGGAGCGTGAGAAGTATCTTAATGTCATAAATTTCCTGTAACTGGATTCCTTCAGGCCCTCCTACTGACCATAATAGTTTTGAGAACTTTAAGACTTCATTATTTTAATTCCCTATATTTTTGTCATAAGATGACATTTTTAGCTCCAAAATATAACATCAGGGGTGTAATTTTTGAAAGAGAAAATGCCCCACTAAACATATTCCTTTGTTTCTCATTAATAGGCTGCTGCTGATGAATACAATAGACTGAAACAAGTGAAGGGGGTGAGTATCCCAGATGGTAAGATTCTTTTAGGAAGAACCTTTCTGTTATGTGTTTTTCATTTAACCTTTAGAATGACTCTGAATACCCTGTCACACATGCACTGATTATAGACGACAGGCCCTGTAAATGCAAGATGAAAACTATAAGAAGTTAGAACCTTAATTTCATTTGTTTGCAGCTACAACCACTACTGATTCAAAAAAAAAAATTTTTTTTAGGTTGAAGTATACATACAGAAAAGTACACAGGTCATAAATATACAACTTGGTAAATTTTCATGAAGTAATCACACACCTTTGTACCTGGCACCCCAATAAAGAACTACATTTGCTAGCAGCCCTTGTATGCTTGTCCAGTTTTAACACACCCCAGGGGTAACCACCATCCTTAAGTTCTAACATCATGGATTAGTATTGCCTGTTTTGAACTTTATGTAAATAGAATCATACAGTATGTAATTTGTGTGTGATTTCTTTTGCTCAGTATTGTTTGTGAGAACCATTCCTGTGGTGGCATGCAGCCGTGGTTCATTTTTTAAGTGTCTGTGCACCTGGGCACACATTTGCTAGGTATATACGTAGGTGTGAAATGGCAGGGTCAGTGAGCAAGTGGGGATCCAGCCGGGGGTGGGGACTGTCAGCAGTGTCCCTGGCTTGTGCCAATTTGCATTCCCACCAGCAGTGTGAATTCCTATTGCTCTGTATCCTTGCCAACACTAGGCATCATCAGCCTTTTTTTTTTTTTCTTTTTGGCCACACTGCGTGGCTTGTGGGATTGTGGTTCCCCGATCAAGGGTTAAACCCGGGCCCTCAGCAGTGAAAGTGCCGAGTCTTAACCACTGGACGACCAGGGAATTCCCAGAGTTAATTAACTAATTAATTGTTAGGAACTTATTTATTATTTATTTTTTGTTTTTGGCTGCGCACGTGGCTTTCTCTAGTTGCAGCGAGAGGGGGCTACTCTTCGTTGCTGTGCACAGACTTCTCATTGTGGTGGCTTCTCTTGTTGCAGGGTACGGGCTCTAGGCTCGAGGACTTCAGTAGTTATGGCACTTGGGCTTCAGTAGTTGTGGCACACAGTCTTAGTTGCTCTGCGACATGTGGGATCTTCCCAGACTAGAGATCGAACCCATGTCCCCTGCATTGACAGGCGGATTCTCAACCACTGCACCACCGTGGAAGTCCCAACGTCATGAATTTAAATTCAAGAGTTTAAAAGTGTACATAGTAAAATTTTCTCTCTCATTCCCTATTTACCCAGTTTCCTTATGCTAAGTCAACCCATATCACCAGTTTCTAGTTTTGCTGATTTTTTTGCTAAGGTGATATAAAAGAAAAAGGTGGATAAATTTTCTTGGATAAAAGGTGGATAAAATTTCTTGTAAAACTCAGAAAATACGATTGAGCAAAGAGAATCAGCTGCTCATGTGGTTAGAGATACCGCCAGGTGCCTTATGCATGTTACTTCACTTAACACTCCCTGCAGTTCTGTATGACTAAGACTCTCTTTTATTGTTGTTGTTCACCTCTGCCTTCCCAGCAGATAACACATAATTCGTTTTTATTTTGTTAAATTTACCAGATTCTTTTTTTTTCCCCTCTTTTTTAGTCTGTGGATTACAAAAGCAAGAGGGATTATTGCAAGCAGTTGAAGAGCAAATTGTCACACATTAAGAAGATGGTTGGAGATTATGATCGACAGAAAACATAGACGGCAGATGACACGTCCTTAGAGAGGTTAAGAAGTATCTCACTGACATCTCTGCAATGTTGTCAGGAGTCCGAGTGACTTTGGACTCTTAACCTGGGAGGCCAAATCTTTGTGATCATTACAGAGTTTTTGGTAGCTTTAATAACATCAGTATTGAAGCATTTTATAAATAGCTTTTGATAATCAACTGGGCTGAACACTCCGAGTAAGGATTTTATGCTTTAAACATGGGTTCTTGTATTAAGAACTATTGTTTGAAATTTTTAAACCTGTAAGGAAGGTCCTGGAGTGGACTGTGCTGTGAACTTTCACACCCTAGGCAATCAGGTCTTAATACCTAACTGTGCTCATTGGGTCTTGTAGGGGATAATTTAATCCTCCCAGAGTTCTCCCTTCAGATAACTGTTACTGATAATCATTTATTTTCAGATAAGGAAACTGGGCCCCTGCAGTCAAGTCTCTGAAGTGAAGCTACTTGTTGCCTAGCTTGCAGTTTTGGTTAAGTCTGTTTTATGACTCCATTGATAAAGTTCCTGTCCTTTTCCTATTTTAGCTACTATGGATACTCGGGTCCTACCAGCCTCCCTATTGATTTTTTTCTGTGAATAAATGCTTAAGAGCTCTTTATTTCATGTTATCCTGGTAATAAATATCATGTAAAAGTAACAAATGTGTGAAATTTGAAGATTGTAAATATATGTTTACTTTTTAAAAATCAGAGTTTTAACCTGCTGGTTAGAATTTTGTTGTGTATTTTTAAATCCTTTTTCTCTTTTATGGTTTACAGACTTTTTCTTAAACCAACTAGGCTTTTCCATTATATCAAAGTATCCAATTACATTTATCATTCAATTGTGACTTGAATTGTATCTTATGGGAATGTTCAAGTTTTGTACATATTTTATAATTATTAAACCTGGTGTTTTCTTTCCATAATATATACCTTTTTGACATCATCAGTGCTGTTAATATTAAGCTATGGAAAACTGCACTCAGAAGTTGTATCTGTTATTGTTTTAAACTGTTTTGGGTGCTGTGCTGGTTGGCAGTTTCCTAAGTCCTTTGCCTAACAGAAGGCTGATTTGTCTGGAAGTGGACGCCAGTATCATAAAACACCAAATTACTTCAAATGGTGCCCTTAAATCTCAGCATTTTTTTTTTAATTCAAATCTTTCCTGGTAAAGTAAAATGAGCTGATAATACTGGATATGTAGCTACCCTAGTCGATTGTGGTTATCCCCTTAGTTTAGAACTCTCATTTAAGTATATTGTTTTTGATATATAAGCCTGAATAATTTTCCAAAGATAAACTTTTTTTTTTTGGCGCACGGGCTTAGTTGCTCTGTGGCATGTGGGATCTTCCTGTAGCGGGGATCAAACCCGTATCCTCTGCATTGGCAGGCGGATTCTCAACCACTGCGCCACCTAGGAAGCCTCTCCAAAGATACACTTTTAAATAAGGTTTCCATTATAACACTGATTCGTTTCTTCAAGTTGAAGAAATTCTTAATTCTCTATGTGCTGCACATACTTACTACAGAAAGTAATAAATAGTTTGTTTTTCATGCCTTTTGGATTCATACCAAATGGTAAGGACTCTGTTGAGCAACTTCATTGATTTTTACACATGTTAAAATTTAAACTCTGTTCTTGGAAGTCAGCATACTTAGTTTATGAAGGCAAGTTTGCCAGTGTTGTGACAAAATAAAACCATTCGGCTGAATGCAGAGAATCAAATAGCATGAGTTTGCGTTGTAAAATTGTGCCATAAAATTGGACTTTGAAAGTTAAAAAAGTCATTTTTCAGATGTGGTCTTTACACTAACGACCACTTCAGGGGCCAGGATCACAGTGTTTGGGGGTGGGGGTTGGCATTTTTCTTTCTTCCTTTTTTTTTTTGGCCATGCCACACGGCTGAATCACAGAGTCCTAACCACTGGACCACCAGGGAATCCCCCTGAGGGGTTGGCATTAACCAGAGGGACGTAACTTTGAAAAACAACTCAGGCAATTTTCTAGTCTGGAAAAGAGCGGTTTGGATTAGATTTCAGAGGTCTCTTCCATCTCTGACCTTCTGTAGTTATGTTTGCATTCTGCTTTCTGCTGTAAACCATTGTTCCAAAGATTTTGTTAAAAAAGCATGTGGTTCATCTGATGAAGGTTCACAGCATAAAGTGATTCCCTTACACGTGTGATGCTGGACTACAAGTAGATAAGATCAATATTTTAATTTCTCTTTATTTTGAAAAATTTAAAGCAATACAGAAAACTATGAACATGTAAACCCACCACCTGGAAATAACAGGTGTTAATATTTTGTCATATATGCTTTGTATTTTTTGGAATAAATTTAAATCTGTAAGTATTTATAGTAAAAGTTACATTGTATACACATATATGGAATTTCATTTAATCCTTATAACAATCTATGGACATAGAACCATTTCTCATTCTCATTTTACAGAAGAGGAAACTAATGATTTGATAGGTTAACTGGTCCATTGTCTCGTTACCAAGTGACTAAACTAGGATTGGAATGGTCTGTTGGGATATAAGCTTCTATACTCCCATTCTATTGATAGGTTGACTTTGTTAGTAAATTAATGGGTTGGATAAGGTGGGATTGCTCTGTCTGCTGTTATTAATCCCATTATAATTTTGAGTGCGTTTACCCTTGAACAGCTTGGGTTTGAGCTGCTTGGGTCTCCTTACACGTGGATTTTTTTTTCACTCAATACATACTATGGTACTACACGATCTATGGACACAGAAGGCCGACTGTAAAGTTACATGTTTGGGTTTTTGACTGCTCAGAGGGTCATGCCCCTAACTCCCCTCATTGTTTGAGGGTTATCTGTACTTTTAATTAGCATGAAGTGCTTCATGTAGAAGATCTGAAGTATTTGCAAAGGTCTGAATGGGTATGTGTGGGAAGACATTCAGAAGTCTTTCTGAAACCTTGTAAATGTTACTAAAAGTAATTAAAGTATGTGGGCCAAGTGACTGGATGCAGAATGTCCTGCTTGAGCAGTGGAGGAGCTAAGGGTGCTGGGCGTGGAGACCATGGGGGCATAGGCTACCATGGAAACAGAATATTGACCCTCTCTGGGGACGCAGCCCCTTTCTCACTTGCACAGCTCATATCACCCTGTTTGGCCCCGGAGGATGGCTGGTTAGCCAGAGACGGGTAAGATTCCTCAGGGGAGGAACAACCTAAGACAGGCACAGTCGCAGAGGGGCCAACAGGGGTGGGGCACAGACCCCTCCCTCATCCTTCAGAGAGAGGTCTCCTGCCCCCAGGGCTGCTTTGCTCTCCACCCCCAGCTCATATCTGCACCCTGCTCAGATCCACACCTGCTCAAATCGAACCCAGGAGGCAAACAAAGATCATTGCCCCAGTCATGTGAGGCCTTTGTGTGTTTATTTCAAAGATAGCCTTGTTTATGGGACTAAACTGGAAGCGTTAGACCCTTAGGCTATGCCAAGAACTCGATAAAAGCAACGTGGGATCAATCAGCAAGGCTCTTGATCCCAGAGGTCTTGAGTCCCCCGGTCCCATCTTTCTCTTAAATCTGTGTCTGTGTTTTATTTAAGCTTGCGGCACACCCATCACTCACCTCGAGTCGCCGAGCTGGTCTCTGCAGGTATGCATGTGTAAAGAAGGATCAAGGCAGAAAAGTGCTTTAATCATGGCTCCAGGGACCTTCACTTAAGTTGGGATTGAAGCAGACAATCTCCCTACTTAAGCATTGGGATGGAAGTGTCTCCCATCTGGACATATGCAAAGGCTCAGCTGGAGGAATCAGAATTTAAATTCAATCTGCTAGCAGCTCATGGTTCTACTATACTATGTCACTTGTTATTTCAAAGGACAGATAAATTAGATGGAGGAATCCATGACATCCCTTGTGTTTCTTCTAATGGGAATAGTTTTCATGAACAAAAATGCCCAAGTAACTTAAGTAGTTTTTAGAAAACATGTTAAAATAATGCCATTTTGGAGTTAGAAAAAGAACTTGGACACACAACCAGGATTTTTTTTGTGACTGCAACAAAACCTAGAAGGGTGTCCCTCTAAAAATTTCAGTTGCTGCCACAGGACCTCTTGCTTTCGCTGCATGTGTGTCCTATTATTGTTGCTTTGCCCTCCAGCAATTACTTGCTGTGTGACCTTGAACAAATTACTTAGCCTTCCTGTACTTCAGTTTGCTTATATGTAAGAAAGATATTTGTACCTAATCTCATGGTTGTTATGAAGGTAGTTAATGTTTGACTTAGGACAGTCTTTGTCAGAAAGTAAATAATAAATACGGCCAGTTACACCTATTTTCCAAAGCCAAATGGTGAAACTTTAAACAAATTTTTAAAAGCAAACTGGATTTTAAAAGTACATGTGGACTTCCTAGGTGGCACAGTGGTTAAGAATCTGCCTGCCAATGCAAGGGACACGGGTTTGATCCCTGCTCTAGGAAGATCCCACATGCTGCAGAGCAACGAAGCCTGTGCGCCACAACTATTGAGCCCATGTGCCACAACTAATGAAGTCCATGCGCCTAGAGCCCATGCTCTGCAACAAGAGAAGCCACGGCAATGAGGAACCCACGCATGAAGAGTAGCCCCCCACTCACCACAACTAGAGAAAGTCTGTGCAGCAATGAAGACCCAACACAGCCAATAAATAAATAAAATTTATTTTAAAAAATAAAAAAATAAAAGTACATGTATCATCCCAATCCTATATGCTTGGTGTGTGCTAGGTACAGCTTTACGTTGTAAATTCTTTTTGATTTTAGGCAGATAAGTGCATTATGTTTGGCACTGTGATAATTCATAGATAATGAACAAATGCTTTAAAAGATAGTATAGAGTTTACATATCAAGATAAAGGTTATTAGATCCTCTTACAAGTAATTCTGGAGGTCTTTAATGAGTCTCGAATGACTGAGATTCCATCTAAAGGTACTGCAATAGGAGGCTCACCTCTTCCAGTCTTGGAAGTTGTACACTTCGAATTTCAGCTTGATTCCACTGGCAGAGCTGTTTGTGAATTTCCTAACTCCATGGATTCTGTCCAGCCACCCGTGGGCAGAGAACAGATTGTTCCATTCTTTATAGTTCCTTAGTTTTACAAACTGAAACTTGTATCACTTCTTTATTCTACCACATTGTACACACTTAAAATATGGTGTCAGTCATAATGATGGCAAAAGATTACCATGGATTTATGCATTTTTGTTTTGTTTTGTTTTGCCTTAGTACCATTCCTACTTGAGTCAAGATCTGAGACTGAAATATATTCAGAGGAGAGTAAACTTTACAGTTGGGAAAAACTTGAATGATTCAGCCTCCTGTCCACAAATATGCTTTAATTTAAATTTATTGGAAAGTCCCCTGACCTTTTCCTGGTTTTCCACAAAGTCTTCCTAGACAAATGCATAGTAAATATAAGTGAAAAACTTGGGGCTTGGGGTTGTAGCTGTTTGTCTTAGAGGGGTGAATCTCATCTTGGAATAAAATGCCAATCAGAACAGAAGGAGAGAAAAGAAAAGTGTGGAGTTTGTGGAAAGAAGGGAGGAGGGGAGAAGGAGACTAGGAAGGAAATAAAAGGAAAAAAGGGTGGAGTTTGGGTATAAGTCCTGTAAAGGAGCCAAAGATGTGGGGGAGGCAATGGAAGCCAACTGGCACTGGGAATCAGCAGCTCTAATTTTTCCTCCTCACCTTTTAAAGACAACAGACCTTGTCTTCTGGGGAGAAATAAAAGGAACTGGTTATGGACTTTTGACTATGTGATGTGTAAGCCCTGTAGGGTAGGTAATAACTCCAATTTATAGATCAGACTTGGTTTGTGATTTGCTTGAGGTCACCCAGCTAGTGTTGCAGAGCCTGATTTTTAATTCAGGCCTGTTCTTTCCACTACTATGCAAGATGGATTCTGTTTATGTTTTTGTGGGGGAAGAATACATGGAAAGATTTTAGTACCAATAAAGCAACATAGGAAACAGAGGGAAAGCACGTGGTGATGGGGAACTAAAGAGGCTCCCTCAGTTCCTTTCTCCTTTTCCTGGGCATAATCCTTTTCTGATGCTCCAGGGTGCCTTGCCTCTCCATTTCTCAAGTGTGGGAAATAGTAATTAGTGTGTGTTAGCAGATATCTCAAACAACTTGTCCAAAATTGAACTGATCTTACCAACCCCTCACCCTAACAGTAATTGCAACTCCAACCTTTCTGTTGCTCAGCAACAAACTTTGCAGTCTTTGGTTCTTTTTTTGCAACACACATCCAGTCTATTGACAAGATTGAGAATCCAACCATTTCTCACTAGCTGCACTGCCATACTATGCTAGTCCAAGCCATCATCATCCCTCCAAAGTTTTTACGGTGCTTCAAGATCCCTTCTTCTCCTCCTCCTCCTTCAAGCTCTGTATTGGAATATAATTGCTTTACACTGTTGTGCCAGTTTTTGCTGTACAACAAAGTGAATCAGCTGTATTTATACATATATCTCTATATCCCCTCCCTCCTGTGACTCCTTCCCATCCTCCCTATCCCAGCCCTCTGTCATCACCCATCACTGAGTTGATCTCCCTGTGATATGCAGCAGCTTCCCACTAGCTATCTATTTTACATTTGGTAGTGTATATATGTCAATGCTGCTCTCTCACTTCATCTCAGCTTCCCCTTAGCCCTCACCCCCGCCCCTTGTCCTCAAGTCCGCTCTCTGCATCTGCATCTTTATTCTTGCCCAGTCACTGGGTTCATCAGTACCATTTCTTCAGATTCCATATATATGAGTTAGCATACGGTATTTGTTTTTCTCTTTCTGGCTTACTTTGCTCTGTAGGACAGTCTCTAGGTCCATCCACCTCACTACAAATAACTCAATTTCATTTCTTTTTATGGCTGAGTAATATTCTACTGTATATATGTGCCACATCTTCTTTATGCATTCATCTGTTGATGGGCATTTAGGTTGCTTCCATGTCCTGGCTATTGTAAATAGTGCTGCAGTGAACATTGTGGTACGTTTCTTTTTGGATTATGGTTTTCTCAGGGTATATGCCCAGTAGTGGGATTGCTGAGTCATATGGTAGTTCTATTTTTAGTTTTTTAAGGCACCTCCATACTGTTTTCCATAGTGGCTGTACCAATTTACATTCCCACCAACAGTGCAGGAGGGTTCCCTTTTCTCCACACCCTCTCTAGCACTTATTGTTTCTAGATTTTTTAAAAATAAATAAATTTATTTATTTATTTATTGGCTGCATTGGATCTTCATTGGTTGCTGCACACAGGCTTTCTCTAGTTGCAGTGAGTGGGGCTACTCTTCATTGTGGTGCACAGGTTCCTCGTTGGGGTTCCTCATTATGGTGGCTTCTCTTGTGGAGCACGGACTCTAGGCATGTGGGCTTCAGTAGTTGCGGCACATGGGCTTAGTTGCTCCATGGCATGTGGGATCTTCCTGGAGCAGGGCTCGAACCTGTGTCCCCTGCATTGGCAGTCAGATTCTTAACCACTGCACCACCTAGGAAGTCCTAGATTTTTTGATGATGGCCATTCTGACTGATGTTAGGTGATACCTCACTGTGGCTTTGACTTGCATTTCTCTAATGATTAGTGATGTTGAGCATCTTTTCACGTGTTTGTTAGCCACCTGCATGTCTTCTTTGGAGAAATGTCTATTTACGTCTTCTGTCCATTTTTGGATTGGGTTATTTGCTTTTTTGGTATTAAGATGCATGAGCTGCTTGTATATTTTGGAGATTAATCCTTTGCCCGTTGCTTCGTTGGCAAATATTTTCTCCCATTCTAATGCTGTCGTCTTGTTTATGGTTTCTTTTGCTGTGCAAAAGCTTTTAAGTTTCATCAGGTCCCATTTGTTTATTTTTTATTGTATTTCCACTATTCTAGGAGGTGAAGACCCCCACTTCTGATTTCAGTTGCCACCACTCATCCCCTGCTTCCCCATGCTGCCTTCAAACACACCAACGTGCCTCTACCCCACGACCTTTGTATACTTGCAGCTCCCTTTCCCTGGAGAGATCTTTCCCTAGGTATCAGCATGGTTAACTCCCTCCCTCATTCTGTTCATGGTTCAACTGTCTTCTCAGTGGGGGCTCTTCTGACCACGATATTGGATTTTGTTGTTGCTGTTGCTGTTGTTTGTTTTGGCCCCCAGCATGCAGCATGCGGGATCTTAGTTCCCGGACTAGGATGGAACCCTCACCCCCTGCAGTGGAACCCCTGCAATGGAAGTTTTAATCACTGGACCCAGGGAGGTCCCCTGACTACCTATTTTAAACCGCAGCCGTTTTCCCCTTCCATGCTTAATTTTTCTCTATGCCACGATCACTCTTTGATACAGTATGTTTGTCTTTAGAATCGTCATGAGGGCAAGGATTTTTGTCAGGTTTTCATCGCTATTTCCTCAGTGCTTAGAACCGTATCAGGCCCAAAGTAGGTGCTCAATAAATATTCGAGGCATTTAGCAGGAGGAGCAGTGGAGTCCAGGAAAACCGCTGCACAGCACGCTGGCTCAGCTAAGGCTGCTGCTGTAGTCAGAGTCCTTCATGCCAACCTCTTGGAAATAATAAAATCGAGTCCTCAGAAGCCAGATGCACGGCTACCGGGCCTCCGACTTTCCAAGAGCGAACGACTACCACTCTTCTAGCCTCTTTGCAAATAGCTGGAAGGGAGCAGGAGGTCCCTCCGCGCACCCAGAAGTCCGCAACTAGGTTGCTCCGGCCTGCGAGCGCCCCGCTCTGGCCACCGCCGCTCCCGGTAGTCGGAACGTTTGCGCGTCGCCACTGCGCGCGGCGGAAGGACTTCGGCGGCGCCCTTACAGCGAGTTGAGCCGAGCTTCCGGCAGAGCGGCGCCCGGCAGTACTGGTGAGTCGGTGGTAGAGGTTTGCCTGGAGCCGGGGCTGGGAGCCGCCGCCTGAGAAGCGCGGCAGCGGGAGGGGCCTTCGCGGCTGCCAGCGGAGATTGAATGGCCCCGAACCGCCTCGTAGGGAATGAGGGTGTGTGGGAGCGTGTGGAGGGGGCGGAGGGCAGCTTCCGTCTGCGGAGCTGCATAGACGCATCTGAGGCAGCAGTGTGCAGGCTGGCTCTCCTTCCTAAGGCAGGGCGCTGGTTGGGGGGACTTGTCTTGGGTTTTGGCTCGTGACCAGCCTCCAGTTGTGTGGCCTCAATAGTTACCAATCTCTCAGCCTTGAGTTCCACACCTGAAAAGCAAGGACAGTTATCACCCATGCCTGTCGCACAGCGCTTGGCAGGGTTAGGTGTGAGGGAAAGCTTCGTAAATTACGATGTTTGGTGCAGATCTCATTTGTTTAAATGTAGCCTTCTGAGCTCATGTGAAGGAATCATACCACCAGGCTTCCCTTGGGGGAAGTGGCTTTTCTGGGGTTGGATTTCCAGCGATATTTGTAAGAAGGTGGAATATTGGGTAGTCATAGGCAGCTGGAGATGCTGACCTAAGAGGTTCCCAAGCACGTCGTCCTCCAGGTTACGTAAATCCCTTCTCTATTAACTGCATGCATTGTAAACATCCATCTTCCTTTTGAACATCTGCAGTTATGGGGATCGTAATACCTCTGTCCTATTCCTGTAATTTCCCATTGCAGACAGTCCGAATTAAGAAGTCCTTATATGCAGTGAGCCAGAGGTGTTCCTGCTTGCAGTTTCTGCTCATTAGTTCTCACTTTGCTTCTGAACTTTCAGAGAATTAAAAGTAATAAACTGAAAATAAAATACAGTTTAAATATTGATGTGATGGATGGCAGTAGCCACGTCTTTAACAAGTTAAGCTTTTGATTTTTGACATTCAGGATAAACACAAAAACACCTCCATGGAAGATCAAAACGTTCAACTTAGTCTATGTCACTACACTCATCATTAAACCTACAAGGCACTAAAATAGTGTGCTGAAATAGCACGGATGTCAGAATTAAGTCACTTCTTGTTACTAAAGTGGACCATCAGATCTCCTGGAACAAATGAATCTCTTCCAACGCCAGGGAGTGGCTTGAGACACACAGAACTTTAGCAAATAATATCTTGTAGCAGGTGCCAGAGAAAGCAGTGATGCCATAAGAGCAGTCTTCAACTTGTCAATAGGTTTTAACTCCAGAAGTCCATTTATTTAAAAAAAAATTGTATTTTTTAGATTTTTAAGTATATTTTTCAACAGAAAAAATGAAATAAATGGAGGTTGACATCTTGGTTATTGTCCTCATCACAGAAATTAATCTTTGCCCCTGCCAATGATAGGATTTGTTTTATCCTCAATGTCTTGGCGCTTAGGATTCCTTTGATCCTTCATTTATGGTAGAGGGAAGGTGAAAGTGAGAAAGTAGAACGGGGAGGGAGATTCCATTGGGGAGGGTGGAGGTGTGTATGTGATGGGGGTGTTTATTACTTGGTATGGTTAATAGATTCCTCCCCACACCAGTTTTATCCCTGATTATT
This sequence comes from Hippopotamus amphibius kiboko, assembly GCF_030028045.1. Classification (NCBI taxonomy): domain Eukaryota; kingdom Metazoa; phylum Chordata; class Mammalia; order Artiodactyla; family Hippopotamidae; genus Hippopotamus; species Hippopotamus amphibius. The sequence continues at coordinate 220,971,266 of NC_080186.1, read as the reverse complement.
AAAGAAATACATGTTCATATTGAAAATATGAAAATGCAGAAAAGAATAAAGAAGCAAAAAACCAGTCATCCTTAATCCTTACATCCAGTCAAAACCATCTGTTCTGTTTATTGAGTGACTGAATATTTCCTTTTTCTTTTAATCGTTGGGGTTATAGTGTAGTTTTAATATTGTATTTTTAAAAAAATTATGGGCCATAATCATTTATCATTTATGAATAATAAATTTCATTTTAAAACTTGATTATGAGACGGACTTCCCTGGTGGCATAGTGGTTAAGAATCCGCCTTCCAATGCAGGGGACATGGGTTCGAGCCTTGCTCCAAGAAGATCCCCAAGAAAAAAAAAATAATAAAACTTGATTATGAGAAAATTCACAGAAACACAAAGGTGGAAAGGTGGTACAGTGAATCACCATGTATTCATCACTCAGCTGTAATAAGCAGCACTTGTGGCTAATGTTTCATCTACACCTGTACCCACTTTCCATAATTCTGTGGTTCTGTCCTATGACACATCTTTAATATATTTTTGTTTTTTTTAAATTGTAAAGAGATGCTTATTTCTGTTGGTACCAAATTTGTGCATAAATATTCATATTCTTTCTTGGGGGTGGGAAAAAGAGTTACTTACATAAGGATTTTAAAGTATTTTTATGCAACTACAATTATTGAATAAATTGCCAAGAATGATATGGCTTTGCTTTCTGAGTTTTTTTTTTTTACTTTGTATGTTTACTTTCCTCTCTTTACTTTTCAGATTTAATTATATGCATTTGGTGACAAACATCTGTAATCAATTCACAATCTAATGATTTTTTTTTTTACTGAATATTGAATAATACAATACAGTAAGAAAAAAATGGATGAAGAGCCTGAAAGAACTAAGCGATGGGAAGGAGGCTATGAAAGAACATGGTAAGTAGGGCATTATTACTCCCCCTTACCTTTTAGACACTGCTTTGGGGTTTTTTTGTTGTTGTTTTTTGTTTGTTTGTTTTTACAACTTTATTGAAGTATATTTTACACCTGTTAAAATTCACCTGTTTCTTATGTATAATTCAGTGATTTTTTTTTAATTAAATTTATTTATTTATTTTATTGGCTGTGTTGGGTCTTTTTTGCTGTGCGTGGCAGTGAGTGGGGACTACTCTGAGTGGGGCTACTCTTCCTCGTGGTGCGGGAGCTCCTCATTGCCATGGCTTCTCTTGCTTCTCTTGTTGCGGAGCACGGGCTCTAGGTGCGTGGGCTTCAGTAGTTGCAGCACATGGGCTCAATAGTTGTGGCTCACGGGCTCTAAAGCTCAATAGTTGTGGCGCATGGGCTTAGTTGCTCCACATCATGTGGGATCTTCCTGGAGCAGGGATCAAACCTGGGTCCCCTGCATTGGCAGGCGGATTCTTAACCACTGCGCCACCTAGGAAGCCCTATAATTCAGTGATTTTTTAAGAAAATTTACAGGTTGTGCAATCATCAACATAAATCAGTTTTAGAACATTTTTACCACCCCAGTAATATCCCTCCTGTCCATTTACAATTAATTTCATTCCCACCTCCAGTCCTAGGCAACCACTGTGTACTTTCTGTCTCTCTAGATTTGCCCTTTCTGGACATTTCGTGTAAATGTAATCATATAATATGTGGTCAGTTGTGTCTGACTTCTTTAACTGAACATACTGTTTTCAAGTTCATCCATGTTGTGGCATGTATCAGTAATTCCTTTTTATTTCTGAATAGTATTCTATGTTTACGCCATGTTTTTATCCATCCTTTCCTCATTTGATGGACATTTAGATTGTTTATAATTTTTGGCTGTTATGAATAATGCAGCTGTAAACACTCAGGTGCGAATCTTTGTGTGGACATATGTTTTCATTTCTCTTGGGTTAATGAAGTTTTAGCTTATCTTTTCAAACAAGTAATTATTGCTTATAGGGAGATTCTTAAAGAAGATGAATCGGGATCACTTAAAGCTACAATAGAAGACATTCTCTTCAAAGCAAAGAGAAAAAGGTATGTAAACTTTGTGTGTGTTACAAGAGGTAAAATATATTCCTTTAAGCATTTCTGTCCACCTATGCCCACTCCTCAGTACTTCACATGAGCTGTGTTTCAGGGAAACTGACTTTTAGCCTTCTGAATAGGGGGAAGGAACCAGCAACCTTGTGCCTCAGCAGGGAAATTGATCTTCAGGGACTGTCCAAAAATGCCCATAATTATATGTATTCCATAAGCTAACAATTTCCTTCACTAAAAAAATGCATGTTAGTTGAAAAGTTGTAATGATTTTTCAGATAGTATGTGGTATTCCATTAAAATGTTTGCAAAATTTTCACAGGGTATTTGAGCACCATGGACAAGTTCGACTTGGAATGGTATGTTATTTTTTTTTCCTTTTCTGGTACAGAAGTAGTTTGAGAAAAACAACAAACTTTTCAGAGGAATATACTGAAATATATATGTGTAGAATATGTGAGTACTAAATGCCATTTTTACTTCTTTGTCAAAAGTGTATTTGAAAATTGTTCTTATCTGTGTGTTTTCTTTGTTTTTGGTTTTTTTTGGTAGATGCGCCATCTTTATGTGGTAGTAGATGGATCAAGAACGATGGAAGACCAAGATTTAAAGCCAAATAGACTGACATGTACTTTAAAGGTATACTAAAACTATTCTAATTTATACTACATGTGAGGAAGGACGCTGAATTCTAAAAGGAATGTTTTTAAGGAATGCAGTCTTGTTTTTGAACTAATACAGACTGTAGCTAAGTAGAAGTGCTACCGAATCATTTACGGAAATGGTGTACCAAAATAGCTAATTATTTATGCCCTTAATTCCACTCCATATTAGGTCTTGCTTTGTCAGTTATCCCTTTTCTTTATTGAAACTTAATTCTCCTTTGACTTACTTGAATCAGTCTCCTCAGCTTATAAACACATTCAGATTATTCCTAATTTATTAAAACCCATCCTCAGTTTTGCTTATTCTCCTGTTTGTCTTTATTGGATCTTTTCCTTGTTTAAATTGTTTCTGTCTTACATGTCCAAATGGTTCCATCTTTAAGGCATAGCTCAAACCTATCTCATCACTTAAACCATTTCAAATTCGGGTTTATTTAATATTTTAATTTTCACTTATTTACTATTTTAAAATTTATTGTTTTTTATTTACTTAATATTTTTACTGCTGAATATTTTTTGAAAATCTATAAACTTAAAAATCATTAGAAATAATGTTTGATAAATAGATTTCACAAAACCTGTTCTCTATGGTTATTTTGCCCTTATCTAGTATTTCCTTTTTGTTTTCTTTAAACAGTTGTTGGAATACTTCGTAGAGGAATATTTTGATCAAAATCCTATTAGTCAGGTATGTAGATAAGTGATATAATTCAGAATTAGCCTCCTGATGTTATTGCCAAATATAATTTATTTTTTAAAACATTGTGCATATATTCTATCAATCATTAAGTGATTCAGATTGTGTACAAGTTTCTGGGACACTTACAATGAGAAGCAAGATAACTCTGGAAGTTAAACAGTGTACAGTGAACACAGCTAAATTTTTATCAAAAGTTTCTCACATGTTACTTATTCTTTTTGTAGTCATTTATTTTAGTTATGTACATTCTTATCAAGAAGAAATAATGTGTTAAATTAATAATCATTTTTGTTTTTATTTTGAGATTGGAATAATTATAACAAAGAGTAAAAGAGCTGAAAAACTGACTGAACTCTCAGGTATGCATAAAATTACCTTTATAGCACTCAAGGACTTGGCTTTATTTACCCAACTTTGTAACCCTGTTCGTAAGTTTGCCTAGTAAGTAAAATGAAGCCTTCCTGCAGGCTCTCTTGGTAAAACACTTTAAAAACCCTCTGTTAAACTCTCGACCTCTAAAATGACCTGTTTGTTGTCTGGTTGTTTTGTTTTGTTTTGTTTTTTGAGGCATGCAGGATCTTAGTTCCCTGACCAGGGATCTAATGCGTGCCCCCTGCAGTGGAAGCACGGAGTCTTAACCACTGATCTGTTTTAAATTGAGTTTTGTTTGTTGGAAATTGAGTTCTGCACAGTCGTGAATAGTATTACAATGAATGTAAATGTTTATTCTTATCCTGAAAGTATTAAGATTAAATTATTTTAACTGTTCAGAAGATGCACTTAATCTTTTTTTTTTTTAAAGTTTTTTTTTTTTTTAATTTATTTTTATTCATTGGCTGCATTGGGTCTTTGTTGCTGCACGCAGGATTTCTCTAGTTGTGAGCATAGTCTACTCTTTGTTGCGGTGCACAGGCTTCTCATTGCAGTGGCTTCTCTTGCTGCAGAGCACAGGCTCTAGGCACGTGGGCTTCAGTAGTTGTAGCACGCGGGCTCAGTAGTTGGGGCTCTGGAGCGCAGGCTCAGTAGTTGTGGTGCACAGGCTTAGTTGCTCTGTGGCATGTAGGATCTTACAGGACCAGGGATTAAACCCATGTCCCCTGCATTGGCAGGTAGATTCTTAACCATTGTGCCAGCAGGGAATTCCCTTCACTTAATGTTAAAATTAACTTTTTTAAAGGTAAACCTCTAATTTAAAAGAACAAAGAGTATAAAAATCGAATTGTAGTTGTTGTTAATGAGTAGATTTTCTGCATGCATGACATGCCTAACTGAATTTTATTCTCTTAAGAGAATAATAGCAGATTTTATTTGCTTTGGCATATGTGCTATTACAAAATTACATCACTAATTCTATTTTATTTTCTGTAAATTACACTATCCCTTCAGTGTGATTCTCAACCTTTCATCCTCACCAGTCACATACAGTTGACACACTTCCATCATTAATAATTTTTCATTATGGTAGTAAGGAGTGAAACATCTGTTAGCCTGGAGTGATCCAAGAAACTCAGTTGGAAATAATAAAAAAAATTGCAAACTAGCTTAAGGGCAAAGAGGGAATTACTGGCTCATGTTGAAAGGTGGGCTGATTTCACGTATAGTTGTTTCTGTCTGGCTTCATTCTCTGATAGATTTTCTGAGAGGTGAAAAGATGTCTGTTAATAGCCCAAGCCTACATGATCCTCCTAGTCCGTAGCCTCAGCACAAGTTCCAAAGAGGACTCTTATTGACCCTGATTATGATCTGCCCATCCATGAGCAGTCAGAGTGGCCAAGGGAATGAAGTGTTTTGTTGGTAGGCCTGGATTACATGTGTGTGTCTAGTGTAGGATAGAAGCAGGGTAAGTTCCACTTGAACCACATAGTCTAAACTGGATTATTATGCAGTGAAGGAGGGATGGTTCCCCTAAGGAAAGGATGTGGACCAACCCTCCTGCACGCCCCCTCCCCCAAGTTAATAGCAATATTTTGTGGGTGCCAGGGAAGTCATATGTACAGAGATGAAAAGTCCCCTGGTGATTCTTATAGGCCTCTTGAAAATACCTTCTCTTCCTCTGGACAGAATCACTGCTATAAACCACACTGAACCATAATGTAAGTATGCTTTTTTCTATACTCATAACACAATAAGAGATAAAAAAATTTTTCGTATGGTATGGTAGAAAGAACAGTGGATAGAAAGCCAGAAGATCTAGGTTTGAATGCTGGTCCTGCCATTGGGTAGGCATATGTCTTTGGGCAAATTATTTAACTTGTTAGATTTGTTTCTCAGTTATGCAGTGAAGGATTTAGACTCAGCTACTTTTCGTTTCTAAAATTTTATGATTCCAAGAATAAATACTTGCATGTAGCTGACCCTAGAACAACTTGAGGATTAGGAATGCTGACCCTCTGCACAGTTGAAAACCTGCATACAACTTTACAGTTCGCCCTCCATTTCCATGGTTCCACATCTGTGAGTTCAACTAACTGCACATCATGTAGTACTATAATACGTACTTAGTGAAAAAAAAACTGCATGTAAGTAGACCCACAAAGTTCAAACACTTAATGTTCAAGGGTCCACTGCATAGTAACTATGGCAAATGGTTAATATTTTAAAACTTATTCAAATAAATAAGAACACCAAGAAGCTCCAAGTAGATATATGGGCAAAGAATACAGATAATTCATACCAGAATAAAAAGAGGAATTAAATAACTATTAAAAAAGAAAGTTTAGCCAAACTAGTATTCGAAAAAAAGGAGGGGGGACCACTCAACAACATTCTACATATTTTATTTATTTATTTTAATTAATTAATTAATTTACTGGCTGTGTTGGGTCTTTGTTGCTGCATGGGCTTTCTCTAGTTGTGGTGAGCGGGGGCTACTCGTCATTGCGGTGTGCAGGCTTCTTGTTGTGGTGGCCTCTCTTGTTGTAGGGCACAGGCTCCAGTAGTTGTGGCATGAGGGCTCAGTAGTTATGGCTCACAAGCTATAGAGCTCAGGCTTTGTTGTTGTGGCAACGGGCTTAGTTGCTCTGAGGCATGTGAGATTCTTCCGGACCAGGACTCAAACCTATCTCTCCTGTATTGGCAGGTGGATTCTTAACCACTGTGCCACTGTGCCCAACAACATTTTACATGTTTTAAAAGAGCAAAATTAAGTTTCAAAAGCAGTATATGGCTTGCTGAACTATGGAGAAGCTGGTGCTTATAATGCTGATAGTCTGGTTAATTTGTTTAACGTTTTCTGGAAAAGAGCCGTAAAGATGTTCCTTGGGGGAATTCCCTGGTGGTCCAATGGTTAGGACTCTACACTTTTATTGCCAAGGGCTCGGGTTTGATCCCTGGTCAGGGAACTAAGATCCTGAAAGCCGTGAGGCACGGCCAAAAGAAGAACAAAAAGGTATTTAAAAAAAAAATGTTCCTTGAAAAAAAAATTTCCTTGGAGTATACATAGGAAATGTTGTGAAAGAAGAAAAAGCCTCACTCTACAAATACACTGCAACAGTATGTATAATAGTGACAAATTGGAAATAAATGTTCGACAGTATGAAGGTCGTTTTTGCTATACGATAAACTCGATGTTTTCATTATCTTTCATTAATATGAAGACAATGTTGAAATAGGAGGAAATGTCTGAAGAATACCATATTTTACTGAATCTCAGATTCTATCATTTGTAAGATACCTTTATTTTATGAGCCATCAGAAAGGAAGCACTCTAGCAGTTAACCTTTGACACAATGTCAAATGATATGTGAATTTTTCATACCAGCTTTTTGGTGGTTTGACATGTCTCAGCTATTCTAAAGAATTTGGCAGTTTCTCTTCCCTTCATTTGTATTGCTTAGCCTGAGACAGAGAATCTTTTCAGATGTTCTTTCAATAACAACATAACACAGTTTTGTCTCTTTGTGGAAATCCTCCTTTCTCAGGTCTTATAAAGTGCTTGTTTTTTACCCTTGAAGAAAAACATGGAATTGCAGGCATTCTTCTATTAATGAGTTTTTGCTTCACCAATAACAAATTTACACCTCACTGTCCTGTTCCATGCCTTTCTACATAACCTTCTCTATTAACCTTTCTAAAAACACTTTAAATCACAGTTAAATTCAACATGAACAGCGCAAACAATGCACATAACGCAGCTGAAGCAGCAACACATCAGTACCATTCATAGGTTCACATGTGAGCAGGCAGTGGCAGCTGTGTCACAGTGGCTGCCAGTGATTGTGAGACACATTGTCATTGCAGAGATGTTAAAATGTGAGCATATATTAGTATTAAAAATGATGAAATAGGAAATATTAAGAGTAAAAAGTTATGCACTCTAGGTTATTATTATTAAAATCCGTGCTAATAGACAAAAAGATTATTTGTATTTTTTCATTATGAGTGAGACTTTATATAACAAAACATTTCTGCTAAAAGTGCAATTTGCTAAAAATGTAAATCAAAGGGATTCTGTTGTTTAACATCATAAATATGTAAATTTGGGTAAAAGGTAAATTTCCATAATGTATATATAGATTTTTATTAAAAGTAGACTATTCCATTTCTATTTTAGGAAACCCAAGGAAACACATAATGTCTTTGAAGAAAGCTGTAGATATGACTTGCCATGGAGAACCATCTCTTTATAACTCCTTAAGCATGGCTATGCAGACGCTAAAGTTAGTAGTTTACACTTATTGTTTATAATTTATTTCAAAGTTTTTTGAATGAGTTAAGTTGAAATGATAATGTTAAAATGCATCTTCATAAACCCAGCTATAATGAAATCACTATTAAGAGAAGTATGTAATGTCATTTATAATGTTTAGTATGGTGTTAGTAATTTTTATTTTACAATTTAGTTGCTGAGGTATATCCTTAAAGGTTTTAGAAAAATATAATTAAAGCTATAGCAATATTAGTAGTACAAAAGAAATATGGTAAAAAATATTTTATTGAAAATTGTATGTGGAATTTAATGTGGTATAATAACTGGGTTTGTTGTACTTTCATTTTTATTAACTTAGTTTGTAATACATCTATAAATTAATAGCACTTTTCTAGCAAGTTTAACTACGTGGAATATAGTTAAAACCCCAAAGAAAGTATTCAGTATAGTTAAAGCTTATATGTTTTATCCCTGGATCGTCTGTCCTGATTCAGACTTTTATACCTTTATATAATAGATTTTTTTTTTTTAGTTTTGAAGTAGATGAGAAGGAGGTAACACACATAGTGAAGGTAAGCACAATAGCAGCATCCACAAGTGAAAGCTGAGCCTAATAATGAAACTATAAGCAGGAAAGCTAATTGATAAAACTGCTCCCAAAGGCATAGAAATCTCTATTTGGTATAGAGGAAAACAGTTCATCACATCTTTAAATCCCATAAGCCATCATTTAATTAAATGGTATACAAACATTCATGTTTATGAGTATTATGACTGAATCACCACAAGGTTAAATTGTAGTCTTTAAAAAAGAAGTATGTTACTATTTTCAAGCCACACATAGCCACCTTAAAGTTGATTCATATGGTATTGTCATACTTTCCACTGTACACTTTAGACTTTGTATGAATCAAACTTGTGCCACGACTACTGAAGCCCACGCACCTAGAGCCCGTGCTCCACAGCAAGAGAAGCCACGGCAATCAGGCGAGCACCATGATGAAGAGTAGCCCCTGCTCGCCTCAACTAGAGTAAGCCCGTGTGCAGCAACAAAAATCCAATGCAGCCAATAAACAAATTAAATAACTAAATAGGGACTCCCTTGGTGCGCAGTGGTTAGGAATCCGCCTGCCAATGCAGGGGACATGGGTTCGAGCCCTGCTCTGGGAAGATTCCACATGCCGTGGAGCAGCTAAGCCCATGCGCCACAACTATTGAGCCTGTGCCCTAGAGCCCGTGAGCCACAACTATTGAAGCCCACACGCCTAGGGCCTGTGCTCCACAACAAGAGAAGCCACTACAGTGAACCCTTGCACCACAAAGAGGAGTGGCCCCTGCTCACAACAACTAGAGAAAGCCCGTGTGCAGCAACGAAGACCCAACGCAGCCAACAGATAAATAAAATAAATAAATATATTTAAATAAATAAGTAAATAAATAAATTTATTAAAAAAAGAAAGAAGAAAAAAGACTTTGTATGAATCAAATCTATTAGAATGTAAGCTTCATAATGTCAGGAACCTTGCTGGTCTTGTTTATCACTTTATCCCCAGAACTTAAAAGAGTGTTCAATAAATATTTATTGAATGAATAAGTGAATCAATGAATTTTTTTGAAGTGTAGAGCTAATTTTAGAAAAACTGGCATTAAGGTTTTTAGAGGGCTTCCCCGGAGGCTCAGTGGTTAAGAATCCACCTGCCAATGCAGGGGACACAAATTCGAGCCCTGGTCTGGGAAGATTCCACATACTGCAACTAAGCTCATGCACCACAACTACTGAGACCATGTGCCACAACTACTGAAGCCTATGTAGCTAGAGCCTGTGCTCTGCAATAAGAGAAGCCACTGCAGTGAAAAGCCTGTGCACTGTGACAAAGAGTAGCCCCCACTCTCTGCAACTAGAGAAAGTCTGTGAAAGCAACGAAGACCCAATGCAGCCAAAAATAAAATAAATAGAAAATTAATTAATTAAAAAAAGGTTTTTAGAGTATACTCACAATTCATTCCTTTGTAGTGTTGAAATAGATGGGATTATTCTGTATTCTAAGTGTGTCAACCATGTGTACTATTCTAAGTTTTTTATTAGTGTAATTTGTTATACCTAATTGGAATGGTTTTTATCTTTCTTTAGGCACATGCCTGGACATACGAGCAGAGAAGTCCTAATCATCTTTAGCAGCCTCACAACCTGTGATCCATCCAATATTTATGATCTAATCAAGGTAGGACCAATAATTTCTTCATAATCAAAATCAAAGTTACAACTCTAAAGAGAATTCTATAGTGAATTTATTACTAGTTTTCAGAGCATTCTATTTTTCAAACACATTAATTACTCAATTTTTTTTCTTCCCTCAAAATTCTCCATTTACTTGGATTTTACGAAGACCCTAAAGGCGGCTAAAATTAGAGTGTCTGTTATTGGATTGTCTGCAGAGGTTCGGGTTTGCACTGTGCTTGCTCGTGAAACTGGTGGTATATATCTAAAATTTTCAGTATTTACTCATAATTACCGTGTTAAAAAGTAACAATTCATTAATTAGGATGTTTTATATGTTTTTTAAGCTGCTAAACTTAAATTAGTTCATGTCCTGAAGTCCAAAATATGGTAGTTACATTAAATGTGTCGCCGATTCTATAAGGTATCGTCTCAAAATGCAAGGAATTTTCAGTAGTTATTATCAGAGTTTAGTTATGTCAGTGCTTAGTGTTTCAGTGGTTATGTTCACTGTTTCAGTTATAACTTCTCAGTTATGAAAAGCTAGAAATTTTACCATATGTAATTCTTAGTAAAGATCTTGTAACTTGGCTTTAAGTAAATTGTAATTACAGTTATTCCTAGAGAAGTCAATTTAGAGATGTTATTTAAATAAAGTTTTTGAAAAATGATAATTAAAGTTAAATATTTACTTTGAAAATGAACATTTTCAGATGATAAAACTTTTATAGAATTATATAGAAATTACAGTTCATTCTTATGTCTGGAAAGCTGATATTTCTTTTCTTTTACATCCCGTCTTGTTAGGCACATACCATGTTATTTTAGATGAAAGCCATTACAAAGAATTGCTAACACATCATGTTAGTCCTCCTCCTGCTAGCTCAAGTTCTGAATGCTCACTTATTCGTATGGGTAAGTGTTTATTTTGTGTTATTTTATCTCTGTATTTATTTACTTTTTTTTTTTTTTTTTTTTTTTTTTGTTGACCGCATTGCTTGCGGGATCTAGAATAATAGTTCACCAACCAGGGATTGAACCCAGGCCACTGCAGTGAAAGCACCAGGTCCTATCCACTGGACCATCAGGGAATCCCCTATTTTGTGTTATTTTAAAATAGACATTTTTGACTCAAGCTAGACTTTCTGTTTTCATTAGCACAAGTTATTTTAACGTTTAAGAATTTCTTGTATTTAACTTAAATGTTCTACAATTAGAGAAAATTATGCTGTTGAAGCAGTTTTGGGAAATACAGAGAAGTGAAAAGAAAATTAAACTCATTTGTAGTCCTATCACTCAGGGAGCACCCCTGGCTTTTATTTATTTTTTATTATTGTTAAGGACAGAAAGGAATAAAGACTGTTTATAGAGAAATTCTTGTATTAAGAAATCAAGAAAATAAGCTATAAAATCTGCTGTACTGTTTGATCAAAGCTGTGTAATACAATTATAGTAAACATTTATTATATTTATGATTGAAAAAGCCAAACTTTTTCAATATAAAAGGAGTCTTCTTGTTTAATATGCATTTTTAAACTGTCAGTGAGACAGAATGCGTTTCTGCCTTGTTTTTCGCCATTTCAGGTAGTGTTCAGCCTCTCTTTCCTGTTTCCTCATCTCAGATATTAATATCCATCTCATAGTGTGTCGCAAGGGTTAAGTTAATACAGACCAAGTATTTAGAATAATGCTTGACATAAACACTCAGTGCATTTTAGATACTATGTTGGCTAATCTTTTCAATTTACTGATACATTTCCTTAGCATATCTTAAAATTATTTTTAAACTTATAATAATTTATTCTCCAAATTGATTTGTTAGAACCATTTAGGAGTAGAAACCCATTTTCAGTCACCTGATGCAAATGTTTTTTCAGTTGGTCATTTACCTTTATTTTATTTATTTGTTTTGATATGTAGGTAGGTTTAAAATTTTTATATAGAATGAAATTTCTCTTTTTTTATGGTTCTGCTTTTCTTAGACTTTTTTTCAGAATTTAAAAATATATATGAAAATAAACTACATGGGTTTGGACATGTCAAAATTTTAAACTAGAAGTGTGTTCTTGTATAAAACGAACGACTATGTGATAGACTCCTCTGTTGTGTCAGAAAGTATTTAAAAATTACACACATCTTTTTTTTAAAAAGCAGAGTGTGTTGTGTTGTTAAATTAGAAAATATGGCACTGTTAGCCCTTTGACAATAATTCTTTCCTTCTTGATTTTGCCTCTCTTATTTTTTTCTTTGTCACTGGTTTATAGCAGTTTTACCATGATGTATGTACCTGAGTGTAACTTTTTTGTACTGATCATGTTTGGAGTTCAAAGAGCTTCTGTTATGTGTTACAAGATATGACTTATCAATTTGGCCAATATTTACAATTTTGACCAATACGTACTTTAATATTTATTCTGCCTCATATTCTCTCATCACTTTTTATACTCCAGTTAGTAATATATTTATATTTTTCTTTTTAAAATTTTCACCTTATTTTTATTTTCAAAATAATTTCTGTTATTATTATTTATTGTAGCTCTTTCACTTTTTTCCTATATTTTCCATTCTTTTTATTCATGTGTTTGCTTCAATCTAGACACTTTTCTAGATACCTACTCAATACTTTTTCAGTTACCTAATTCTCTCTTCTGCTGTGTTTGGTCTGCTCTTAAATACATCTGTTAATTATTACTTATTTATTTTTCAGTTCTTCAGTTTCTATTTAATTACTTTCTATGAATTGTAGCTCATTAATCACATTTGTTTTTTTTTTAAATTATAGGCACATTTTAATAATAGTTATTTTAAGTCTTACCATCTAAACTTTCAGGCAAAGGGCCATTAAGACAATGAAGGCTATAGGTACTCTTGGGGGATGGTAAGTGTTATGTAGATTTCACAGTGTTTCTCATCATTATCATGACAAAGTCAATATTCATAACAAAAACTAAATTATGTTCTCTGGTGACCCCAATGCTTGGATTATCTAAGGCTCTCATTTAGTATGTGATTATATATATATATATTTTTTTACTCCTAGTTTCTTGGTAATTTTCCTGCCTCAACTTATATTTTTGAATAAATGCTTAATGTCTTATATAAAATAATTTTAGGGCTTCTGAATCAGGGTGCTGTCAATTCTCACTGTTTGTGGTAATTATGTTCTATAAAGTCACTGAATTAGTAAATTTTGAACCAGTGCTCTTAGGGGAAATACAAGGTTAGGTTCCTGGGGGCCTCTGGTCACAATACTCTCAAGATACTGAGGATATATATATATCAATAAATATATAACCTTGAAAAAAAAAAGAAAATATGGATGTGAACTTTAGAATCTGAGGCCACATGTATGGACAGATCTTTCCCCCATTTCTTCCACTATTAATTCTTCTTCTAACTGGCAATTACTGTCAATTTGACCATGCTATAATAAAGATATCTAAAAGGCAGGAAAGAGAACTTTTGCACAACTTTGTGGACTGTCTGGTAGCAACATTTTTAGGTTTCTATTACTAGAATTTTTCAATTTCCTTGGGGAAAAAAAGTAATACATTTTCTTCCTTGAAGGATTTCCTCAGCATACCATTGCTTCTCTGTCTGATCAGGATGCAAAACCCTCTTTCAGTATGGCGTAAGTAAAAACCATGAAACTGCCCGTGATAATGTTTTTACATTGTTAAGTCCTTCCTGTAAGTTATAAATTTAAAATGGGCTTGTAATGTAATGGCTTTTGTAGAATATTACTTTCTATGCAGCTGTAAAAAGGAGTGAGAACTATATATACTCCTATAATATTAGGAAGTAAAGCAGCAAGGTAGAGAAAAGTGTATAGTATGTTACCAATCATCTAAGAAGAGGGTGGAGATTTGAGTAGATATACATGCTTGTTTATATTAATAATAAAAATAGTAATGGAAATGAAAAGTAGAAACTAAAAAAATGTTTACTAAAGGCAATGCATAGAGAAAGGCAAAGAGATGGATCCTAGACTGTTGTGAATATACCTTGTTTTAACTTTGGAGCTTTACATTTAACGTAATTATAAAACAAAAGTAAATTTTTTTAAAATAAATTTATTTATTTATTTATTTAATTGGCTGTGTTGGGTCTTCGTTGCTGCACACGGGCTTTCTCTAGTTGCAGTGAGCGGGGGCTACTCTTCATTGTGGTGTGTGGGCTTCTCATTGTGGTGGCCTTTAGAGCACAGGCTCAATAGTTGTGGTACACGGGCTTAGTTGCTCCGCAGCACGTGGTATCTTCCTAGGGCAGGGCTCGAACCCGTGTCCCCTGCATTGGCAGGTGAATTCTTACCCACTGCGCCACCTAGGAAGTCCAACAAAAGTAAATTTAAGAAAGTAATTCTTAAAACTCATAAATAAGACTACTGTCTCTAGGTATAAAAGTGTAATAGGGAATAGATTTACGCTTCTGTCTCCTTGCAGAAAACCAAACAAAATATACAAAACAGTAGTTTTCAGACATCAGATAATAGGTAGTGCAGATAATGATCCCTGCAAGAAGGGAAACAAGTGAGGTGGGCCTATGATTTCAGGCTTACTGCCTAGAGAGAATTTCCAGGCTGTTGTGCAGGGAGGAAAGGCCCACACAGAGCTAGGAGGTTTTGCTCAGTTCAGAAACAAAGTTCAGAGTTTAGGGGGAGGTGGGTGGGTGGAAGTGGCTACCATTTGGCAGGATAGAGTACTAGAGAGTAAAGAGCTGCACAGAAAGCTCTGGAGAGCTTCGGAGACCTACCCCCTTCTCCCCCCCACCCCGAGTCATTAGCTGAGTGTTGATCTGTACATTTCTGTTGGGAAACTCCTGGAGGCCAGGGTAAGAAGCACTGGAGAGGAGCAGCAGAACAATCTCTAGAGCTCACATGGGCCCGGAAATAGTTCATGTTCCCACCAGTCAGTGTGGAAAGGCCTCTTAACACCACAGGCATTGAATAGAGTCCACAGTTATGAAACCAGATCAACCCTAGACTAGCAGCTGTTCTGGACAGCCTCATGAACTTAAAAACAAGACTTGGCATCAAACTATTTCACAGTTACTTAAGCATGTTCCAGAAAAAGCCACAACATATTTAAGGCAATACAAAAAAAATCCAGCACCCAAAACAGAGCAAACTTAATATCTGACAACCAATTAAAAATTACCAGTCATGCGAAGAAGTAGGAAAGTATGACCCATAACAAGGAGAAAAATCATAGAATGGAAACATATCCAGAAATAACACAGTTGATAGAACTAGCAGGTAAGGTGTTAAAATAATTATTATAAATATACTCCATATGTTCAGGAAAGTTGAGGAGTTCATGAGTATGATAAGAGATATGGAAGACAGAAAAAAGGTCCCAATCAAATTTCTAGAGATGAAGAATACATGTCTTAGATAAAAAATAAACTGGATTAGGGTTAACGGCAGATTAGTCACTAAAGAAGAGAATATGGGGACTTCCCTTGTGGCACGGTGGTTAAGAATCCACCTGCCAGTGCAGGGGACACGGTTCAGTCCCTGATCTGGGACGATCCCACATGCCTCAGAGCAGCTAAGCCCGTGCGCCACAACTGCAGAGTCTGTGCTCTGTAGCCTGTGAGCCACAATTACTGAGCCCACATGCCACGACTGCTGAAGCCCGTGTGCACCTAGAGCCCGTGCTTGGCAACAAGAGAAGCCACCACAATGAGAAGCCCGAGTACCACAGCAAAGAGTAGCCCCTGCTCGCCACAACTAGAGAAAGCCCGCATGCAGCAATGAAGACCCAATGCAGCCAATAAATAAATTAATTAATTAAAAGAAAAAAGGAAGAGAATATGAGTGAATTCAAAGACATTAATGAAACTATTCAAAACAAAATGCAGAGAGAAAAAAAAGAAAAATGAACAGAGCATAAGTGAACTATGAAACAACTTGAAGGTTTTAAAATCAAAGTGATGTACTTTCTTTCGCTCTAACTGCTCACATCTTTATGTATCACTTTTTAAAAAGTAGTGTTTCCCCCTACAGGCATCTGGATAGCAACACTGAGCCAGGACTTACATTAGGAGGCTATTTCTGCCCACAGTGTCGGGCAAAGTACTGTGAGCTTCCTGTTGAATGTAAAATCTGTGGTAAGAAACCAACTGTTCATTATGCAGTAAATTTATCTTGAATAACCTCTTACCTATATTGCTATTAAAATAAATATAAATATTAAGCTCTGGTTATGTTTCTATTTAATCTGTGAAAAGAGACATAGATTGCTTTTTTCATTGTGAGCCTAGCACTCCATTTCTAAGAATAAACATGGCATTCTAGAAGAGTCTCTTGATTCTCTTTCTGAAAAAATTGTGTTCTTTAAAGCAATGGAGTAGATCTAGTAGATGTTTTTGCAGCTCTTCATAAAGTAAATACATATAAGGACAATGAGGAGTTAAAGTAATAGAATTGCAGAATTTTATTTCATTTATAAGTAACATAGGCCAAGAGAGTTTACATACTTAGTGATGGAACGAAGACTCCATCCTGGAGTCTCCTTTTGTAGCTGTAGGTAAACTAAAGAAATCAATGCCTGCAATACTAAAAAAAAATCTTGAAAATATTTAGCCTAAGTTATATCATTTGACATTTCAACCATCATCTTTACGAGGTTTGAGTTATTAAATATGTCTTTCTGCTTTATGTGTTAGGTCTTACTTTGGTGTCTGCTCCCCACTTGGCACGATCTTACCATCATTTATTTCCTTTGGATGCTTTTCAAGAAATTCCCCTGGAAGAACATAATGGAGAAAGGTATGTGAGTTCTGTTTTGTTTTTAATATTTACTCATTTAGTTGGTTGGTTGGTTGGTTGGTTGTGCCGGGTCTTAGTTGCGGCAGATGGGCTCCTTAGTTGCGGCATGCATGTAGGATCTAGTTCCCTGGCCAAGGATCGAACCTGGGACCCCTGCATTGGGAGCTCGAAGTCTTAACCACTGCGCCACCAGGGAGGTCCCCGTATATGAGTTTTGGTTAATTTGTATCTGTTACAAGTGGTAAAGTAATGTTTGAATATATTATTACTACATTAAAAAGAGTTACATTCACTTGGGGAAGATTACTGCTAATATAGAAAATGAGATGTAGAATGCCTTGTTTATGACTAAAATGATTCATTTAAACAGATCTGGATCTCCAGAAATCTATTAATTACCCTAAAGCCATCTATGTGTAGTAGGAGTGGTGGTATATAGGTAAATCAGCCCTCCGAAGAAAAAAAAAAAAAAGGCCCTGATATGTAGTATTTGCTGATTTCCATGGTATAAAACTGTAAGATTTATCCAGAAGACCTAAAAACAAACTAATGTAACAAATAAAAGATCAAATGAAGAGTAGGAAAGAAATATTCAAGGATAATTTTTTCTATTTAAGGAAAGAACTTTCTAGATTGAAAGGGACTGTCAAGTGCCTGACATATTGAAGGCAAACAGACCTGCAGTAAAGTGTATCATTGTGAAATTTCAGAATATGCAGCAAAATACTAACCCTAAACATTTCTGGAGAGGGAGAATTAGATCACATGACCTGGAATTAAAATTGTTTGGCTTTTCATGAGCAACACTGCATGCTGACAGGGAGCAATTTCCTTCAAAATTGGGAATGAAAATTATCATCAACCTAAATTATATATGCAGCCAAGGTAGAAGAGGGACTTCCCTGGAGGTCCAGTGGTTAAGGACTCTGTGCTTCCAGTGCAGAGGGTGCCACTACGATTTCTGGTCGGGGAACTAAGTTTCTACATGCTGTGCAGTGCAGCCAAAAATACATATACATGTAGAATAAAGATATTTTTAGACTTGTAAGGTCTCAAAAAAGGGACTTTCTTGGGAAGCTGTGGAAGAGATGATTCAAAAGAACTGAGAAAGAGAATGAATGAATGAAAGAGAATAGAAATATTTATCTAATTCAAAAGTGGCTAAAGAAAGCTGTAGGATGGGGCTTCCCTGGTGGTGCAATGGTTGGGAATCCACCTGCCAATGCAGGGGACACGGGTTCGAGCACTGGGTCGAGAAGATCCCACATGCCACAGAGCAACTAAGCCTGGGCATCACAACAACTGAGCCTGTGCTCTAGAGCCTGCGAGCCACAGCTGTTGAGCTCACATGCCACAGCTACTGAAGCCTGCACTCCTAGAGCCCGTGCTCTGCAACAAGAGAAGCCACCACAATGAGAAGCCCACACACCATGAGGAGGAGTAGCCCCCACTCTCTGCAACTAGAGAAAGCCTACACACAGTGATGAAGACGCAATGCAGCCAATAAATAAATAAATAAATAAATAAATAAATAAATAAATAAATGTATTTATTTAAAAAAAAATCATTACAACAAATTTAAGAGAAAAAAAAAAGCTGTAGGATGACATCCCAGAATGATACTTGTATGTCAGTTACAGAGGACAGTTAATCCAGTTTGGAGATGGTCAGAGTGTTCTAGGAGAGATGTCACCAGAGGATGTAAACTATAGAATTCCTGACCTAGCTGATAACAGGAGGGTATTCAGACTTCTCAGGGATTGGTTGGGGCTGAGTTAGTTGTAATTGGAAAACTTAAACTTGTGAATAACAATACAGTTATTAACTCCAGGGAAAAATGTTTTACAGAGAGGAAAAATATGGCATGGCTCATCTGAGTGTGTCTATATAGTCATAATAAAGTGAACATTTAATATTGTTCTATCCAAAAGGATTTAACTACATAGAAGAATTGATTGAGAATGACATTTGTTATGTGTGTACGTGCTGTTGGTTCAAGATGGTTGAAAGAGAGGTAAAATCTCATCTTCCATAGTGGGAGGTTCATAGGCAATGCCTATGAAAAAACCAAGAGGTAGCACTGTGAGCGTAGGTAACTGTCAAAACAGTTAAAAATTTTGAAAGTATTTGCTCTGGAAATGAAGTGGGGATAGGTAGGGACGGAACTAGTCTTTTTTTGTAATAAATTTTGAGAACTTTTCATTCTTTAAACCATTCCTTGAAAATTAAGCCCTTATGCATCCATTTTTATGATAAATTAACTTCTCTCCTATCCATCTAGACTTGTACCAGCTGTCTGCTGTCTTTGGGAAAGTTGAAAAATAGTCATGCAAGTCATCTTCTGTAGGGCTTAATTCCCTTGCAGAATCACAGTTGAGAAAGCATACTCGTATTTAACCTTGATGAAAATAAAATAAAATTTAAGGAAGATTTTAAGCTGTCACATGACCTTGGGTTATACTGCGAAATTTTCTTAAATTACTGGCATTCTTAGTTCTTTCTCCTAAAAATCATGTGTAAAGATAATTACAGTTGACCCTTGAATAACACAGATTTGTACTGCGGGGGTCCAGTTACATGCAGATTTTTTCCATAGATGCGTACGATAGTGCTACATGATCCACAGTTGGTTGAATCCTTGGATGTGGAACTGCTGATGTGGAGGGTCAGAGGGCCAGAGGGCCAGAGGGCCAGAGGGCCAACTGTGCAGTTACACTCAGATTTTTGACTGCAGGGATTTGTACCCCTTAACTGCTTGTTGTTCCAGGGTCAGCTGTACTTATTAGAGGTTTCTTGTTATTGAGATTTTCCTGAGCTATTTTAATGAATGAATTCTTAACAAAATGATTCTTAAATTTTCTTTTTCAGATTTTGTTATGCCTGTCAGGGGGAGTTGAAAGACCAACATGTAAGTTCATGTGCTTTGTAAAGATTAGTATTGTACAATAAATATTGAGAAAATAGTATTTTAAGTTTTCAATAGATTGTTGAAGACCAGGCTCATATCAGGTGATTCCTCAGAAGTGTAACAGTAGGAAGAGATAAAATGGGCGCTATTACAGTTGTTTTGTAATTCTGCATTCTAATTTTGCTGTAGAGATATTTTAGTTTGTCTTCAGTTTGTAAACTGAACTGCATATAGTTTGGAAATACTAAAAGTTTTATTCTCCATATTGTACTTTAGGCCCTCATAACTCATTTTGAAGTTAGCATTTAAGGTGACCACAGACCAAAGCTTATTCCCCCATTGTGCCACTGAGAAAATATTTTTTAAAATTTTGATGGGGCCAATTTGAACATATAAACTTATGTAAAATTGCAAATAGAATAGATCACTGTCTAGTTTTAATTTTTTGTTAATTTAGTTACATGTCCATATTTAAAACTATACTTTATAAACTATATAAAGTTGAAAGGATTGCTTGTTTTATTGTACTCTCACATTTTATAAAATGATTGTATTGGGAGTTCCCTGGTGGTCTAGTGGTTAGGATTCAGCACTTTCACTGCCATGGCCTAGGTTCAGTCCCTGATTGGGGAACTGAGATCCCACAAGCCTTGAGGCATGCCAAAACACACACACACACACACACACACACACACACACACACACACACACACACACACACACACACGAGTCAAAAATTATCCGCACTCTGGTTATATTAAAACTTCTGTTGGCCACACTGTCTTATCAGCGCTTTCCGTTCAAGGCTACTGTCTCCCCTGTCACTGCTGTGCAGGGGTGAACATGTTACCTCAGTTCGTTTGTAACTGTGGTGCAACCAAAAATGGATGCCCTGCTTGTGATTTGCATGAAAGAAGAGCAGCGTGCAGTGATTCGTTTTTTGTGGTCTGAGGGTCTGCATGTCTACACACTTCTGCCCACACTGTCGACATGCTGCAAAAACTTCGTTTTGAGGTATTAAAGCATCCTCCCTATAGTCCTGATCTTGCTCCATTGGACTTTCATGTTTGGTCCCCTGCAAGCAGCCCTACAAGGACGAAGATTCACCTCTGATGAAGAAGTGAAGACGGGTGCATTCGTGGCTCTCAGCTCAGCCTAAAGCATTTTCTTTTCATAAGAATTTTATTTTTTTTTTTTTTATATTTTTTTATTTTAACTTTTTATTTTTTTATTTTTTACAATTAACTGCATATATTTACAGTGTACAATTTGGTATCCCAATCTCCCAATTCATTCCCCCCTCAACCCTCCCTGCTTTCCCCATTTGGTGTCCATATGTTTGTTCTCTACATCTGTGTCTCTATTTCTGCCTTGCAAACCGGTTGATTTGTACCATTTTTCTATAGTCTACATATATGTGTTAATATACAATATTTATTTTTCTCTTTCTGACTCACTTCACTCTGTATGACAGTCTCTAGGTCCATCCATGTCTCTAAAAATGTCCCAGTTTCATTGCTTTTTACAGCTGAGTAATATTCCATTGTATGTATGTACCACATCTTCTTTATCCATTCATCTGTCGATGGACATTTAGCCTAAAGCATTTTTTAATGAGGGAATACGAAAGCTTGTTGACAGATGGACAAAGTGTATTGAAAAACAAGGAGATTATGTTGCAAAATGGTGTATTCACCTTTTCTGAAAGTTAATTAAATTCTACAGCCAGACAGCGGATAATTTTTGACTCACTCTAGTGTGTATACATATATATACATATCTATTTATATATATATATATATATAAAACCAACTAAAAAACAATTTTATTAAGTTTTACATACTTCTTTGATATAAGTAGCTGCATCCTCACTAGAACCACTTTTTGACTCATTTGACAGTTTTTAAGAAGACTCCACCTTCTGTGCTGTTTGAAATTTAATGATTTTTGAATCTGTGTATGATGTTGCCCTGGAAATTTTACCCCCAGGCACAAGTTTTTGTATATGTAATACTGATAGAATATTACATTCTTTTCCTTTGATTTTATTTTATTATTATTGTTATATAGCACTAATTTCAAACTGATGTGTCTTCCCCAAATAATTACTTAAAATGAAATAATTGAGAGTATCTTATAATTCAGGGGACTTTAAGAACTCAAGAACAAAGTTATTTCCTCATTTCTAAGGAATAATTTTTTGGAGCAAATTAATTGCCTTCGATTTGAGAATGTATAGTACATTGGAACTAATAAAGTAGGTAAGTGAGTGGGGGGAAAGTGATAGAGATATAAGAGAGCAAAGCAACTTGAATGTCTTCTAGCTATGCTGTACTTAACTTTTGGAAACTACTCTTTAAATTTAGTTTTCTTCTTTTCACTGCAGGTCTATGTTTGCACTGTGTGCCAAAATGTCTTTTGTGTGGACTGTGATGTTTTTGTTCATGACTCTCTCCATTGTTGTCCTGGCTGTATTCATAAGATTCCAGCTCCTTCGACTGTTTGATTCCAGCATCTAGTACACATTGAATGTGTTAAAAAGAAATTTGCTACTGTAAATAAAATGATTCTTCAGAAGAAACTCCAATGAAGAACAGTTCGAAAGGAAAATCTGATCTAAGAAACTTGCTGTTTTAAAGCTTCTTCTATAATGACTGGTAAAGTATTTGCTTACTGGCGTATATCTAATACCACCATTTTGGTGGTTTGTTATCTGAGACTGGTTTACCTTATACAGTTCAGGTTAATGAACTATTCTTGTTAGCCTCACTCATGTTCATACCCAGGGACTGTTTAACTTAACCCTCCTCAACTTTTCTACCCTCGGTCATTAGAAAAATGTAGGTGAGGATGTATGATGCGGTCCATGTTTCAGGTTCAATGAAGATATACTGTTTTAGGCAGAACTCTTTGTAGGGTATACCCTTCTGAGAGTGAATCGGGTTTCCATAGCAAAGGTCTGTTTATTTTAAGCCTACAACTTTAGTC
Source organism: Hippopotamus amphibius kiboko (assembly GCF_030028045.1). NCBI lineage: Eukaryota > Metazoa > Chordata > Mammalia > Artiodactyla > Hippopotamidae > Hippopotamus > Hippopotamus amphibius. The sequence continues at coordinate 220,948,352 of NC_080186.1, read as the reverse complement.
ACTCTAGATTGAAGTTTCACTATGATATTCATGATTTTATAAATAACAATTCTTAGTGAAGAACATTATCAGTAAAGACAGTATAATCCCACCCTCCACCCTGGAGAGTCTATTCAGTAAATCTTCGAGGGAGCCCAGGAATATGCTTGTTTTTTAGTTATATATGTGTGTGTGTGTGTGTGTGTGTGTGTATTGTTTTTCAGATTCTTTTCCCTTATAGGTTGTTAGAGGGAATATGCATTTTTAACAGCACATGTGTACACACACACATTAAGACATAATTTGACCAAAGTACAGTTATTTCTCCAAGAGTCAGACTCTCTGTGTCTAGACCCAAATGGTTCTTTACAGGTAAACAGATTTCGGCTCTAGGTAATCAGATAATTGCTGTCTTTCTTCCTTTTGCTGTGTCCACAAGAGGTTTCAGTGGCTTGAAGGAGATGTCTTTAACATAATCAGAGTATTCTGTCTCCCCCTACTTGAATTAAAAGAAAGGCCATGAGTAGGCACCTCTTGAAAAGTTACTTAGAAATGTATTAGACACACACCCACACTACTGTATATAAAAAGGACATCCAGTGCCTTTTGGGGGGGTGCTTTATCTCTTTCTACAATTTTGGGTTTTATTTGTATACTTGATGAGGTTAAGGTGAATATTTTAGTTAGACTTAAGGAGGAATTTCTAGTCGCAAAATTATAGAGAAAATCCTGGTTTGTTTATGATTACAGAAAAAAAAATGGTAATCTAATAATACTGTTACTTCTGGCCTTAATTTCCCTCATGGAACTCCAAAATATACTACAATAATGAAGGAAATGTTTTAACACTAGGAATCTTTCTGAATAATGTCTTTCTGAGTTCTGTTTGATTAGAAAACTCCTTAAGGCTTAAAGTTCATTATGAAAATTAGATGTATTTTAAATACTTTTGAATGCATACATTTCACTTCATATTCTTTTTTATTTTCCTGACAATCCTTCTTTTTTCTTCTTTTTTTTAAAATCCTTTTCTTTTAACTGAGGCATTTAGTCCGTTTATATTTATGTGCCTACTGATACATTTTGGTTTAAATCTACCATCTTACTTTGTGTGATTTGTTTCAACTATTCCATCTTCATTTTTTCTCCTCTTTCTTGCCTTTTTTTGAACTGCTTATTTCCCACCATTCTGTGTTTTCCTAAACTAGTTTGGAAATTGTATACTCTTTTTATTCTTTTAGTGGTTATTATAGAAATTATAGTACACATAATTCCTTAACTTGGGTCCTCTAGAAGGCAGAACCTCAGGCAGAAGTGAAAGTATAATTATTTTGGAGATGCGGATCCAGGGAAGCAAGGGTAAGGAAAAAAAGGGAAAGTGAGACAAGGAAAAACAATATGTTATTACAGTGGCCAGGCTTGATGACGAACTATGAAGAGTCCCAAGAGTCTCCCAGCAAGTGTGTTCACTTAGAGTTTGGGATTTCTCCCGAAGGTTTATATGGAGAAGCTGCCCCTGTGCACAGTCCATCGACGGGAGGAGGCAAGGGTGATGCAATTTCCTAACTTCTTCTATTTCCCATTTCCCATTGGCCAGGGTTTGCCACACACGGCTGTGTCACCCGGGCCTTTGGTAACTGCTAAGGAAGCCAGATCTCGGGCTCAGCAGTGTGGCGTCGCAGCCAACTCTGGAAGGTCAGATAGGCTTGGTGTAGTTCAGTTTGGACTTGGCCAGCTCAGGAAGCTGTGCAAAGGCAGCAGCAGTGCCGAGGAGGAAGCAGGCAACACCTTGGAAAGAAGGAAGTGGCCAAGAGAATCTGAGGAAGCATTGCTTCCAGTACATCTTCATAACATCAAAACCTAAAGTTAACCAGTACCTTTACCCTCCCCACAGATGATACATTTAACCTCATTTACCTCCTTCCTCACTTATATGTTATTAGTGTTGTATATGTAATTGTTTTGGTTTTTCACTAGACATTTATATTTGTTTTAATCAGTTAGTGTTTATTAAGATTTAATCACATATTTACCACCTTCATGACTCTTGACTTATTCTTACATCTCAGATCTGTTGAGGATCATTTTCCTTCTACCTGAAGTACATTTTTCAGAATATACTAGTGTTCAGGGTATGTACATGCTACCTGTTATGTAAGGAAGAAGGAAAAATAAGAATATATATTTGTCTTAGCAAAAATAAACAGTGGAAAACAATAGAGAAAAATCAATGAAAGCAAAAGTTGGTTCAACCCGTTGACACATATTTTGCTCAGTTGACCAAGAGAAAAAAAAAAAAGACTCAAATAACTAAAATCAAGAGTGAAAGAGGAGACATCACTATGGACTTTAGAAAAATAAAGATTGTGGTGGAATGCTACCAGCAGGTGGGGGAGGAGTGAGTGTTAATGGGTGTAGAGTTTCTTTTCGAGGTGATGCAAGTGTCCTAAGGTTGACTGTGGTGATGGTGGTTTACTCTGTGAACATACTAAACCCACTGAATTGTACACTGTGAGTAGGTTGTTATATGCTATGTGAAATATATCTCAAGAAAGCTGTCTTTTTTTTCAAAATGAGGGAATTCCCTGGCAATCCAGTGGTTAGGACTCTTCGCTTCATTTGCAAGGGGCACGGGTTCAATCCCTGGTTGGGGGACTAAGATCGCGCAAGCCACATAACGTGGCCAAAAAAAAAACAATAATAATTTAAAAAATAATAAAAAAACACTGGAAGAATACATAGGGGGCTTATAAAAGTGGTTGCCTGGGCCGGGGGTATAGAACAGTGGATGAATAAGAATTATTATTTTTATATAGTTTAAATTTTTAAGCCCTACTGTAAATGAATTAAGTATTGAAAACTGATAAAATGTATGAAACCCTGGGAAGTTGTGGTGAGGCGAATGAAAGTAATGTAGCTAATGTTAGCTGTTAGTTGAGGGCCTGAAAGCGATCAATCATGTTCATCAAATAAGGTAATAGGTATGGAGCTGGAGGTTGGAGGAGAACTGGCATAAAATTTCTTTTTCATTTATTTGGGTCATAGTGCAAACAATACATTTCCACCTACATGTGGCAGTGTGTGCACTGTTTCTATTAGTTGTGACCCTGTTTGCCTTTGAGAATAACTACAAGGTGAAGATGGAAATACTATTTGGAGGCTGAAGAAGAGAAATAATTAGATTAAAAGCACAGAAGTCCTGTCTTTAAGGAGCACAGGTGACCCACTGTGTATCTGAGTACATGTCATAAAACACTAATGTGTGTTGAAACAGTGAGGGAACAACAGGGCTTCTGCTGCTCGGAATGGCAGTAGGAAAAAAGAACTGTAAACATTTTGTAAGATTTCTCAATACTTTGTGAAGTTCCTCATATTTGTGGTCCTATCTGTATTCTGCTTTCTGTATCTCTGTAATGATCGGCAAATGTATAACATTAAATGATTTCATGGGTGGTGAGAAAGAAAGGGGACAACCAGCCCTTGGGAGGTGGAGTGGTAGAATCCCACAATCTTCAGTGGGTGGTAGAGTTCAGGCGAAAAGGCAAGAAGTTTGAGTCCCTCGCGTATTAGTAAGGAAGAAAAGGGCTATGGGAGATTGCCACACTTCTGGGAAGTAGCCTCAGGGGTGTCCTAATACTGCTTTTGGGTCCTGTTCTATAAGAATAGAAGAGTCATTATTTTCTTTACACATTTTCTAATTCTCTTCTGGGGAGACCTGTTACAAGGTAGGCTGGGAACACTGATGGGGTCCTTATGGGATTTAAATTCTTAATTTCATCTGACTAAATTGTTATTTGAGTCACACCTCAGGCCAGGGCCCTGAAAGTAACGCACAGTTTGTTCATTTATTCATTAATTCACTCAACAAAACTTGTACATCTGCTGTCTGACGAGACAGTAGGTGTCAGGATATAGACACCAAGAAGAGGACACAAACCCTAACCTTGTGGCTCTGTGACCCTCCCAGCCTAAGAGGCAGACCTATAAAGAAGACAGTGTGGCTCTACCAATTTATATTCCCACCAACAGTGTAGGAGGATTCCCTTTTCTCCGTACCCTCTCCTGCATTTATTGTTTCTAGATTTTTTATAAGTAATTAATTTAGTTACTTAGTTATTGGCTGTGTTGGGCCTTCATTGTGGCACACGGGCTTTCTCTAGTTGCGGCGAGTGGGGGCTACTCTTCATTGTGGTGCGAGGGCTCCTCATTGTGATGGCTTCTCTTGTTGTGGAGCATGGGCTCTAGGCGCACGGGCTTCAGTAGTTGTGGCACATGGGCTCAATAGTTGTGGCTCATGGGCTCTAGAGCACAGGCTCAATAGTTGTGGCACACGGGCTTAGTTGCTCCGTGGCATGTGGTATCTTCCTAGAGTAAGGATCAAACCTGTGTCCCCTGCATTGGCAGGCAGATTCTCAACCACTGTGCCACCTAGGAAGTCCCTAGATTTTTTGATAATAGCCACGGTGTGAGGTGATACCTCATTGTCGCTTTGACTTGCATTTCTCTAATGATTAGTGATGTTGAGCATCTTTTCATGTGTTTGTTAGCCATCTGCATGTCTTCTTTGGAGAAATGTCTATTTACATCTCCTGCCCATTTTTGGATTGGGTTATTTGCTTTTCTGATATTGAGCTGCATGAGCTGCTTGTATGTTTTGGAGATTAAACCTTTGTCAATTGCTTCATTGGCAAATATTTTCTCCCATTCTGAGGGTTGTCTTCTTGTCTTGTTTATGGTTTCTTTTGCTGTGCAAAAGCTTTTAAGTTTCATTAGGTCCCATTTGTTTATTTTTGACTTTATTTCCATGATTCTAGGAGGTGGGTCAAAAAGGATCTTGCTTTGATGTATGTCGTGGAGTGTTCTGCCTATGTTTTCCTCTAAGAGTTTTATAGTGTCTGGTACAGACACTATGGAAAACAGTATGGAGGTTCCTTAAAAAACTAAAAATAGAACTACCATATGATCCAGAAATCCCACTACTGGGCACATACCCTGAGAAAACCATAATCCAAAAAGAAACATGTACCACAATGTTCATTGCAGCACAATTTACAATAACCAGGACATGGAAGCAACCTAAATGCTCATCAACAGATGAATGGATAAAGAAGATGTGGCACATGTATACAGTGGAATATTACTCAGCCATAAAAAGGAATGAAACTGAGTTATTTGTAGTGAGGTGGATGGATCTAGAGTCTGTCATACAGAGCAAAATAAGCCAGAAAGAGAAGAATACCGTATGCTAACTCATATATGGAATCTAAAAAAATGGTACTGGTGAACCCAGTGACAGGGCAAGAATAAAGATGCAGGTGTAGAGAACAGACTTGAGGACACAGGGTGGGGGATGAAGGGGCAGCTGGGACGAAGTGAGAGAGTAGCATTGACATATGTACACTACCAAATGTAAAATCACTAGTGGGAAGCTGCTGCATATCACAGGAGATCAACTTGATTGGTGATGACTTAGAGGAGTGGGATAGGGAGGGGATGTGGGGATATATGTATAAACACAGCTGCTTCACGTTGTTGTACAGCAGAAACTGGCACAACAGTGTAAAGCAATTATACTCCAATAAAGAGCGGGGAAAAATAGACGACAGTGTGGGCACTTCCCTGACGGTCCAGTGGTTAGGACTCTGAGCTTCCACTGCAGGGGGCACGGCTTCTATTCTTGGTTGGGGAACTAAGATCCCACATGCTGTGTGGCATGTCCAAAAAATGAAATAATAATTAGTTAGTTTTTTTCAAAGTCAGTGTGAAAGTGTACCAGTACACTTTCCAGGTACCAAGTGCCTGGGAATGCAGGAGAGGGGCTGTAAAATGGGCTCAGATTCAAATTCAGATGCCTGAGGGGACCAGGCAGGTAATGCAAATACTTGAAAATGCACCATGTTAATGCAAAGTGGTTGCATCTGGAAAGAACTGGTTCCATCTAAAGGAGGCATCCTCTAGATGCCAGGCTTAGGGGCAGAAGAGAGATGTAGTTTTCACTTTACACCCTTTTGTACGTTTTGAATTTTATACATGCACATTTGTTACCTAGTCCAAGAGAAAAAAATTCTTTCAAAGGAGGTAACAATTACTCAGCCACAGTCGATTTTTTCTTTCTGGGAATGTAGTTTCCCTTGGGCCGTATATTTTGATATTTAAAGAGAAACTGAAAAACTGGATTTTTAAGTGAATCCTGCTAAGTTTTAAATGTTGACATCTAATTTTTTAAAACCACACAGTCTAAATAAAACTTGCCTGCAGGCCACCAGTTAACCGACTTTGGCCTGGCCAGTCTCTCTATCCCTTATTAGGGCAGATAATTTTTTAACTTTTAGGTGATAGGCTGTTCTGGGATATACCCCTTTTAGGGGATAATTCAGTTCAGATTTTAGGTATTTAGAATTGATTCTTTGCAGAAAGAGGGATCTTTTAAGGCTCTTTGGAACCAGTGATTCTCAGGGTGGTGTCTGGACCAGTAGCATCAGCAGCATCACCCCAGGAACCCATTAGAAATGCAAATTCTTGGGCCCCATCACAGACCTATTGAATCAGAGACTCCAGGGGTGGGCCTAGCAATCTGTGTTTTAACAGGTCCTCCAGGTGACTGTGACAGATGCTAAAGGAGAACCACTGCCTCTGATCATACTACAGAGATAATGGATGACTTAAAGACAGGTTCTTGGTAATAGAATTGTTCTGAACTTAAAAAAAAAAAAAATTTAACTCAGCTTTACAGAAAACAAATCCCAAATCTGGAATTGCTTTTTCGTTTCTTTAATCCTCCTTAGACACAAGCTATTTGTATGTATAGTTAGAGTTGTTTGAAAATCAAATTTGAGTTATAATTAACAGAATAAAATGCTCCCATTTTAAGTGGGCAGTTTGATACCTTTTAACAAATACACACATGGAACGACAACCTCAGTCAGAAGAGAACACTTTCATCTTGCCCAGCGGGCCCCTTTGCAGTCAGTATCCCCAGGGACTTAGCACCAGGTACCACTCATCTGTTTTCCGTCACTGTAGGTTAGTTTTGCCTGTTACACAGTTTCTTACAAATTGAATCATACAGTATATGTGGCTTCTTTTGCTTAGCATGTTTTTAAGATCCATCCATGTTTTGTATATACATAGTTTGTTCTTTTTTATTGCCTACTAGTATTTCATTGCATGGATACTTTATCATTGGTTTATTCCCAATGGACATTGAGATTGTTTCTGGTTTTTTGGTTATTATGAATAAACCTACTGTGAACATTCCTGTATGTCTTTGTGTGTTCATATGTTTTCATTTTTCTTGGATAAATACATAGGAATGGAATTGCTAGGTTGAATAGTAAGTGTATAGTTAACTTTACATGACACTGCCAAGCTGTCTTTCCAAAGAATTGTACCATTTTACACTCCCACAAGTCACGTATGGTGGTTTCAGTTGCTCCACACATCCTTAACCAAAAGTTGGTATTGTACAACGCAAATGTTAGTTTTTAGAACATCATTACAACCTTAACAGTAGGCCATGATTTCTTAGGACACAAAAAGCATCTATCATAAAGCAAAAAATTAAAATCAGGCTTCATCAAAATTTAAAACATCTGCTTTGGAAGATGCCATTAAGAAGATAAAAAGACAATTCATAGACTGAGAGAGCATATTTGCAATGCAAACATAGAACAAAGGACTGGTATCCACAATATATAAAGAATTCTTGCAATTAAATAATAAAAAGGTAAATAACTCATTTTTATTCTTTTTCTGATTGAACATGTCTCAGCTTTTTTTTTTTTATTGAAAGGACAATACAGTAATGATGATATCTAAGGATTCTGAATATACTGTGAAATGACAGAGGTGCAGAAATGACATAAAACCTGGCATCAGCACCTGCAAGTTCTGTTAGGTCTCCTTTCTTGATTACTGCATACTCGCTGGTGGTCAACCAGGTTCAGGAATATTTGATATTTCTTGTCATAATATCTTTTATCCTTTCATCCAGGAAACACAACTTTCCCAACTTGTCTCATTCTTGCCATGACCTCCTGTACAGACATGAAATCCCCCGAGGCACAGGCTCTCAGACTGGCAGCACCCACAAGGACAGATTCCACCTCTTGTGACAGAATCACAGGCCTGCCAGTAATGTCTGCACACATTTGCACAGAAAGGGGATTCTTGCGCAAGCCCCCACGCAGAAAGAGAGTGCTGACGGAGCCCCGCTGCCTCCCTGGCTTCTGGACTCAGGCAAGTTCCTGAAAGCAGGTAGAGAATGGCAAGATTATCAGGGTCCTGAGACAGTTTCAATCCATTGGCCATGTCTTTCAGTATTAGATCTGCTAATACTGAAAGGGAGACCCATTTCCATGGAAATCTGACCAAACATGTACATCAACAGTGAGGAACCCCATAGGCTGAGCCTTCTTAATCAGATCCACTCTGGCATCTGGCTGTAGCTTTGGCTTATAGTTAGGGAAGCTGGCATGGCCTTGTCCCATGTGGTCTCTCAATTTTCTGGTAATGCTCCGACCACCTTCATTCACCCAAGACCCAGGGACCATGGCTGAAAACCAAGTGCCGCAGATGCCTGGTAGAAACATCTGGTTTTGTGCCTATCCCCATGTGACAAGATGTTCCACAGATGACAGCCAGCCATGATGTCCCTGGCTGTCCCTCACAGGCGTGGCCATGTCCCCTCATATCTCTCCAGTCACTCCCTGGGGACAAAGATGCTGGTGGCAAACACCACCCCAGAATCCTCCCTCTGTTAAACAACCCGATCTAAAAATGGGCAAGAGATTTGATCGCCTTACCAAAGAAGATACATGGATAGCCAATAAGCCATTAGATTAAAGCCACAATGAGATACGTAACTATGCTCTACAATGGCTAAGTGGTACTGCTCTCTAGGTGTGCATGTATGTTTTGGTTGAAAAACGTCATTGAAAATAGTATTTTAAAACTCAAAACATCAAATCCTCTCTTCAGATTGTGTAGTGGACATTTGTGAGTGTTCTCTTCCTTTGGGGATTTTTTTTCTCTCCTGCCGTATAAGGTGATACGTATATCTTTTTCCAATGAAGACTATGCAAAAGTGTTTCCTGTCACTAGTGTTCCCTGTCTTTCAACTGATAAAGGGTATCCACTAACCATCTGCAAACTTTAGAATTCCTACAAAGTCAAGAGTAAGATCTCTATAATCACTGTTATTAAGGAACATGATATTAAAGGATATACTCTATTCAACAAGAAAATGAAATGACATAAAATACAAAATAATACATAGTATTCAGATAATACAAATACCTACTTAGAAAATTCAAGATGATTTACAATCCTATATTAAAAGTAGACCAGCAGTCTATATATCATCAATAAACATTTAGAAAATAGAATAGTAAAAAAAAAATCCAATTCACAAGGGCAACAAAATCTACAAGGTGCTACAATAAATGTGCATTGGACACAGATGTACATAACAACAATATAGATGAAAAGTAAGGTTGATTGGGCAAAATTTTACAGACAGCACGTTCAGTAGTATAGAGACGTTCGCCTGACTTCTGAACTTCCTGTAAAAAGAATTGCTGGTCCAGGAGCAGCTGGATGTATTAGGGAAAGTGCTTCAAAAAAAACACTGTCCTTGTAATGCTATATGTGTTAATACAAAAGTTAGGAAGGGTCAACGATTTACAATGATTGCTTCCTGGCTGGGTAAATGGTGTTGTTGGACCAGAACTTGGCCAGAGAAGTTCACATGCTGATGAGGCTGGTAATAGCTAGAAGCCTTGCTAACTCAGCAAACAACTAAACTACCAAAATGGAGAGGGCATGAGCTTTCTCAGACACCTGGGTTTGCCTTTCCTTAATATCTAGTCTTTACGGTAGCGTAACACAGTGGTTAAAAGAGCAGTCTGTCTGGTTAACCTGAACCCCTATGTGCCTGGGTTTTCTGATCTGCAAAATGGACGTAATAAAAATAGCTGCTTCATTTGGACCGTTAAAGGGATCAAATGGACATATCTAAGGTGCTTAGAACTGTGCCTGGAAGTAGCAGGCTGTAAACAAATTTTAGTTTTTATAACTGGTAAAAATTACATAATATTATTGAAATGATTTTTAAAACTATAAACCCAGAAAAAATTAAGAAAGCAGGAGGGGACCATCAGCCTACAGAATATTTTTACAAATATTTGGAAGGTGGAAACTCCAATGGAATATTAGTAACCAATGAAGCAGACCAAAGAAGCCCACAGCCTGAACACACATGTAACCCCTGGAAGACTATGTACCTTATACAGAACTCTGGAGCACCTGGGAGCCCAGAATGCCAGGTAAGAAGGCAGACAGGAATGACCGAAAGGGCTGAAAATCAAGGGACTAACAAAGTCTGCATGAGACAGTCGGCTCCGTCTACCCCTCTGTCAGACTAGTTCACACGCAGGTGTTAACACTGAGGCGAACAATTAGCGGATTCTTTTCTTCTAAAAAAAAATAGAATAAACCGTTTCAGCTGACAGGAGCTAGCGTGGGCCCTGGGCATCCCCAAACGAGGAATCCTTCACGAACTGGCCATTTGATGCTCAAGGAATACCCAAAGTGAGCTTTCGGCTGCTAGCTGTCTTTAACTAACTTGAAATCATTTTCTGAGGTGTTCCTCTGACATCAAGGGCTTCTCCAGGGTAAATCTTGGCTCCCCCATCTGTTCTCCATAAAGTAAAGGGCTTAGGTTCAGGTCACACTCATGTGGCTTTTCATCAGACTTTTAACCATAATTTTGATCAATCAGCTTTGAAAGTGCCTAACTTTCACACATGAATTGAAAACCAAGGATTAGGACACATTTGAGGAAAGCCGGTAATGTGAAAAATAAACACAAAGGTAAACAGTAATTAGCCTCGGTGGAAACAGATCATTCAGGAGACAGATGAACTTTATTTTGTATTAGTCCTGAGAAAGATAACTTGTACATCAAGATCCACAAAATGGGGGCCGCCTAAGTGGCCCCGCCCCAGTCACAAATCTAACCCCCAAGTCAGCCTGCCCTTACAGGAAACACCTGTCAAGGAAACCTAATATACACCGATCACAATCCCCCAACTCAGCTTTGCCTAGTTTGCCTGACCCTAGAAAACAGGACCTGATGGACTTATATAATGAATCCCCGACCCCCTAGCCAACCATGCCTCCTCTCTATAAAGCCCGCTCTTGCCTGCATCCCTCTGAAGCAGCCGTCTCACTGCTGTGCGACACTGTGCTCCCTCAGTCTATGGGTGGTTTCCCCTTGACTGAAGGACAACAAACTCGTTGTTAAGTTGTTTCAGTCGTGTCATTTGACAGTATTGGAGAGATTCATTAAAGATTGCGTTGGCTAAGAAAATTAGATCTCGTGCAAATAACAAACAAGAAGAAAGAGCTGTGGGAAATGGAAAGTATAATTGCTGAACTTAAAGAATTACTGCTGGTGGGACTTCCCTGGTATGCCGGTGGTTAACACTGCACGCCCAATGCAGGGGGCCCAGGTTCCATCCCTGGTCGGGGAACTAGATCCCGCAAGGGAGATCTCACCCGCAGCAACGAAGATCCTGGGTGCCACAACTAAGATTCGGCGTAGCCAAATAAATATTAAAAAAAAAAAAAAAAAAAAAGAATTACTGTTGGACAGTTGAAAGATAATGTAGAGGAAATCTCCCAGAAAGTAAAGCCAACCACAGAATACATGAGCAAAAAAGAACTTCGGTGATAAATCCGCATCTGAATAACGGGAATACCAGAAAGAGTAAAAAGAGAAGAGTAGGCAGTAGGAAATTACCAAAGAAATTATAGAAGATAATTTCCCAGGACTGATGGGAGGCCCACACTTTCAGCTTGAAACAAGTCCACTGGGTCCAATGAATGTAGAAAGACCCAAACCGAGGCACAATAACTTTGAAATTTTATAACCTATGGATAAAAGAGAAAAGTGTGAAAGATACCAGAAACTGGAAATTGCCACCAAAGAAATGACTTATACTAGCACCAGAAATATGAATCAGTCAAATTATTTTGAATAAAATACTTCTGTTGTGGGACTTGGTAGGTTTTGTGAGACCTTTCGGTTCCTGACTAAGCACTGCTGACTCAGCATCCTAGAGCATTTCCTGGTGATTTCTCAGGAAATTGCAACTTGTTTTGAGTTTTAGTTCCTCAAATATGTTCTCACTGGTTCTTATTAAAGGACAAAGAGCATTTGTATTTACGCCTTGCATTCTCCTTCCATTTGACTGGACCTCTGGATGAACCTCTAGGTAAGTAAATTACCATCTCTGGCAAAGGTGCTTTTCTTCCACACCTAAACTTATGACCCTCTTATTTCCCTTACTCTTGTTTTTCTCTTTGGAGGCAAAAGGACAGGCACTGGAGTCATCCAGATATGGGTTTAAATCCTTTCCACGACACAGCAGCATCGCTGGTACTCTTAGCTCTTGTAGTTAAAGAGCATGAAACCCGGAGAGGGCCTTGAAGATCTTCTCTCCTCCCCAGACATGGCCCCAGGACCAGTAAAACTGACCACTGAACTTTGTTGTAGAAGTGCAGGATTGATTCCAGCTGGTCTTTTCCCACCCTGTGCTTATTTATCTCCAGGGAGGCCTGGAGCTCTGGTGTTGTCTGTTGGCCAAACCTAAATGAAACATACTAACTAGCAATGAATGTAGCCCTGTGCTAGGATCTGAGAGGCGGGGGACAGCCCATGCCAGCTTGGTTGAGGCTGGTCAGGCATCCTACTTTGGGCCATGTGACCGAAGCAGCATAAAAGACCCCTCCTTAGGTGAGAGTGTGGTTTCCCTGAAACCAAGGTACCTTGCATATATCCAGGTGGTTCATTACCTAAAATGAAGCACATTCTGTACAACAGAGAAAGGCTCCTAGAAACTGGGCCTGAAGGCTGAGACCTCTCTGATATTTGTCTGTTTTTTTTTGTTTTTATTTTTGTATCTTATCTTTTACCTTTTATTAAAGTCTCAAGTAAGTATACTAGGTAGAGGCTTGTGAGTTTTTCCATTATCTGACTGTGTACTTGCTGAAGTTGGCACTGTGAATTGGATAATGGGAATAGTTTTTGTTTGTTTTTTAATTTATTATTTATTTACTTATTTTGGCTGCACCAGGTCTTAGTTGTGGCATGTGGAATCTTTTTTTTTTTTTAGTTGTGGCATGCAGACTTCTTAGTCATGGCATGAGGACTCCTAGTTGTGTCATGCATTCGGGATCTAGTTCCCAGACTAGGGATGGAACCTGGGCCCCCTGCATTGGGAGTGCGTAGACTCACCCACTGGACCAGCAGGGAACAGGTTCTGACTTAATTTAAATGTTGACTCAGGCTTTGGGAGAAGAAAAGATGAGAAGTGGGAGAAAGACGTAGAACCGCTGATGCCATCCTGGTTTGAATTCGCCCTAGTGCTATAACTATTCACAGGAGGAAAAGCACAGCAATGAAATTTTTTTTTTTGCTGGTTTTTTTAAATTGAAGTATAGTTGATTTACAATGTTTCAGGTGTACAGCAAAGTGATTCAGTTATATATATATATTTTTTTTCAGATTCTTTCCCATTAAAGGTTATTACAAGATATTGAACATAGTGTCCTGTGCTATACAATAGGTCCTTGTTGTTTATTTTCTATATAGGGTGTATCTGTTAATCCCAAATTCCCAATTTATCCCTCCCCTGCCCCCAGCAATGGAATTTAAAGGTGGTAGATCCAGAAGCAGCCGTTAAATGGGTTAAACCCAGAAATTCAGACAGGGGGGCAGTCAGCCAAGAACAGTGAGGCAACAAGAAAGGCCTCAGCCGCCAGCCTGGCATCAGTGGTTCTAAATCGTTCTTCTGCTTTTCTTGGTTTTGGCTGCTTTGGCAAAAGTGAAAGTACTGAGAAAGAGCCCTAGGCTGCCGAGTCCACCAAGCTTTAGCCGGTTCCTTCTGTAAAGGGAGGGAACATGATGCCAGAGGGAGAGCTGGGCGGAATGTGAGGCTCACCTGAAACCCACTAAAGGGGCTCTACGAGGAGAGGGCATGAAGGGACAGCTGAAACGAAGGAGCTCTTCAGTCAAAAAGCCAAGTAACCTTGTGGACTGAGAGAGCTTCCCAAGGAACCATTGCTGAAACAGACTTAACATATTAGCCACAAAGGAGCTCTTTTCCTTGCATTAGGTGCTGCCAAATGAAGGGCATGCTTGGGCTTAATCAAGATCTTCAATTAGCTTCGGCTTCTGCAGAAATGTGGGTAGATGGGCAAGTTCTAAATCAGCTGAGCTGGATCAAGGCGGGGCATATGAAGCAAAGCTGGCAGAGTGGAACTATCCAACTCCACCTGTAGGTATGAACTGGAATCCCTTGCTGATTCCTGAAATGTGGAGGATGCAAGCACGCGTCTTTGAACTTATCATATGATGATATGGGTATCCCCTATTTTATGCCTTTAACTTAAGTGACAATATGATGCGAAGGGGGCCTCCATAGGTGACTTTACTGTTGAGTGCAGGATAGCACAGACCTACTGCCATCACAGACCTACTAGCATATTTGCTCAGAATTGTGCTAAATGATGAGCAGGAGATCAATGTTATTCAGAAGAAAAAACGGGAAGAACAAAGGGTCGAAACCTCAGGACTAGTAAACCACGTGGCAATGTTCATGAGCCTTGTCTTCTCCTTTTCAGAAAATGGCCGCCCAGGACAAAGCCCCTCCCGAGAGGATTTCCCAGTTTGATTATGATTTGCTCCCAGAGGTGTCTGCTCTTCTAGGCATAGATGCGTTTCAATATGCAAAGCAAGTGGAAGAAGAGGAGCAGAAAGAACGAGAAAAGATGCGAAAAGGCTTTAATGCACAAATGCGTAGTGAAGCAAAACGGTTAAAGACTTTCGTGCCCTATGAGGCCTACAGCGCGTGGACACCCCAGGAGATGGCAGCGACTGGGTTTTACTTCACTGGCGTAAAAGCTGGGGTTCAGTGCTTCTGCTGTAGCTTAATCCTCTTTGGTACCAGCGTCAACCGTTTCCCTGCGGAACACCATAAGAAGTTCCATCCAGATTGCGAGTTCCTTTTGGGCAAAGATGTTGGTAACATTGCCAAGTATGATGTAAGAGTAAAGAATCCAGAGAACAAGCTGAGGAGGGTCGACAAAGCACGGTACCAAGAAGAGAAGGCCAGACTCGAATCCTTCAAGAACTGGCCCTTTTATGCCCAAGGAACCTCCCCAAGGGAGCTCTCCGCTGCCGGCTTTGTCTTTACAGGTAGTTTGAAATCAATTTCTGAAGGATTTCGCTGGAATCATGTTTAGGTTCCATATTTCAGTTGCAATATTTTGTAAATCTTTCCTCATTTGGTCAGTGTGTTCTATTAGGTAGAAGGTCTTTCATTAAAATTCAACTTCAGTAATTTTACTTTAGCTTTATTCATGTGTAGTACAACATGTCAATTTACCAAAAATATATAAAAAATAAGAAACTGACTTTTCCTAAAATTTTGGCTCTTAGACAGTACTTGACTGGATTTCTAAGGCCCTGAAAATAAGCTGTGAGGTCAGCCTGACCCTAGTCTCCTTCTCACCCATCCTCCTTTTGCTGCTCTTAAATGATCTTTCTTTGATTCTTTAATTGCTGCAATATTGGAAGGTTTTTGGTTTTGTTTTGTTTTGTTTTTAACCTTAAGGCCAACTCTAACATATAGGGCAAGTTGCATTTCAGAAAATTGTACTTTGTTTGAATTCTCCTAGCCACGCCATGAATGTTATGACAGATCTGAGTGAGAGTTTTGATGACAAAAACAGCTATCATTTACTGAGTACCTACTTGATGCTAAGCGTGGATTAAGCACTAATCCTAATCCAATAAACTTGCCCTTTCCCCTCATTTCACAGTTGACTTCATTGAGGCTCAAAAAGTTTGAGAAATGTGCCCAAGGATAACCAACAAGGACCTACAATATAGCACAGGGAATCCTGCTCAAGAGTTATGTGGCCCCCTGGATGAGAAGGGAGTTTGGGGAGAATGGATACATGTATATATATGGCTGAGTAGCTTTACTCTGCACCTGAAACTATCGCAACATTGTTAATCGGCTATAGTCCAATATAAAAAAGCTAAAAAAAAAAAAAGAAAATATTTAAATTTATCTCAGGTACACTGCATAGTGCTTGGCACAGAGTATAAGTTGGATGTATGAAATGTTAATTGTTACTATTGTTAATTAATAGCAGAAGCTGAAGAAATTCATCTTGATGCTGTTACCCAAGTTGGACCTAAGTAGAAAATTTAAGAGATTTCTGGTATAGAATTCCCCAGGTGTCACAGTGAGCTTATCACTTATTTCTTCAAGATATTAGAGCTCATGTCCTAATTGACATAGAGACTGAAGCAGAGTAAAATGCAGAAAAGACAGATCTTTCTGTTGTGTTCAAAAAAGTTGGAGTCTGTAGGTTGATTGTCATTTGCCTACCAGTTTGTGTACTGTTTACATCTCAAAATGCCTTAAACCTCAAGTGATTTTTCTTCTTAGTTTTGAAAACTAGTGAGTGAATCCCTCTGTAGTTTCCCTAAAAACAGTTGTCAAAAAAGAAAGATCTACTTGTCAAATAGAAATGTCAAATGTGAAAAAAAAATGTGCCTAAGCTTCCACAGAAAATTCATAGCAAAGCTACAGCTTAGGCGTTCCAACTGTGCTTTACTTCATGAGTGTGGGGGTTCCTCTGTTCCCCCACTACTTCAGTGGGCACATTGAGTTCAACAGCTTAGAGGTCTGTGTGTAAAGTATGGCCACAGCTGAGAGGTGGGGTCCCAGGCTTTGAAAATGGTCACTTAGGGCAGTGGGGCTGTGGGTGGGGATTCAGCTAGATGAGATTGTGAGTGGGCAGATGTGATGGAGCGTGTGTCACTCATGCACAGAACAGTCTACTTCCAGAGACACCCCTTCTGGACCATCCCATGGTGCTGTTGCCCAGCAATCTAAGTGTCTTCCTTCATGTGCAGGTAAACGTGACACTGTGCAGTGCTTTTCCTGTGGGGGATGTTTAGGAAATTGGGAAGATGATGATGATCCCTGGAAGGAACATGCCAAGTGGTTCCCCAAGTAAGTAGATAAGTATTTTTTGCTTGTAATTTTTTTAAAGACAAAACAAAACTGAAGACAAGAGTCACCTTCCCAGAGCAGAACCTTCAGTTTGGATCTTTCTCTTTCCTGAATTGGAACACTCCAGGATTTATTCAAGCAAAAAAGCCCTGATGATATCATGAAAATTTTTAAGTGTATAATTTCAAAATAGTTTCTAATGTTGTTTTATTATCTAAAATACTAAGATATGTTTTGCCAAGTAGAAGTTTCAAGATCTGCCTTAATAAGTATGAATAATTTGCATAGGGATGATGTAAAATGATATATAAAGGAAGTTGGAAAGTAAGACAATGTTTAAAGCATGATTACAAATGGTTTCATGTAATGCTGAATATATACCAAATGAAAACAATGTATTTCAAAACCTCAGTAAGAGTTTTGATTATTACAATGGTCTTGAGTTCTCTGCTTAGAAGATAGTCTTTTATTTTTTTATTTTATTTTTTTTAATTTTATTTATTTATTTATTGGCTGCGTTGGGTCTTCATTGCTGCACACGGGCTTTCTCTAGTTGCGGAGAGCCGGGGCTACTCTTCACTGTGGTGCTCGGGCTCCTCATTGTAGTGGCTTCTCTTGTTTCGGAGCGTGGGCTCTAGGCACATGGGCTTCAGTACTTGTGGCACATGAGCTCAACAGTTGTGGCTCACGGGCTCTAGAGCGCAGGCTCAATAGTTGTGGCACACGGGCTTAGTTGCTCGCTGGCATGTGGGATCTTCCTGGGGCAGGGATCGAACCCATGTTCCCTGCATTGGCAGGCAGATTCTTAACCACTTTGCCACCTAGGAAGTCCCCAAAGTGTTTTTTAAAAATTATTTCTAATGTGAAATTTACTAGTATTTTCTACATGACTCTGTATTTACCAAATACAAATTCATTCCTTTAAAAATTTTTAAAACTTTCATTTTGGAAAATTTCATATACATATTTTGGAACACTTATCAACATCCATCTCCTACCCACCTCTTCCCTGGAAATAAAAATAAACAGATTATTTTAAAGTAAACACCAGACATCACATAATGTCATTTGTTGATATTTTAGTATATAACTGTAAAATACAAGAATATTTTTTAAAAACATAATCACAGTATCATTCTGTCTCCTAAAGAGGATTAACAGTAATTGCTCAATAACATCAAATATCTGAGGCAGTGTTCAAATGTCCACATCCCCCACACCACTTTCTCTTTACCGTTGGTTGATTTGAATCACGATCTAGACAAGAGCCATACATTACATTTAGTTGATATATCTCAAGACTGATTGATTGGTTGATTTATGGCTGTGTTGGGTCTTCATTGTGGTGCACAGGCTTCTCATTGCAGTGGCTTCTCTTGTTGTGGAGCCCAGGTTCTAGGGGCATGGGCCTCAGTAGTTGTGGCACATAGGCTCAATAGTTGTGGCTCATGGGCTCTAGAGCTCAGGCTCAGTAGTTGCAGCACACAGGCTTAGTTGCTCCGAGGCACGTGGAATCTTCCCTGACCAGGGATCGTACCTGCATCCCCTGCATTGGCAAGTGGATTCTTAACCACTGCGCCACCAGGGAAGTCCCAAGATTTTTAATTTACAGATTTTTCTCTTCCCTGACTTTTTTTGTCACTTACTCATGAAAGGAGCCGTGTGGTCTGTCCTGTAAAATTGCCTACACTCTAGGTTTGACTGAATGTTTCTGTGGTGTCATTTAACATGTTTCTCTACTTCCTTATTTCCTATAATCTAATCATTGGATCTCGCAGTGTGCTTCGGCTCACATTTTATTTCTTTAACATATATGTCATACACCTACCACTTGCAGAGAAGTTGCTGGTTGCATCATAGGTCAACTACCAAACAGCTGGGCTCTTCTTGAGGTTTAGAAGTCATCTTTCACATGGACAGCCATGCTCACGAACGTGGAAGGATGTCTGATAACGTGAAGTGAAAAAAGCAGCATGCAAGATAATGTGTAGTGTAAGCCTTTAAAAATGTTTCACAGTATTCAACCTATACATGGACTCATTTGGAATATATATAGGAAAAGTTAAGAAAATATACAAACCAAACAATTGATCTCTTGAGGTCTGTCAGGAGATGAGGTGGAGAGGGATTTTCACATTTTACTTTGCTCATTTCTATCTTGTTTTAAATTCTGGGAAACAAATATGTATGTCTTTTATAGTAGAAAAGGAAGTGAGGGGGTGGGAGGGAGGAGGGGAACAAAGGAGAGAAGGAAGAGGGGGAGAGAGAGAGAGAGATGGAGAGGGAGACTAGAAAGGGAGGGCAGCTCTTCCTGACAAGCAGATGAGACAGTTATAGGGATGCATGAAGCCAGATGGTGAAATACTTTGAATGTCACTCTGGTTCCTTGACCAATCAAGAATAGCCAATCATACTGAGTGTTGGCAGTGTACCACGTGGGTGTGTACTGAGTGAGCATCAGCCCTGGCTCTTGGGCACCTGTCTTAGCTCCAGCCTCAGCCAATGCTTCACTTACCCTCAGGGCCACGATGCTTAGTGTCCCTGGGCTATACACTGGACAGCTCCCAGCAGCACCATTCATATCGACCATCACGTGATGGTCTAGCACCAACAAGAGTTGTGCATCCTGTCTCGGGTGGCCCTGGTACGCCTCTGATGTAGGGCTGAGGGAAAGGTGAGAAGCATAGGGAGTTCCGGACTCAGCCCCAGAGGGAGAAGGAGCTAAGGTCTGCTGCTGTCAATACAAAGTGCAGGGCAGAGCGCAGAGGCTCGGAGATACACAGAGCAGCTTCCTCACCACCAGACCCCAGCTACGTTACTGACCCGCTGGGTCTCATGTGTGAAGATGAAAGTGATAACCCAGACTTGGTGGGGTTGTTGTAAGAGTTATAAATAAAATATATGGAGCCAATCCCTTGTAAAAACTACCATGTCTTTATTACATGACCATTGCACCTTTCACCTGTTGGTCATGGTAAGCATATGGTTAGCTAGTACATTTCAGAGCTGGAATTAGAACTAAGAATCCCCCAGTTTCCTGTTGGTTGTGCTCTAACCTTAGCTGTTTGGGCATCCATTTTGGCTTTGTTGCTGCTTTTATAAACGATGGACTATGTCTGAATATACTCCTACTCTTTAAAATGTGGTACTCAGTTACTAAATAATTGTAAATAAATAAAATAAGCTGATTTTTATTGGTTTTTTTTTTTTTTTTAAGAAGGAGTATGTATCAAGCACCTTCTCAATCCACACAGCATGGGGGGAGGGCCCCATCCGTCATGTGCTATGTGGGTTGTGTACGGATTTGGGTTGTATGCAGGTTTGGGGCACTCCTCGGAAGGATCTGTACACCCAAAAACTGGGGACCTCAGCTGCCCAGAGTGGTGGCCCTGGAGCAATCTATGACTCATCTAACAGAGTTCACTTTCTCATGTCTGTACCAGAGGACAATGGCGAGATCACTCTCCCGTTAGTGGCAGAACTGGGACTTTCTGGCCTCCTGACATTCAGCCCTCAGGTTACTATAACATCACTAGAAAGGAACCCTTAAATTTGAATGAGATTTTTTTTAAGTTAATTTAAAACTTGCTTCTGTTTCGTGGAAAGGAATGTGTTTTTAAAATGTATTCAATATGCTCTTTTTTAAAAAAATTCGATTTATTAATTTCCTTTGTTTTTTTTTAAGGAGTAGTGATATATGTTTTTCAGTAGCCGAAATTTATTATAGTTTGTTCTCCTTACTGCCAGTAACTTTCATATAACCACAGGAACTAGATTTAGTCACCATAGTTTAATTTAACAAACAAAAACCCCTCCAGTGTATATATTACTGTAAATCTGCCTCTTTGATTGTATTACATTTTGTTTCAAGAGGAAAGATAATCTGAAGATTTAGTTTTAAATTATTACACAGGTGTTAATGGAAATAATAATTATATGAGGATAATGATAATTGTCATCATACGTTTTGGGGTAGATTTCTTGACAGCTTTATCAAAGTAAAATAAAATTGAGCAACTTAAAGTATACGATGCAATAAGTTTTAACAAATGTTCATTGTGTCACTGCAGTTATATACAGATACAGGACATCTCTATCACAGCATCAGGGCAAATTTTAATTCTGTTTATTAATTATAGATGTGAATTTCTTCAAAGTAAGAAATCCTCGGAGGAAATTACCCAGTATATTCAAAGCTACAAGGGATTTGTTGGCGTCACGGTAATTTACAACAGCAATTTTTTTCTCAAGTTGGCTTTTAATTACCTAATATCTGATTGAGAAGGTGGGTGGCATCCCTCTTTTGTCACGGGCTCTCCTTTCTTCTTCCCTTATTTCATTCCCCTACTTTTCGTTGGGCAGATTGTAGAAATCATGTTCTCTTGTTCAACTAGAGCCCTTAGAATTTTTTTCCAGGGCTGCCTTTTGATTGGTCTGGCTGCCTTCCTGGTAGTCTTCCCCTCTTTGACTGAGGTCACCTCCCCTAGCTTCTCTTGACCACCCGCATCTGAGTGCCCACAGAAGACATTCAGACCACTGCACACTCCCCACAGTGGGCCTCAGGGCTGGTTACTGTAGAGAACCACAGAGGACACAGAGGACACTGACTTGGAGTAACAATCCTGAGAGCGCATGACCGGCTACATGGCTGCAAGCAGTTCTGAAAGCAGAACTAGTCTCAAGGAAAAACGATTGAGATAAAACAGTCATATAGCCCAATGGCTCCAGGCTCCAGCTCTGAGTTAAAGATTAACTATCTCCCCTAGTAATCATAAAAAACAAGGTGTTCTGCTTTTTTCTCTATTTGAAGCATATACCTTGTGATGTCCATTATCGTGATTTATAATCTAGAATGCTAGAATGCTTTTTCTTAATAAATACGCTATGGGAATCAGAGCTCGGGACTCTTGACTGGCTTGGTCTTGAGTCCCCTGACCCCATGATTTCCTATACACTTGTGTCAATTTTCTTAATTCTGCCGTGCCGCTCACATTCAGGTTCGTTCGTGTGGATGAGATTGCCACAGTTACTTTATGCTCTATTGGAAAGGCTTCCCTAGTGGCAGGTGATGGGAAAACCCAGCTTAAATTGGTGTATGCAAAAAAAGCGAATTTATTAGTTAACATGACCCAGACGAGAACCCTACAGAAAACATGGCCTGAAAGTGGGGGAGGAGTGTTTCCTCAGAGAGCAATCTGGGTGCACTTTTCAGAGAAGAATCAGTCCAGACCTAACCACCCCTCTGAATCCAGTTTCCTTCCTATATCTCATACTTCTCATTAGTCAGAGAACCTCTGTGACATCTCATAACTTATCTTTTGAGTTGGATCTCTGGAAGCACTGACCTGGAGAAGGCTTCCTGTTGAGTATAAATAAGCATTCACAGGGTTTTTTTTTCCTTTACACTGTGTAAAAAATTACAACATTAATAGAAATAATAATTAAAGGAATAATTCTCTAACAACACTGCCACTCAATCCAATGAAACTCTTTATTGGATTTGGGGGCAGGGGGTGTAGGAGGGAGTTCTTTTAATTTTTATTCGTAGACAGTTGTATACTCCAAGTCAGTAACTTGAGTTTTTTAAAATTGAGGTATGGTCGATGCACAATATTTGTTTCAGGTGTACAACACCATGATTCACAATTTTTAAAGGTTATACTCCATTTATAGTTACTATAAAATATTAAATATGTTCCCAGTGCTATACATTAGGTATTTATAGCATATTTATTTCATACACAGTAGTTTTTATGACAACTTGAGTTTTAATTTTCTTCAGGGAGAACATTTTGTGAATTCTTGGGTCAAGAGAGATTTACCTGTGGCATCAGGTAAAGACTAAGACGTACTTCAAAAATCTTTGCTTGTTTATTTCTTCTTCTCCTCCCCCTCCCCTGTTTTTTTGTTTGTTTGTTTAAACTCTTCCATTTTCCTCCTCATTTTATGGTGCCATAGTAATTTATTTTTAGTACATTTATTTATTTATTTATTGGCTGCTTTGGGCTTTCTCTAGTTGCGGTGAGCAGGGGTTACTCTTCATTGTGGTGCATGTGGTTCTTATTGTGGTGGCTTCTCTCATTGCGGTAAACGGGCTTCAGTAGTTGTGGTGCACAGGCTCAGTAGCTGTGGTGCATGGGCTTAGTTGCTCCGTGACATGTGGGATCTTCTGGGACCAGGGATCAAACCCATGTCCCCTGCATTGGTAGGCAGATTCTTAACAACTGTGCCACCAGGGAAGTCCCCACAGTAATTTTTTTTTTTTTTTTGGGTGGGATCTTCCTGGAGCAGGGATCGAACCCGTGTCCCTTGCATTGGCAGGCGGATTCTCAACCATTGCGCCACCAAGGAAGTCCCCCCCCCCCCACAGTAATTTTTTAAAAAACATTTCATTAGAGATTTATGGTCTCCTGGAGTGGCTTAGTTTTTTAACAACTGAGCATAGGGAAATGTCAGGATTGGGTCCTTGACTGAATTTCCCTTAAAACAATTAAGGTCTCTGGATAAAATGGTTTTGAAAACATGTTTACATGGATCAATGTCTGTTAAGAAATTAAATGTGAAGTAATAGAAAATAAATATTGGCCTCTGCCCCCTGTTCCTGGCACAGAGCTCCTAAAATCCATGTAATTTCCTAACTGATAAGATCATGAGATGCATCTCTTGTTGTAATACTTGATCTTTGACACTGTCCCTGACACAGGGCTCCTAAAATCCTTGTAAACTCCTAAGTGATAAGAGCACTAGGAGCGTCTTTAGTTTCTAATGAGGTGACTCTGGGTGGCTCCTGGATGGGGGCTGGTCACCGGAAAGAACAAGCCATGATTAGAAGCTTGGAATTTTCAGCGCCAACCCCTTTCTAAAGAGCAGTGAGAGGGGATATCAGTGGAGTTAATGATGAATGATGCCTACATGAGGAAGCCTCCATAAAAATCCCAAGAGTACAGGGTTTCAGGAGCCATCGGGTGCATGAACACATCCGCACACTGGGAATGTGACACATCCCAACTTCATGGAGACAGAAGCTCCCAGATCTCACCCTATAAGCTAGTTTGTCTGGCTGTTCGTCAGACTTGATCATATCCTTTACTAAACAAACATAAGTGTTTCCCTGAGTTCTGTGAGCCCCTCTAACAAATGAAATGGGGTGGGAGCTGTGTTATGGGATCGAGCCTTTAACCTGTAGGATCTGACACTACTAAGTAGACAGTGTCAGAATAGAGTTAAATTGCAGGACACCCGGCTGGTGTTGTAGAGAATGACTTAACGGGGGAAGACCCCCACACATCTAGTACCAGAAGTACTGTGAGTGTGATAGCAGCGTGAGAGTAAAGGAGACACACAGGAGGAAAAGACAGGTTTTTCCAGTACATTGAGTCGTAGTCCAATTAATAATGAAGTGACAGCAGGAATCCTGGCATTAAGTGGAATACTGAAGCAAGCTTTTATCTTAAGGAATTTTGCAGTATCTAATTTCATTAACATATTTGATAAACATAAGTTGGTTTTCAAATCCTCAAGGGGTGCAGAAAATAGGAACCAAACCCCAGGGCCAGCCCAATGTGGAAAGTCTAATGGAGACCACCCCATGGAGTGGACACCCAAAGGGCAAGAAATAAATCTGCCTTCTCTTAAGGGAGCTGCAAGGAAAATTTGCCTTTCTCAAATCTCTAGCTTTTTCTTGCTTTACTCTGATGCTATATGTTGAAAAGGTAATTAGAAAATATTTTAGTATAAAAAATTTGAATTGTTTCAGAAATAAGACAATAGTAAATCCCCACCAGGTACCCACCACTCTGCTTCAAGAATTTTACATGTGGTCAGTCTCGCTGTGCCTGTTTCTTCTTTTCTAACCCCCTCCTTCAATTATATTGAAGCAAACTCCAAACATATCATTCTCTCTGTAAATATGAAAGGATAACTCAAACCCTGATACTTGCAATATCAAAGCTGGCTGGTCTCACCTTATGCTTTTTATTCAAGTTTGTTGCAACTGTGACATCTTTGCTAATGAAGAACTCCGACTGGACTCTTTCAAGAACTGGCCCCAGGCCTCCTCTGTGGGAGCTGCACCTCTGGCCAAAGCAGGTTTTTTCTACACAGGTGAGTCAGCAGTCTGCTCCTGCCTTACTGCCCACTTAAACCCCACATATACTTCATGACCCTGGTCTTGTATTTTACTAAGCTCAACAATCCCTGCTTCATTATTCCTTTAAAAAAAAAATTATTTATTTTGGCTGTGACGGGTCTTATTTGTGGCAAGTGGGATCTTTGTTGCGGTGTGCAGGATCTTTTTTCTTTTTTTTCTTTTTTTTGGTTGCAGTACATGGGCTCCCTAGTTGTGGCATGCAGACTTCTTAGTTGTAGCATGCAAACTCTTAGTTGCAGCATGCATGTGGGATCTAGTTCCCTGACCAGGGATTGAACCCGGGCCCCCTGCATTGGGAACACGAAGTCTTACCCACTGGGCCACCAGGGAAATCCCTCATTATTCCTTATATATTCCTTTTTCTTTCTGTATCATAAATCCTCTCGCGGTTCGCCACACCTCCTTTAGGTGATGAAGCTTCAACCTTGAAAACTTAAGGTCTGGACTAACAGTAAACACAGGTATTCTGTTGGGGATAATTCTCATGTCTTTGTACATACACTTTACTCTCCACCACCACCTCCCACCCCCACCTCTCTGGGAACTGTTACATGACTCTTCTACGTCCCTCTCTCTTTAACCAGAACTCAGCAGTCAGATGGCCATACCTACCTATAAGAGGAGCTGGGATGTTTAATTTTTTTGTCTGGGTATCAATGTGCCCAGCTGAAAATTGGGCTTTCTGTTACTATGGAAGAATGAGAGAGAATAGGGGTATGGATAGCAGTCTTTGCAACATGCTCCTTGGAAGAGAAAGTAAGGAAATTCCTTTTTATGATTCCTAAGCATGTAGAATCTTCCATCACTTCAAAGCATTCCCTCCTGAGCTGCGGGTCATCAAGGCGTTCCACCCTGTGATGCACAAAGAGTGGGCAGGTGCCCCTCAGCTAAACCTCTGTCTGAGGTACAGTAAGGTGAAAGGATATTGTGTCCTTCCTGGGGACCTTGCTGGCCTTCCGCAGACCAAACACACATGCTAAGTTACAGTGGAGGTCCACGTGGGCCTTTTACAGAGGGGTCAAGTCAAGAATAGCACAGAGCAGTACAGAGTAGGGGGATGTAGTGTTCACTTGAACTAACAGACATGTTCCATTGGTACAAAACATCTTAATGCCTCACAGTCTTCAGCATTTGGAAAGGTGGTGTTCCACCCTTTCTTCCTGCTCTCTCCAGTCTGTCTTCCTCTTGCCAGCCTTCTTCAAGGACCCTCTGTCCAGTGTCCGCACCCTCCTCCTCTCTCCACAAATCCTAGTCATCTCACCCTTTCCAGGTCTTGCACGCTCTAGGACCTCCTATTTTTGTCCAGACATAAAGGGAGGTTTTCCTCTGCTCTGGCTTTACAATGCCTACAGGAGTCCAAGAGGAGAAGGAAGATGATGCGTGCTCCATTTTTAGTTCAATACTTTGGCAGAACCAAATGCTAATTTCCTTCCGAAGAAACAGTCTCACATGAAGACTTGATCCTAGTTCTAGGGGAATAAACCTAGCAATAATGTAGTAAGAGGCGTTTGATTCTTCACGAACTTACTTACACAAGAGTTGCTATATTGGCTCATATATATTTTCCTGAGCTTCAAGTATATTCTTTCTGATGTATTCATCAAACAAATAACTTATCAAGTGCCTAGTACGTGCCAGGCACTCTTCTAGGTCCATGAGATTCATTAGGGAGCAAGACAGGCAAAAATCTCTTTCTTCACGGAACTTCAGTTCCACATTTTGATTTGCAAACCTCTTGCTCTGTAGAACGAGGCGGGGACAGGGGAGGGTGTTGATCAGCGTGCACTTGCACAGGAACATTCAGCGATAGTTGCTCCTGACCCCACTGGTGAGAGAAGAGCTTTATATAGAATATTTCCTCGCTGGTGACCCAGTTTGTGACTTTGTCCAAAAATCTGATTGAAAGTACAAGTAAGGTTTTGCTAATAAAGTCCTGGTGGTTGTTATCTGTGTCACTTGACAAATACACTGGCCAGTGGCACTGATCGAATTTCCTTACTTCTAGGTGAATGGAACTCTTTCCAGTGTTTTTCCTGTGGAGGATGTTTGCGTAAGTGGGAGGAAGGTGATGACCCATTAGAAGGACACACCAAATATTTTCCCAAGTGAGTAGAATGAATGTTTAGTGTTTATAAATCTGGATGTATTGATACTTTAGCAATTTCCCCCTCATTTTTTATTCTGATTAAGACTTTGCCCACCTCTCTGATTCTTATGATGAAGGATAAGTCTCTCTCTCTTTCATCCCCTTGCTTTCACGACCCTCTTTCCGTCTAGCCTTCCGCTCACAATAGCTACAGCGCAGTTTTGGTTCAATCGTTATTTTCACATTACATGTTTACATCATCATGACTTCATAAAGCCGGAGCCTAGTAGTAAATAATTTATCTTCCTGCCCTTGTACTTCCAATTTCTGTAGGAAGTAATAATTGTCTTATTAGTATGTTTGCTTAGTTTTTTTGTTTTTAAGGTGAAATTCACACATAAACTATTTTAAAATGCACAATCCAGTGGCATTTAGTACATGCACAATATTACACAACCACCCCCGCTATCTAATTCCAAAACATTTTCATTATCCCAAAAGAGAACTCTGTACCCATTAAGCGGTCATTCCCTATCTCCCCAGTGCGCCCTAGTTCCTTAGAGCTATCAGTCAGCTTTCTGTCTCTACAGATTTACTGTTCTGGATATTTCATGTAAATGGAAACATGGAATATGATCTTTTGTATTTGGCTTCCCTTAGCACAATGTTTTGAGGTTCTTCTGTGTTGTAACATGTATCAGTACTTCATTCTTTCTTTTATGGATGATATATATATAATTGTATATGTGTGTGTATATATATGTATTTCAGTTTCTCCATCTCCTCACCAACACTTATCTTCCTTTTTTAAAAAATATAGCCATTTTCTTAGTTTTTAAAGTGTATTTAGCAACAGTTCATCTTCAGATTCTCCCAGATGTTTAAGTCTTCTCTCCGGTCATTCAAACTTGTAAGATAGTCCACCATTTTCATTTTCTTAAAGGAGTCTGTTGTGAAGTCTCTGACCTGCTTCGATATGAATGATTTGTCCTGTAGTCACCCTAGGATGCTGGGATTGTTCTTCATGGTCATCCTAGGGACTCGTATTGCCTCTCTCCTGTGCTGTAGCTCCTGTTTCCTGGATCTACTGTCATCCTCTTCTTGGTTTATTCACTCACTTTGTTGTTGCTGTTGTTTTGTTTTGTTTTGTTTTTAATTGTGGAATCGGATTATGTCTTTTTATTTTTTTAACTAATTTTTATTGGAGTATAGTTGCTCTACAGTGTTGTGTTAGTTTCTAATGTACAGTAAAGTGAATCAGCTATACATATACATGTAAACCCTCTATTTTGGATTTCCTTCCCATTTAGGTCACCACATAGCATTAAGCAGAGTTTCCTGTGCTATGCAGTATGTTCTCATTAACTATCTATTTTATACATAGTATCAATAGTGTATATGTGTCGATCCCAATCTCCCAATTCCTCCTACCACCACCTGTTTTCTCCCTTGGTATTCATACATTTGTTCTCTACATCTTTTTCTGCTTTGCAAATAAGATCATCTATACCATTTTTCTAGATTCCACACATATGTGTTAATATATGATATTTGTTTTTCTGTTTCTGACTTACTTCACTCTATTCACTCACTTTGGAACACTCCTCCACAGTTCCCTGGGAAAGACTGCATAAGAGATACATGTTTTTTAGCTTTCATTTAATGCATATATCTGAATATTTATATATATTTTCTCACACTTGTTTGGTAGTTTAGCTAAGTATAGAATTCCAGGTTGGAAGTCATTCTAATTCTAAATTGTACAGACATTGCTACATTTTCTAATAGCTTCCAATATTGCTGTTGAAGTTCCATGTCTCTCTGATTCTTAATCCTTTTATTGCAAACTACTTTTTCCCATCCTGGAAGCATTTAGGATTTTCTGTTTGTTTCCAGTGTTCTAAAATTTCATGAAGAATTGGCTATTTTTTAATACTTATTTTCTGTAGCTCTTTAACCTTTTTTTTTTTTTTTTGGCTTATTTTTCACTCACCAAACTCTTCAAATGTGTTCAACTGTAAGAGGACATCTTTTAGTTTTCACTTTGTAATTAGTAAGTGCTCTTCCAGAAATAAATATTCATACAAACAGGTCTTAAATGCTTCCATCTAATTCTAAGATTCTAAAGAGGCTACAGTTTTGAAGGTGTTTTGACAGAAACAGTTGTGTTTTTTTCTTACTTGGATTTAGTAGTTAGTAAATTTTTAAACGGTGAAGATATTTTTTTTTTAGATTGATTATTATACAAATAGTTATATTTGTAACAGGAAGTTATACACTATAAATAAGTAGAAAGAATAAAATTATATGACTCTATTATCTCCTAACTATAAATTCTATTAACATTTTGATTTCTTGCTTTCAGATTTTTTTTCTGGGTATGTGCTTTGGTGTTTATGTTTGTGAGTGTTTAGTGTATTCATACATGCATACTTAGTTTATTTTTTTTCCAATTTTATTTTATTTGTATTTTTTTATTATTTTTTATTCTTTTTCAAAATCTTTTTTCTTTTTGCTCTTTATTGAAATATAATTGCCTTACACTGTTATGCCAGTTTTTGCTGTACAACAGCGTGAATCAGCTATATTTATACATATATCCCCATATTCCCTCCCTCCTGTGACTCCTTCCCACCCTCCCCATCCCAGCCCTCTAAGTCATCACCCATCATCGAGTTGATCTCCCTGTGTTATGCAGCAGCTTCCCACTAACCATCTATTTTACATTTGGTAGTGTATATATGTCAGTGCTACTGTCTCACTTCATCCCAGCTTCCCCTTCACCCCCCACCCTGTGTCCTCGAGTCGGTTCTCTACATCTGCATCTTTATTCTTTCCCGGTCACTGGGTTCATCAGCACCATTTTTTTTTTTTTTTTTTGCTTTTAGATTCCATACATATGAGTTATCATACAGTATTTGTTTTTCTCTTTCTAGCTTACTTCACTCTGTATGACAGACTCTGGGTCCATCCACCTCACTACAAATAACTCAGTCTCATTCCTTTTTATCCCTGAGTAACATTCCAGTGTATATATGTGCCACATCTAAAATGGTGGAGATATTCTTCTTGGAAAAATAAGCTAGGATGCAGTCTAATTTTATATAGAAACTTTTCTGGACTCTAGCAACTCCCTTTTTTAAAAATAAACTTATTTATTTATGTATTTATTCATTGCATTGGGTCTTCATTGCTGCGTGGGCTTTCTCTAGTTGTGGCAAGTGGGGGACTACTCTTCATTGTGGTGCACGGGCTTCTTATTGTGTGTGGGGGTTCTCACTGTGTTGGCTTCTCTTGTTGTGGAGCACAGGCTCCAGGTGAGTGGGCTTCAGTAGTTGTGGCACGTGGGCTCAATAGTTGTGGCTCTTGGGCTCTAGAGAGCAGGCTCAGTAGTTGTGGCTCATGGGCTTAGTTGCTCCATGGCATGTGGGATCTTCCCAGCTCAGACACTGAACCCATGTCCCCTGCATTGGCAGGTGGATTCTTTTTTTTTTTTTTAATAAATTTATTTATTTATTTAATTTATTTATTGCCTGCGTTGGGTCTTCATTGCTGCACACGGGCTTTCTCTAGTTGCTGCAAGTGGGAGATACTCTTCATTGTGGTGCACAGGCTCCTCATTGTAGTGGCTTCTCTTGTTGCGGAGCACAGGCCCTAGGCGCATGGGCTTCAACAGTTGCAGCACATGGGCTCAATAGTTGTGGCTCATGGGCTCTAGACCACAGGCTCAATAGTTGTGGCGCTCAGGCTTAGTTGCTCTGTGGCATGTGGAATCTTCCCAGGGCAGGGCTCGAACCCATGTCCCCTGCATTGGCAGGCAGATTCTCAACCACTGCACCACCAGGGAAGCCCAACTCCCTTTTTGTGTGGCTTTTTATTTTTCCTCTGCCTTTTTTTGTTTGTTTTTTGTTTTGTTTGCTTTGTTGTTTTTGTTATTATTTTTTTTTGGTGCTCCATGTGAGGCTCAAATCTTCTGCCTCTTTTTAAAAATTGCAAACTAGGATGCCTTTAAAGGAGTACCTAAAATATTTATGTATGATTTAAAGGACAATTAACAAAGAAACGAATGAACCCAGCACTAAAGTTAAGAAACTGAATATTATCAAGTCCTTAGAAGGCTACTGTGTGCCCAGCTTCCTGATTCTGATTATATCCTTGTCCTTCCAATCCAGAGGTAAACATGATCCTGAAATTTGGGTTAATTGTTCCTTCTTCTCCTAATGGTTTGACCAACTACATATATATCATTAACCATATTTAACTTTGCCTGTTCTTGAAATTCAAATAAGTGGAAGCATACGGCATGGTTCTTCTGTGATGACTGACTTGTTTTACTCCACAGAGTTTTTGAGACTCATTCATAATTAGGTATAGAGTTGTAGTTCACTTGTTCCCATTGCTATATAGTATATTGTTTTATGAATATATAATTTATCCATTATATTCTAGATTCAACATCTGGGTTGTTTTCATAGTGTTGCAATTCAAATAACGCGAGGTAGAATCAAGATGGCAGAGTAGGAGGTCATGTGCTCACTCCCTCTTGCAAGAGCACCGGAATTACAACTAACTGCTGAACAACCATCGACAGAAAGACACTGGAACTCACCAAAAAAACCCACCCCACATCCAGAGACAAAGGAGAAGCCACAGTGAGACGGTAGGAGGGGCACAATCGCGTTACAATCAAATCCCACAAATGCTGGGTGGGTGACTCACAAGCTGGAGAACAGCTATACCGCAAAAGTCCTGAGGGTTCGGAGCCCCATGTCAGGCTTCCTGACCTGGCGGTCCAGCAACGGGAGGAGGAATCCCCAGAGAATCAGACTTTGAAAGCCAGTGGGATTTGATTGCAGGACCTCCACAGGACTGGGGGAAAGGGAGACTCCACTCTTGGAGGGCACACAAAAAAGTGTGCTCATCAGGACCCAGGGGGAAGGAGCAGTGACTGAACCAGACCTACCTGCTGGTGTTGGAGGGTTGCCTGCAGAGGTGGGGGGCAGCTGTGGCTCACCGAGGAGACAGGGGCACTGGCAGCAGGGGTTCTGAGAAGTGCTCACTAGCGTGAGCCCTTCCAGAGTCCACCATTAGCCCCACCAAAGAGCCTGTAAGCTCCAGGGCTGGGTCGCCTCAGGCCAAACAACCAGCAGGGTGGGAACACAGCCCCACCCATTGGCAGACAAGCAGATTAAACTGTCACTGAGCTCCACCCACCAAATTGGATTAAAGTTTTACTGAGCTCCGCCCACCCAGCCCAACCCACCATCAGTCCCTCCCATCAGGAAGCACCCACGAGCCTCCTAGACAGCTTCCTCCACAAGAGGGCAGACAGCACAATCAAGCAGGATCAGCAGTATTTCATCTTGTGGAACTGAAAATCACAGCCACAGAAAGACAGAGAAAATGAAAAGGCAAAAGACTTTGTACTAGATGAAGGGACAAGATAAAACACCAGAAAAACAACTAAATGAAGAGGAGATAGGCACTCTTCTGGAAAAAGAATTCAGAATAATGATGGTGAAGATGATCCAGGACTTTGAAAAAAGATTGGATGCAAAGATCGAAAAGTTGCAAGAAAAGTTTACCAAAGACCTAAAAGAATTAAAGAACAAACAGAGATATGCAACACAATAACTGAAATGAAAAATACACTAGAAGGAACCAATAGCAGATTAACTGAGGCAAAAGGGCGAATAAGTGACCTGGAAGACAGAATGGTGGTAATAACTGATGCAGCAAAGAATAAAGAAAAAAGAATGAAAAGAACTGAAGACAGCCTAAGAGACCTCTGGGACAATGTTAAACACACCAACATTCGCATTGTAGGGGTCCCAGAAGGAGAAGAGAGAGAGAAAGGACCCGAGAAAATACTGGGAGAGATTATAGTTGAAAACTTCCCTAACATGGGAAAGGAAATAGCTACTCAAATAATGCCACTATGAACCTTCTTGTACATAATTCCCAGTGCTCATATGTGTTTCTCTAGGGTACATAACCAACCATGGAATTGCAGAGTAATAGGGTTTGCACATATTCAACTTTACTAGATTATGCAAAACGTTTTTCAAAGTGATTGTACTGATTTATATTCTCACTATCATCGATGTTTCCACTCTGTCTGCTTCCTCACTAATTTAGTATTGCCCAAATTTTAATTTTTGTCAACCTAATTACAAATAATGTTGACCATATTTTCATAATTTCCCATACCGTGTCCTTGTTCTTTTTCTTCAGGAACATACCTTGGCTGTTCTTTGCCCTTTCCTCTTTCATATTCAGAGAATATATAAAATGTCCCTCTTTATCTCTCATAGTACTCCTTATTCTTAAGTCTTTATCTGATACTAATGTGCAAGGGTGAGTCAAAAATTATCCATACTCTGGCTGTAGAAATTTTGGACTCACCCTCGTATGTAGCCACTCCAGCTTCTCTATAAATTCTACATGATACTATCTTTTTTGAAATCATTTTACCTTTTTTTTTTTTTTTTTTTGGGCCGTGCTGCGTGGCTTGAGAGATCTTAGTTCCCTGACCAGGGATCAAACCCAGAGAGCACCAAGTCCTAACAATTGGACTGCCAGGGAATTCCCGATATCATTTTACTTTTAATCTATGACTTTATATAAGTGAGTTTCTTGTAGGCAACATAGTTGAGTCTTGCTTGTTTTTTTTAACAGTCTGAAAATATCTGCTTTCTTCTTTTTGTTTCTGTTGTCATTGTTGTTGTTGTTTGTTTTTGTTTGTTTGGGGTTTTTTGGCTGCATCACCGGCTTGCAGGATCTTAGTTCCCTGACCAGGGATCTAACCTGGGCCCCTGGCAGTCAGAGCATGGAGTCCTAACCACTGGACCGTCAAGAAATTCCCCAATATCTGCTTTATAATGGGAGTGTTTAGAACATTTACATTTAATATAATTATTGATATGGGTGGATTTAAATCTACTATTTTGCTAATGTTTTCTATTTATCCCATCTCTTCTTTGTTTCTTCTTCTTTTCCTGACTTACGTTTGAGTATTTTTTAGTATCCCATTTTATCTCTATTGTTGACTTTTTAGCTGTACATCTTTGTCTTTTAATGACTCTTCTAGAATCTACATAATGCATGTTTAACACACCACAGTCATCTTCAAATAATATTATAACATTTGACATATAATGTATGAACCATACAACAGTATACTTCTATTTTCCCCGTCCTGTTCTTTGTTCTATTGTTGTCATACATTTTTACTTCACATATATTCTAAATCTCCCAGTATCGTGTTATATCTTTGCTTTAAATAATCTTTCAAATACATTTTAAAAAGAGAAAAAAAAACATATTTCATATTTACCCATTGAGTTGCCATCGCAGGCACACTTCATTCCTTTGGGTAGAACCAAGTTCCCGTCTGTTATCATTTTCCTTTTAGCTGAAGAAATTCCTTTAACATTTCTTGTAGTACCGGTCTGCTGGCAACTAAGTGTATTGGCTTTATTTGTATGAAAATGTCTATATTTTACCTTCCTTCAGAGTCCTTTTCTTTGATGGGTTTATCTGCCTAGTGACCTTGGACAGAAACATTTAAAGTCCTATTGGTTATTTTTCTGTAGCTGCCCTTCTATTCCTTGGCTTATCTCCAAGTCATCTAGGGAAATAAAAATGATGTGTCCTCTCGCTTTATCTCCTACTTTCCTGTAATTCAGCAGCATAAAAATAAGCCAAGATAGTTGTTTCTGGTTTTATCATTTACTTACTGACATTTATAGTTCTCATCTATCCAAGTTAATGATTGTGAGTAGAGCTCTTTAGAATTTTCTTCCTTGGTTCTTCAGGTAGACATCATACCTGAATTTAGAAGGTATTTTATGTTCCAGTTTCATGATGTCTAGCAAATTGTTTTTAGAGAGTATGTTTGTGCCCGTTCTTTAGTCTTCATATTGATGGAGGTTTTTTTTAAATAAACTTTTTACTTGGGAATAATTTTTGGTTTAGAGAAAAGGTGCAAAGATAATACAGAGAGTTCCTATATTCCCACACCCAGTTTCCTCTACCATTAACACATTACCCTGGTACATTTGTTAAAATTAAAAAACCAACACTGGTATATTCCTATCAACTTCAGACGTTATATGTATTTCACCATTTTTTTCTACTAATGTCCTTTTAGTCGTCATTGTTCCAGAATCTGTAGATGGAGTTGTCTTCTCTACTTTTTTTCCTTTAGGTTCATTTTAGTTGGTTTCATGAATGAGTGTTAAATATGCTCCCCTTCCACCAAATTGGCTGCTTAGCCCCACCATTACTTTAGGAACCATTTACATCTCTGCTGCCGAGAGCTACAGTCTACATGTCTTGTTTGATAATGACACTGACTGTTTGATAATGGCACTGTTCATTTCATACTTACTTTTTGCCACTAAAACTCTAACAGTGTTTTTGAAAACCTAATGCAAATGCTTAATTGCATACAACTATTTTTATAACTTTTCACTTTTGTGCTTAGTTGTCAGTTTCTCCAACACATGAAGTCCTCTGCAGAAGTGATTCCAGAATTTCAGAGCCATGGTGAACTTTCTGAATTAACGGTATGAACACCACCTTGTTTATTCTCGGAGTGTGTGATCAGGTGATTAAACACTGTGAACAGGGACTGCTCATCATAAATAAATAAATAAATAATAAATAAATTCTACAGATATCTGTTGAGCACTGATCGTGTGCTAGTTGCAAATGGGGATACTGTAATAAACAAGACATAATACCTAGTTTCATTCAATGTAGAGTCAACCCCTTCTACTTTGGGGTCCTGACTCATTTGGACCTAAGGGTTGATTAGCATCTAGGCTACCTGGATTCCATTTGGAGGACAGTAAGATCTGACGTGCTAGTTGGCTTTTCTCAAAGCTGGGAAGATAGGTTTCTTTTACAAAAGCAAACGTCCAACCAAATCAAAAATCCAGATTAATAGATTGACCCCTTTTTAATCTGAGAAATTTTACACAGTTCTCTGGGAGATTAGCCACTACTGATGTAATACACATGCACTTCTTACTTGAGGCTGCGTGTTAGGTGTATTATGTCTGTCATCCCACAAAAAGAAAACAAGGGAACTTGCTGTTCACTTGATTCATCTTTTGTATTTGTCAATGGAAAATGCAATTGAAGAAAAAACATTTGGGGGTATAGAAACAGCTTATTTTTCTCTTAGTGACATGTATGTGACTGACGATATTAGTTCCAGGTATACAACATCGTGATTAGATGTTTCTAGACTTTACAAAATGACTACCACCATAAGTCTAGTTACTATCTGTCGTCATACAAAGTTATGATAATAATATGACTATACTCCCCTTGCTGTACATAACATCTCTGTGGCTTACTTATTTTACAGCTGGCAGTTTGTACCTCTTAATCCCCTTCATCTATTTTGTTCATTCCCCCACCTCCCTTAAATACCTTATTTTTAAAAAAATATTCATTTATTATTTACTTTG
Organism: Hippopotamus amphibius kiboko; assembly: GCF_030028045.1. Taxonomy (NCBI): domain Eukaryota; kingdom Metazoa; phylum Chordata; class Mammalia; order Artiodactyla; family Hippopotamidae; genus Hippopotamus; species Hippopotamus amphibius. The sequence goes on along the minus strand of NC_080186.1, from coordinate 220,911,560 downwards.
GCTGTGCTGGGTCTTAGTTGCGGCACACGGAATCTTTTAGTTGCTGTATGTGGGCTCATGGTTGCGGCATGCGGGCTTCTTAGTTGCAGCATGCTGACTCTTAGTTGCAGCATGCATGTAGGACCTAGTTCTCTGACTAGGAATTGAACCCAGGCCCTCTGCATTGGGAGCATGGAGTCTTACCCACTGGACCACAAGGGAAGTCCCTTAAATATCTTATTTTTAAAGGAAGAAACATCACCTTCCTATATCCCAGGTATGTGACATTAAAATACTGTTGATAACTAAGATCTAATGATTCCTGGAGGGTCGCACTGTTTGGGTATCACCGAGGAGCACACGCTTGTGAGTGTTTACACGTCACTTATTTTTTCATTCTTGTAGCGCTCCTCCTTGCAACTGGCATAAATATTTGAGGGTGTTTAGAAAATGTCTGGCCCCTAATTGTAATTTGAGACCCCACCCTCTTATACAACTGTTGATTTAATAGAGGATTTTCTTTTCAAAGGATACTACAAGTGAAAGCAATCTTGAAGAGTCAGCAGCAGTTAGTTCTGTAGTGCCAGGTAAGGATCTGGAAGTAGCACATGGGATTATATGAATGTGTACATATTTTTGTAGGTAGGGGATTTTAAAAGAGTATTTATGGGGATATGGGGATATATGTAGAAATAGAGCTGATTCACTTTGTTGTACAGCAAAAACTGGCACCACAGTGTAAAGCAATTATATTCCAGTAAAGAGCTTAAAAAAATTTAAAAAAAAAGTATTTATAACTGTGCCTCTTCGCTTTCCTCCACAGAAATGGCCCAGGGTGAAGCCCAGTGGTTTCAGGAGGCAAAGAGTCTGAGTGAGCGCCTGAGAAAAGCCTATACTAGTGCCCCTTTCTGCCACATGTCTTTGCTTGAGGTCTCTTCCTGCCTAGCCACCGATCAGCTGCTGAGCTGTGATCTGTCCCTTGCTTCAAAACACATCATCAGTCCTATGGAAGAGCCTGTGGTGTTGCCTGAGGTCTTTGCTAACTTGAACTCCATCATGTGCGTGGAGGGTGAAGCAGGTAGTGGAAAGACGGTCCTCCTGAAGAAAATAGCTCTTCTCTGGGCATCAGGCTGCTGTCCCTTGTTAAACAGGTTCCAGCTGGTCTTCTATGTCTCGCTTGGCTCTACCAGACTGGACCAGGGGCTGGCCAACATTGTTTGTGACCAACTCCTAGAGACAGAAGGATCTGTTACTGAAATGGGCCTGAGGAACATCATCCAGCAGTTAAAGAACCAGGTGTTATTCCTTTTGGATGACTACAAAGAAATCTGCTCCATCCCCCAAGTCATAGAGAGGATGATTAAAAAAAACCATTTGTCAAGGACATGCTTATTGATTGCTGTCCATACAAATAGGGCCAAGGACATCCGCCGATACCTAGATTCAATTCTAGAGATCAAAGCGTTTCCCTTCTATAATACTATCAATATATTACGGAAGCTCTTTCCAGACAATTTGAGCCGTCTACGAAAGTTTATGGTTGACTTTAGAATCAATGAAACTCTAACGGGAATTCAGAAAACTCCCTTCTTCGTAGCAGCAGTCTGTGCCAATTGGCTTCAGTATCCTTTATGTCATTCCTTTGATGATGTGGCTGTTTTCAAGTCCTATATGAAATGCCTTTTCTTAAAGCACAAAACCGCAGCTGACCTTCTCAAAGCAACTGTGTCCTCCTGTGGTGAGCTGGCCTTGAAAGGGTTTTTTTCATCCTGCTTTGAGTTTAGCGATGATGATCTCATAGAAGCAGGGATTGGTGAAGATGAAGATTTAGCCATGTACCTGATGAGCAAATTCACAGCCCAGAGACTGAGGCCAGTCTATCAGTTTTTAAATTCTGCATTCCAAGAATTTCTTGCTGGGATGAGACTGATGGAACTGCTGGATTCAGATAGGCAAGAGGATCAAGATTTGGGACTCCATTATTTGAAACAAATTAACTCATCCATGATGGCTGTATGTCCCTATGATAATTTCTTGAACTATGTCTCCTGCCACCCTTCAACAAAGGCAGCGCCCAAAATTGTATCCCATTTGCTTCTTTTGGTGGATAATAAAGAGACACTGGAGAATATATTTGAAAATGATGACTACCTGAAGCAGCATCCAGAAACTTCAGAGAAGATGCAATGTCTCAGGATAATGTGGCAATTTTCTCCACAAGATTACTTTTCACTGGTTTCAAAACATTTACTGGCTCTGGCTGTAAAAATTGCATATCGAAGCAACACTGTTGCTGCATGTTCTCCATTTATTTTGCAATTTCTTCAGGGGAGAACCCTGTCTTTGGATGTACTTAAGTTACCATATTTTTTTGACCACCCAGAAAGCCTGTTATTGTTAAGGAGAATCCAGGTCTCCATAAGTGGAAATGGGTTACCCAGATCACCTCTTTTATCCCTGGAGGGAATTTTGGACAAATCCCAGGCACCAACTATAGATCAGGACTATGCTTCTGCCTTTGAACATGAGAATGAATGGAGGCAAAATTTAGTTGAAAAACAGGAAAACATGAAGAGTTTTCTGAACATGAAACTCAACCCACTACCAGATATCAGCACTGGCTATTGGAACCTTTCTCCAAGGCACTACAAGATTCCCCTTCTGAATGTTCGTGTGACTGGTACTGATGCTGCAGGTCAGGATATGCTGAGGTTTCTAACGGAAGTTTTCTCAGCTTCACAGCACATTGAACTCCACGTAAGCAGCAGCAAGGGTTTTATTGAAAGCATCCGCCCAGCTCTTGAGCAGTACAAGGCCTCTTTCACCAAGTGCTCCATAAGCCAATTAGAGCTGAGTGCAGTAGAACAGGAACTGCTTCTCACTCTGCCTTCCCTAGAATCTCTTGAAGTCTCAGAGGCACGCTGTCTACAAGGTAAACCTGGACCTATTTTAGATGACTATTAGGAGGTATACTTTCAACTTAAAGCATGAGACCATAAAACCTTGCTGACTGAACAGAAATAAAATAAATCTTTACTAACTTATTTCTGTCAGTAATGTGAATTAGTGGAAGGCTTCCACATAATACAATGGCTTTCAAACTCTGATAAAAATAATAAAATGACTAATGAAGGCTCTTAATATTAACAAATGACTTGTTATTAGTAAAAGTATGATCTATATGTAAAGGATGCTTGAGAATTACCCTCATCCCACCTGCTTCATGGAAGAAAGGGCTTGTACTCTGGGAAATACACAAGTGTGAAGTAATATCTCCCAGTTATTTGTGTCTTCTTTCACTTGTCTAAGCAGTTTGAGAGTTTTCAGTGGAGACTTTATCATCTTTCATTAAATTTATTCCTAGGTACTTGTATTTTTGATACTTTTATAAATGGTACTTAAATTTTTTTCATTTTGTGATTGCTGCTAGTATGGGTTTGATTTACAGCAGTTTGTTAAATACCTAGATGTGCTTTGCTTTGTTTCTGTCTCACTTGAGGGTCACTGAATGTTTTTTTGGATCTGTGGGTTGATATTTATCATCAAATTTAGAAAAATTTTGTTCTTTTTTTTCAAATATTTTTTGTTATGGTAAAACACACATAAAACTTTTTTTTAAGAAATTTTTAAAAAATTAATTAATTAATGTATTTATTTTATTGGCTGCGTTGGGTCTTTTTTGCTGTGCATGGGCTTTCTTTAGTTGTGGTGAGTGGCGGCTACTTTTCGTTGTGGTGTGTGGATGCCTCATTGCCGTGGCTTCTCTTGTTGTGGAGCACCGGCTCTGGGCTTCAGTAGTTGCAGCACATGGGCTCAATAGTTGTGGCACACCACCTGCTCCGCAGCTCCTGGAGCAAGGATCAAACCCGCGTCCCCTGCATTGGCAGGCAGATTCTCAACCACTGCGCCACCTAGGAAGCCCCACACATAAAACTTGAAAACCATTTTTCAGTATACAATTCAGTGGCATTAAGCGCAATTACAGTGTTGGGCAAACATTGTCCCTATCCGCTTCCAGAGCCTTTTCATCATCCCAAACTCTGTACCTACTAAACAATCATTCCTTCTTCTCCCCAGCCACTGACATCTCTGTGAATTTGTCTAATCTATTTCATATACGTGAATCCATGCAATATTTGGTCCTTTTGTGTCGTTTCTTTCTCTTAGCATAATGTTTTCAAGGTTCACCCGTGTTGTAGCATGCATCAGAACTTCACTACTTTTATAGCTGAATGATATTTCATTGTATGTATGTGTCACATTTTGTTAATTCATCTGTTGAGGGACACGTGCCCTGTTTGTTCTGGCTGAAGTTGCTGTGAACATGGGTGCACAAGTATTACTTTGAGACGCTACTTTCAATTCTTGTGGATATATACCCAGAAGGGGAATTATTGGATCATATTAATGATAGTAATTCTATTTTAATTTTCAAGGAAATTCCAAACTATTTTCCACACAGACTGCAGCATTTTATATTCTTACTAGCAATGTACTAGCAAGGGCCCCAGTTTCTTCACATCCCCGATGCTTTTTTGTTTTTTAAAAATCAGAGACATCCTAGTAGGTGTGAAATTGTATCTCGCTGTGGTTTTGATTTGCATTTTCCTAACGACTAATGCTGTTGAGCATCTTTTTCATGTGCTTATTGGCTGTGAGTGTGTCTTTTTTGGAGACAGTCTATTAAATCCTTTTGCTGCGGGAGGGACGGTATATATATATATATATATATATATATATATATATATATATATAGAATCTCCAGCTGATTCACTTTGTTGTACAGCAGAAATTGGCACAACAGTGTAAAGCAATTATACTCCAATAAAGAGCTTAAAAAAATTCTTTTGCCCATTTAAAAAAAATTGAAGTGTAGTTTATTTACAATGTTGTGTTAGTTTCTGGTGATTAGCAAAGTGATTCAGATAGCGTGTGTGTGTATATATATACTTTTTCAGATTCTTTTCCATTAGAGGTTGTTACAAGATATTGAATATAGTTCCCTGTGCTATGCTGTAGGTCCTTCTTTATTTTATACATAGTAGTGTATTTCTATTCATCTCAAACTCCTAAGTTATTCCTCCCTCCCTCCCCTTTCCCCTTTGGTAACCATAAGTTTGTTTTCTCTGTCTGTGAGTCTACTTGTTTTGTCAATAAGTTCATTTGTATCACATTTTTTAGATTCCACCTATACGTGATATCATATGATATTTGTGTTTCTGTCTGACTTCACTTCACTTAGTATGATAATCCTTAGGTCCATCCATGTAGGTGCAAATGGCATTATTTCATTTTTTTATGGCTGAATAATATTCCAGTGTGTGTGTGTGTGTGTGTGTGTGTGTGTGTGTGTGTGTATCAGATCTTCTTTATCCAGTCATCTGTTGATGGACATTGAGGTAGCTTCCATGTCTTGGCTATTGTAAGTAGTGCTGCTATGAACATTGGGGTGCATGTATCCTTTCCAACTATGGTTTTCTCCTGATATATGCCCAGGAGTGGGATTGCTGGATCATAAGGTAACTCTATTTTTAGTTTTTTAAAGAATCTCTTTACTGTCTTCCAGAGTGGCTGCACCAATTTTCATCTCCTCTAACAGTGTAGGAGAGTTTCCTTTTTTCTGCATCCTCTCCAGCATTTATTTGTAGATTTTTTGATGATAGCCATTCTGACCATTGTGAGGTGATACCTCATTGTAGTTTTGATTTGCATTTCTCTAATAATTAGCGATGTTGAGCATCTTATGTGCTTATTAGCCATCTGTATGTCTTCTTTGGAGAGATGTCTCTTTAGGTCTCCTTCCCGTTTTCTGGTTGGATTGTTTGCTCCTTTGCCCACTTTTTTAAATTGTGTTGTCTTTTTTGTTTTGAGTTATAGGAGTTCTTTGCATAATTAAATCTTTATTGGATGTAGATTTAAAATATTTTCTCCTATTCTATAGATTACCCTTTTCACTGACTCAATAAGGTACTTCAATCTGTAAAGTTTCAAATTTCAATGAAGTCCAATTTGTCTGTTTTTCTTTTGTGCTAGTGCTCTTGTTACCATATCTAAGAATCCACTGTCAAATCCAAGGTCATGAAGATTTATCCCTGTTTTCTTCTAAGAGTTGTATGATTTTAGCTCTTATATTTAGGTTGTTGATTCATTTTGAGCTAATTTTATATATGGTGGTGGGAGGTAGGGGTCCAACTACTTCTGCATGGAGAAATTCAGTTGTCCCAGCCCCATTTGTTGAGATGGCTTATTTTTGTGAATCCAGAGTGTCGTGGATTCTCATATAGTAGATGAGAAATAAAATACTGCCTGCCATATCAGTAAACAAAGGATGTCATAGTCCTTAGCAATGGCAGCCACCCCCGATGGTGAGCCCTGAGGAAACTCAGGAAGGAAACAAAGAATACCTGCCATCTAGTGGTCATCAGGCTGCAGCCTCCCCCAAGGGTGCAGCTTGAGGAAACTCAGGATATGAAAACACAGGATACTGGCCCCAGATAGCTGAGGTGCATAGCAAAGGAATGATTTTAGTGAGCCCAGACTCTTGCATCTTCCCATACATAGAAAAGTGCTAAATTCCTTAACTCGAGATGTCTAGTTTTCTTTTATTAACCATAATCTTTTTTTTTTTTTAAATATTTATTTTATTGGCTGTGTTGGGTCTTTTTTGCTGTGTGAGGGCTTTCTTTAGTTGCGGTGAGTGGGGGCTACTCTTTTTTTTTTTTTTTTTGGCACACGGGCTTAGTTGCTCCGTGGCATGTGGGATCTTCCTGGAGCTGGGATTGAACCCGTGACCTCTGCATTGTCAGGCAGATTCTTAACCACTGCGCCACCTAGGAAGCCCCTGGGGCTACTCTTCATTGTGGTGTGCGGGCTCCTCGTTGCCGTGGCTTCTCTTGTTGCAGAGCACGGGCTCTAGGCACATGGGCTTCAGTAGTTGCAGCACAATAGTTGCAGCTCAATAGTTGTGGCTCACGGGCTCTAAAGTGCAGGCTCAATAGTTGTGGCACATGGGCTTAGTTGCTCCGCAGCATGGGGGATCTTCCTGAAGCAGGGATCGAACCCATGTGCCCTGCATTGGCAGGTGGATTCTTAACCACTGCGCCACGTAGGAAGCCCTATTAACCATAATCTTTTGTTCTGACTACTTGCCCTTTGTTGCAAAACTCCTATATATCCTAGCTGCCTCCCCTTGCCTCCTTGGAGCAGTTTTCTCAGAGTTACTTGAGATGCTGCCTCCCGGACCTGAAGTCCTAAGAATGTCCACCAAATAAAGCATAACTCTCAGCTTTCAGGTTGTGCATGTTTTTTTTTTTAGTCAACATAGATAATCACTAAATGCTGCAAAAAGCATTATCTTCATATACGTGCTTTCTAAAAAAGAATGTCTCACGGCATGTGAAACGTTTTCATTTGAAAATATGAAAATAGCTTGATGAATCAAAATGACAGTATGAAATTTTCCATTTGGAACTCTTTAGATTAATAATGGGAAACTGTGTGCTGCTTTCTAGATCAACTCTTTCTTAATTTGGACAAGTTCTCGTGCCTGAAAGAATTGTCTGTGAAGCTGGATGATAAACAAGATATTTTTTCAGTCATTTCTGAAGAATTCCTAAATCTCCACCATATGGAGAAATTATTGATTCAAATTTCAGCTGAGCATGGTCCTTCCAAACTAGGTAAGGTTGGCACTTTGACTTGTTTTCACATCACATGTAAAAGCTACTTGGCCAATAATTTATTTAAGAGTTAAAGCTTCGGTAGATCTGAGGGTGTAGACTGTATCCAAGGTAAATTGTGGGAATAGCACTTGTCTTAAAAAAGCAGAGAGCTATTTGTAATTACTGAGCCCTTACTACATGCTAGGAATTGTTCTAAGCACTTTATAAATATTAACTCATTTAACCTTCATACCTATTCTACAAGGTAAAGTACTATTATTCTCATTTTACAACTGGGGAAATGGAGTTATAGAGGTTAAGTATTGATAATTTGCTCAAGGTCACCCAGATAAGGAAATGGTAAATCTGCAATTAAACACAGAATTCTGACTATTAAGTCAGAGCTCTTAACCAGTGCTATACTGCCTCTCCAAAAATAGTTTGCAGAGTTCTTTTATTTTGCTTTTAAGTTGCTCTTACCTTGCAACTTAGACATCTGCCAGATCAGAGGGAAGGAAATCTGATGACTGGTAGTAATCAGCAGCATTTCCCTGTTTCTCATCAGCCTATTCTCATGGTTGATGAACAACCTGTACAGCTATCTTTCTTAAATATATCATTTAGCAACATGTGTCACCAATTCCTTAGTTTAGTAAAGACTAGACACTAAAGACTGAAGAAAGGTAAATCTCTACTGAACTGACATGCAGAGTTGCATGCAAAAAAATTTCTAGCTGAAGCTGGAAGTAGTAGTTTTCTTATATTTCTCAGCAATGTTTTCATCAAATTTAGGTTTTGCTTCTTCAGAGTTGTCACTGCCTTCATGTTTCTTTGCATAGCGTTTCTATAGTGTAAACGTCACGTGCAAACTTAGAGACATTAGGATGTTAAAGCTGAAGGTTTTGGCTGAGTCAATGCCATTATTATATGGAGGAGTAAACAGAGACAGTCACTAACTACGGTTCACATAGCTTGTCAATTAGTCACAGACCCTGAACCTAAGTCCAATTCATTACATCATGATGCTTTAATTCACTATTGTTGAAACAAATTAATTAATTACATGGCTAATTCTGATAGAAATTTTCAATCTCTAATGTCTAAAATCTGATATTTTACAGTCAAATTAATTCAGAATTCTCCGAACCTTCGTGTTTTCCACCTACAATGTAATTTCTTTTCGGATTTTGAGTCTCTCATGACTGTACTTGCTTCCTGCAAGAAACTTGAAGAAATTAAGCTTTCTGGAGCATTTTTTGAAGCCGTCACATTTGGTAAGCGCTAGAATTGTAAAACTTTGGTTTAAGATGCTTCTGTGGACATTTTTTAACAGCCAAATTTTAAAAATGCAAGTGATGTCAAAGGACAGAACTATTACAATAGATATCTGATCTTAAATGAATTTTCAAGTAAGGTATTGTGTCTAGATGTTTAAACATTTCTAGTTATGAGAATTGTTTCCTGAGCAAAGATTTGTGTTATCTACTTGTCACATTAATTAATTCAATCTGAATTATTATCTTATTGTCTATCACTTTTAAAATATTCTTTAAACACATTACTTTCTGGTATAAGAAATGTAGCTGACATAATTAAATTTTTTTCCCTTTTATAGTCATTGTTTTGCCAAATTTTATTTCTCTGAAGATATTAAATCTTGAGCACCAATATATTCCTGATAAGGAAACAGCTGAAAAATTTGGTATGTTTATAAAACAGTGCCTTTTACTTACTCTTTATTCTTTTCCCCCACAAAATCCTTCTATTTTGCATTAGTTATAACAAATTACAGTATGTAGTAGCTGCCCGTGCTCATTAGGAGGAAGGGACAGTGCGTCTCAACTTTTACCCTCCAGACGCCTTGATCTCACTTGATGTCTTTCAAAACCATGTTCTCAGAGCGACTCATTTCTTTGAATACAAATTTGTTACAGCAGTATGCAATTTTTAATTAATTAAATAATTAATTTGGCTGCACCAGGTCTCAGTTGTGGCATGCAGGATCTTCAGTGCAGCATGCCAGATCTTTTAGTTGCGGCATGTGGGATCTTTAGTTGCGGCATGCAAGTTCTTAGTTGCGGCATGTGGGATCTAGTTCCCTGACCAGAGATTGAACCCCGACCCCCTGCACTGGGAGTGCAGAGTCTTAGCCACTGGACCACCAGGGAAATCCCAGCACTATGCAATTTCATTGCCAGGTATCCATTTCAAACAAGTTAAATACCTGTTGTTTCAAAGGTTTCTAGAATATAGGTAAAACTACCTTTTAAGGTTATGAAAACTCAGTATGTGAAAACCTAGACTTAACAAAATGGTAACTACAGAGATTATTTTTTCAACTTATTTTTTTATAATTACAAACGCAATATATGCTCTGGAAAAAAGTTTTAATAGGTTTTAAAAGAAACTGAAGCATATTAAAAATTAAGAATTTATTTGAACAAAAATGATTCTGAGTCACACAGAATCCAATCTAGCATACAGAAAGGAGCTCTGAGGAGCTGTACAAATGAAAGACTTTCACAGGCAGAAGGGAGCAGTGACAAGGAAGTTAAACTAGGCGAGAACGCCAGTCAGTTATCGCAAGGTTATTTTTTTTTTAGGGGATGGGGATGGCAGGGCTCGTCAGGCCATTCCTGATTGACTACATTTCTGGGAGAGCCAAAACTGTAATTAAGTTTTGGGGCTTGCTGTCTTGTTTTTAACACAGGAAAATATAAGGGGAGCATAGACAAGTAGTACTCTCACACTTCGGTGTACCTGAGGGTCACCTAGATCTCTTGCTTTTCCTCTTTCCATCTTTTGGAGGCGGCTGTGTGGGGAGGGGAGGGACATGAGGGCTGAGGCAGCAGAAGCAGGATCAGGGGCCAAGGAGGTGGCTAGCATACACTGAGCGAGTAACACACTGAATATAACAGGCCAGATTTCTTCACTATTGGAGGAGAAATGTATAAATATTGAAAGGGGAAGGAAGGAAATTTGAGGTGTTAAATTAGAACTGGAAGTGTTGGTGTGGACTCGTGGTTTTTAACCTATATATGTAGATATGAGGATAGCTGTATCTCTCACTACACACACATGTATACACATATTTCTCAGCTCAGTCAACTGAGAGACTAGAAAGTACCTTAGTAGCAGTGAGCATACCAACTACCCAGATTCTGACTTCTAAATACTGGTCTCCCTAAAAGGAACGAGGGTTCTTGGAGAAATGGATGATATAAGAACTGGGACAGGGAAAGGAAAAGATAAGCCTGGTACATTGTTTTATGCTAGAAAGTGTTCAAAACATGTCCAGGTATGATCAAATGATCTATAATGTATCATACTAAGGAGGGATCAAAGAGAAAAGGCAAGTTATGGAGTGGTGGGTTGTGAGGCTTTAGTGCTAGGAGGAAGAGGCAGAACTCACTGAGGATGACAGAGAGCAGAAAGGAAGGCGGCTGAAGGCACCGAGGAGCTAGGAGAGCATCCTGGAGGCCAGGAGATGCTCCGGTCTAAAAGAGGAAATGGATGGGAATTCCCTGGTGGTCCAGTGGTCAGGACTCCTCACTTTCACTGCTGAAGTCTCAGGATCAATCCCTGGTCGGGGAACTAAGATTCTGCAAACTACACGGTGTGACCAAAAAAACAAAAACAAAAAAAAAAAAAAAAAAAAAAGGAAAAAAAGGAAATGGAGACGTGATAGGCCTTTTGGACTTCAGGGCAGGAGAGACTGGTTGGGGAAGGGTGCAGGAATTGTGTAAAGGCAGCAGTGAGGATCAAGGTGTAGGCTGACCCCTTTCTCTAGCCCTTGGAGAGAAAGAGGAATAGCCTCTCTGCCACATGGGGCCTCCTAGAATGTGCACGATTCTGAGGCTTTCAATTGCAATTATTTGGGAACACAGCACAGAGCACAGCTTTTTTGTCTCTTTGGATAGCCGATGCTTTAGGTTCTTTACATAACCTGGAAGAACTGATCCTTCCTACTGGGGATGGGATTCATCAGGTGGCCAAACGGATCATCCAGCAGTGTCAGCATCTTCAGTGTCTCCGCATCCTCTCGTTTTTCCAGACTTTGGATGATGACAGCGTGGTGGAAATTGGTGAGCTACCCTCAGATGAGCTCTTTCAGTTCACACAAAAGCCAGTGGTATCACTCAAGCTTTCTGCTGCAAAATGTCTACAAAAACATGTGCCCTGCTCAAAATGGTCAACCCACTTGCCACTTCCTCATTTTTGCTATCATATTGGTCCCTTAAATGTTCTGTGGATTTTGATTCATTCTGGTCACATTTAGAAGTAAAAGACAGCCTCCCACTTGAGACTATACAAGCTCTCAAGTCCATTCTTTTTTTTTTTTTTAATTAACTTATTTTTGGCTGTATTGGGTCTTTGTTCTGTGCGAGGACTTTCTCTAGTTGCAGCGTGCAGGCTTCTCATTGCAGTGGCTTCTCTTGTTGCGGAGCACGGGCTCTAGGTGCGCAGGCTTCAGTAGTTATGGCCCACGGGCTCAGCTGCTCTGCAGCATGTGGAACTTTTCCCGGACCAGGGCTTGAACCCATGTCCCCTGCATTGGCAGGCGGATTCTCAACCACTACGCCACCAGGGAAATCCCCAAGTCCATTTTTAACACCTAGTGTTTCAGACACCTGGTCACATACCTACTACCATGGGCTCCTTTTTATAGTTTTTTAAATTGAAAATTAATACACATAAAGAAAAGTACAAAATCGTACGTGTACAGCTCAATAAGTTTTCAAGTGAACATAGTTAAATCTTGTTACTCATACTTGGGTAACAATTACTCATTAAGTGACAATGTTACATCCCAGAAGCCTCCCTTGTGTTCCTCCCGATACTGCATTGCTCTCCTCCCTAAAGGTGATCACTATAGTGCTTTCTTTTACCATGGATTAGTTTTACCTGTTTTTTTAAAAATATATGTCATGGAATCCCACACAGTATGTACTCTTGTGCTTGCCTCTTTGGGCTCAGCATACTTGTGATACTGATTCATACTGATGCCATGTGACTGTACAATTCACTGATTTTCATTGCTATACATGATCCCATTGTATGACTATACATATGCCAATTTATTTACCCATTCAACTGGATGTGAGGTCGCTAGTACGAATAACGCTATGAACATTTTGTACATGACTGTTGATGCGGAGGTATTTCTAGGGTGGACCTGGAGTCATTTGGTAAATATTCTGTTTTCCATAGTTGTACCAGCTTACATTCTGGCTACTACTTGGTAATGTCAGACCTTTACACTTTAGTCATTCTCATGAATCTGTTGTGATATCTCATTGTGGATTTTCTATTGGTATATGTTTGTGTTATCATTGGTTTAGTTTGGGCAAGTTACATTTTTTTTTTTTGGCTGTGTTGGGTCTTCATTGCTGTGCACGGGCTTACTCTAGCTGTGGCGAGTAGGGGCTACTCTTTGTTGTGGTGTTTGGGCTGCTCAGTGCAGTGGCTTCTGTTGCAGAGCACAGGCTCTAGGCGTGCTGGCTTCAGTAGCTGCATACATGGGCTAGGTAGTTGTGGCAACATGGGCTCTAGAGCGCAGGCTCAGTAGTTGTGGCACGAGGGCTTAGTTGCTCCGTGGTATGTGGGCTCTTCCCTGACCAGGGATAGAACCCGTGTCCCCTGCACTGGCAGGTGGATTCTTAACCACTGCACCACCAGGGAAGTCCCTGGGCAAGTTACATTTTTCTAAGGATTTAAAATTTTTCTAAAATTGCTCATAATATTTATAATTTAAAAAATATCTGTATGACCTGTGTGATATTCCCAGTTTCATTCCTGTTATATTCAATACATTCTTTTTATTTTTATTTTTTTTACCTGACTGGTTTTTCGATTTTATTAAATTTTTTTCTCTCCATGTTTTTCATTTCTGCTTTTACCTCTATTATCCACTGCTACTTTCTTTCGATATAATTTTCTTTTTTTTGGTCCTAATTTCTCTTTCTCTTTCTTTTTGCTGTCCCAATTTTCTGAGATGGATAGTTAGAGTGCTAATTTTGGCTTTAGCTCCCTCTCATAAGTTTTAGTATCATAGTTTCATTCTCATTCAGTTCAAAATATTTTCTAATTTCAGTTGTCATTTTTTTGCCACATCAGTTATTTAGAGATGTATCCCTTTTACTTTTAATCTATGTCCTTATATTTAAAGTGTGTCTCTTGTAAAAATATACAGTTTGGTTTTTTAAAATGCAATTTATTAATCTTTAATACTCCAATTAGAAGTAAATCTATCTAATGTACTTATTATTGTTAAATTTATATATCTTTATTAAAACTGGGCATTTTCTACTTTAAGTGATGGTGGGAGAAGAGGTTGGTTCAAATAACCTAGTCTACCAGTATTGAAATAAAAGTCCTTATGATTCTGTTTTCATAAATATTTTGCTTTTATATTTATAGCCAAGGTAGCAATCAATGGAGGGTTCCAGAAACTTGAGGATCTTAATCTTTCAATCAACCACAAGATTACAGAGGAAGGATACAGAAACTTCTTTCAAACACTGGACAACATGCCCAACTTGCAAGAGCTAACTGTTTCCAGGCATTTCAAAGAATGTATCAAAGCTCAGGCCACAACAGTCAAGTCTTTGAGTCGATGTGTGTTACGACTGCCAAGACTCACCAGACTTAACATGTTAAGTTGGCTCCTGGATGCAGAAGACGTCGCACTGCTTACTGCCACGATAGAAAAGCATCCTCTATCTAAACACTTCACCCTTCATTGGAAATGGGTACTGCCATTCTCTCCAATCATTCAGAAATAGAAGATTTGGCTAAACAGTGTTAAATCGAGAAAATTTTTGTCAATACAAAAAACCTAATTATCCAAAACCTGTTATTAAAAGAATACAAAAGAAGAAAATGCATAAGGCATTGAATGAAAGAACCCAAACACCCTGCTTACCCATTACTGAGCTTAAGAAACAGATTACTACAAGTAACTTTGAAGTCCCTAAACGATCCTCCCCAACCAAAGATCAGACCTTTAGTCAAGTTTATACAGCTAACTCTTCATGACCCAGGGTCAGCATCAGACTTTCAGGCTAACGAAGGTGAACAGCAACAAAGCCACAGGGCAGGGGGTGGGAGAGGGGTACCAACCTATCTTAAAGCCACAATAGGAAAGGAGTCTTCAAGTTATTACAAAGTGGCTGACTTAAGGACTGAATCAATTTCACACATGGGTGAAACAGGAGATATTCCTTAAGCCTTGTAGGGTCTGTTTGTACATTTAATTAACTTTGCCATGGTAGGGTTTACTTACACCTTCCCTTTATCCACTGTGTTGGATATGAAGAAATAGGATTTAGGGAAAACGCTAGTTTTCTAGAGGCGTTTGATTCAATGCTTATCGTAGAAGCAAAGAATAGAATTTAGCATTATTAGAAATTAGCTAATTCTGTGTTTTCAAAAATCTTAACTATCCATGTTTTTTTAGATAACCACGTTTGAGTCCAACATGCATTTATAATGGCCTTAAAATGTTCTTATGAATCCACTTTGCTGAGGGAGAACATATTGTCAGTAACTTCATATTGTTCAAGGTATTACATCTGGTGTGAATGTCTACATCTGTGCCTGTGTCCAAAATTTCACTCTTACCAGTTAATAAGAGTTTTCTGAATGGCTAGAAGGCCATTCCAAATTCATAATGCTAGTGTAAGTTGGAAAACAGCGATTCTTTTACCGTAATTTTTATTTTTACCATGAAACACAGGGATGGTATATATGGTATGATCCTATTTGTTTAAAAACTATACTCTCATGTTTCTAGATGCGGTAAGCATTTCTGGAAGAATATACAAAAAAATGTTAATAGTGGTAACTATTTTCAGTGGTTAGAAAGGGGACAGGAAGGCTTTCTTTTTCACTTTCTTCCTTTTTGTACTGCTTTTTGTTTTAGCATTACAACATTAATTGTTGCTCTGGAGGGTGAGTACTAGAAGGTGAGATGGATTATCTTGTCTGATTTTATATCTAATGCTTTTGTAATCAGAAAGGTTTTAAGTATTATATCAGAGTCCAATCAGGAGATAGAAACCACACAGTAATTTGGGGAAAGTTTACTATAAGGAGTTATTCACTGTGACAGGAAACTGGAGTGATGAGGATTGATTAGTGTGAAACCGAGAACTCTAGGCAGATATAGGGAATAGCCTATTGGCTGTTCATGCTAGGCTGAGACAGAGCATCCAAAGAAAGTGCCCCACGGCTGAGATCTAGACCTCGACAGAGAAGGCACAGCCATGGACAACAGAGAGGCTGGCTGAATTAAAGCGGTGCAGCCCGAGAAAGTGTAAGCTTGGGGCACTTTGCTTAAAAAGTGTTTTGGGGGTGCCAGGGGAAGCCATCCATGTGGGGGGTGGTTGAGTGCTGCTGGCCACTGGGTACTGCTGAAGCCAGGCACTGCACAAGGCTGTAGGAACCATGTGCTGCAGGCATCTGCTAGAGGGGCACGCCGGACCCAGGAAAGTAGACCCTTGTCCCGCCAGCACCCTCTACTGACAAAGCTTTACCCTGTACCTGCTGACAAGGGAGTATTTACAGGGTCCGTATTCATTATTGGAGACTAGGCAGTGAAGGCTGGATTTGGACATGAAGGCAATAATGTCATAAGCAGTACAAGTATTACTTTTTACATTTCATAATTCAGACCTAAAGGAAAAAGAACCTAGTTAAATTTAAGACTGACTGAGAGCGTATGCATACATGCATGTTCATAGCTTCATAGAAGACTTCTTAAATAAGAAAATGGTCATGATGACAGATTCTAGGGAGGGGAGCAGGATAGCTAGTGGACAGGGTAGGGAGGTTTACTTTGTCCTGCATATTAATCACCTGAATTCTGTTCCGTGTACCTGTACTATTAAAAATGATACTTTAAAAAATAACAGGACTCCATGCAAATTATTTGTCCAGAGCTTCTGCTAAGGGCTTTTATATAAAGCAGGGGGCAGCAGGAATTCCTTGGTGGTCCAGTGGTTAGGACTCTGCAGCACTTTCACTGCCGAGGGTCAGGGTTCAATCTCTGGTCAAGGACCTAAGATCCCCTAAGCCATATGGCACGACTCCCCCCACCCCCCCAAAAAAGCCCAGGTGGCAGCAAAGTATGACCACAGCCTAAACAGCTTACAAGTGAAGAATGTTTTTTACATTTTTAGAGGCCCACAAAGCTAAACTAATTTACCCTGGCCTTTTACAGAGAATGATTATTTCTGGATCGTAAGATCACTGCACCCCTATTTCAGTATACATTAATTTCCACAAGACTCCTAAGTCATCCCTCATTGCCCTGACACTCATCCTTATGTTTCAAAACTTCTCCCTTTCTGGACTTCCCTGGTGGCGCAATGGTTAAGAATCCTACTGCCAATACAGGGGACACAGGTTCAGTCCTTGGTCTGGGAAGATCCCACATGCCGCGAAGCAACTAAGCCCGTGTGCCACAACTACTTAGCCCGTGCACTGCAACTACTGAAGCTTGCACGCTCTAGGGCCCGCATACCGCAACTACTGAGCCTGCATGCTGCAACTACTGAAGCTAGCACGCCTAGAGCCCGTGCTCCAAAATGACAGAAGTCACTGCAATGAGAAGTCCACGCACCATAACAAAGAGTAGCCCCCCACGCCAGAACTAGAGAAAAGCCTGTGTGCAGCAACGAAGACCCAACACAGCCATATAATAAAAGAATAACTTAAGAAAAAACCTTCTCCCTCTCTGATCACACATCCCAACCTTCTCCAACTCCCTAAATCCTTCCCCTGTGCTCACATGAGTAACATCTCCTATATCCTTCATCTCTTTTCTAAACATTCTCTGAACCTTCTTGTTTTAATCCTACATTTTTAAAACCTTTTTTAACCATGACACACAGTAAATCTTACATAAAAATTTTACCTACACATATATATAACCAACACAAGATTCACAAAAAATTTTAAAGCTGTGTCAAATATAATTTTACTAATACCCAAATATAACAAATTCAGAAATACAAGTTTCCATGAAAGTTGTTTACGTGCGGTCTTCATTTGTTCTCTTTTACATTCTCTACCACCTCCTCCATTGCACCAAAACAGCCCTTATGACGGTCACTGCTAAATTCAACAAATATTTCTTAGTCCTCATTCTACGTGACGTGCCAGCAGCATCTGACCCATAGGCAGCTTTGATATAGCCCATCACTCCTCAAAACACTTTCTCCATTTGGCTTCCAGGGCATCCCTCTGAGTTTCCTAATTAATTGAGAGCTCCCTCTCAGTCTCTTTTACTGCATCTCCTCATATTTCACCTCTAAACATTGGGAGTACCCCCCGAGTCCTCCTCTAACCTCTGTATTTATACACACTTCCTTGGCTAGCTCACCCTGTCGAATGGCTTTACATTCTAGGTCTGTGCTAACTTTTAAAAAGTCATCTTTATCCCAGGTCTCTCCTTTGGACACTTTACTACATATCCAACTCCTCAGACTATACATCCAAACCCAACGCCTATCCTTCCTTTCCGCAAAAGTATTCTCTAGGCAGACATCTCCATTTCATTACTTTATTCTCCCACTTGCTCAGGCTAAAAACCTCGGGGGTCATCCTTGACTCCTTTTTTTCATGCTCCACATGGCATCTACTGGCAAATCCTGAGCTCCACTTGGAAAATATACTCAGATCCAAGCCTTACTCAGCCTGCTCTCTCCCTTGATACTTACGGTCTTTTTTCAACAAAGCAGTCGGAAGCCTTTTTTATTATTATTATTATTTTTGGCCGTGCTGCTTGGCACGTGGCATCTTTTTTCCCCAACCAGGGATCAAACCTGTGCCCCGTGCAGTGGAAGCCCAGAGTTCTAACCACCGGACCCCCAGGAAATCCCCCCCAAGAAGCCTCCTTTTATGCATCCAATCATGCAACGCCTTTGGTTCAAAACCTTCCAGTGGATTCCCAGCTGCAAGAAATGCTAAAGACCTTGCAATGGCCTACATATGACCGGACCTCGGGCTGCCTCTCTTACCTCCATCTCTTTAATCTCTCCTCCTTGCTCACTTTCACTCTAGTGAGGCTGGTCTCTTTGTTGTTCCCTGAACACACTAAACACACTCTTGTCTCAGGGCCTTTGCACCTGTCATTTTCTTTGCTTGGGAGGTTCTTCCTCTACTTATGTGAATGGCTCTCATTTTCTTCAGATCTCTGTTCAAATGTCACCTCAACTAGGAGTTCCCAGACTGTTCTTTTTTTAAAAAGCATCCCTGCTTCCAACCCCACTCTCCTGTTTCCCTTTTTCTCTACGACATGAATTACTATGTGCCACCTTCTAAATGTCACCTATTTACTAGCTAGTTTCCTCCACTGTAAGCAGGGACTCTCATCTGTTTGGTCCCACACACCTAGAAGAGTGCCTAACACAAAGTTGAATAAATATTTGCTGAAATGAATGACTTTCCTGAACCTACAACTACTCTCCAACTGCATTAGGTACAATATTAGGGGAGGTAACACCCAAAAATCTTAGAAAGCAAATAAGCTACCTTCATAACCAAATTTAACCTGGCATATTTTAGGCAACTGATATAAAATATTAGCTAATTGTCGTGAAAAATGATAAAACTCTACCCCCCTTGTACAAAAAAGCCTAAGCAGTATAACATCCCATTCTGCAAAGCTTACTTACCAGGCACTTGAATATTCACTTATGTATTCAACAAATACTGGGCAGCTACTAACATGCTAGGCACACGCAGCTGCCCCAAGCAAAACCTCTGAAAGAAACAGCACTTATCATACTAACGTCTTCTCCCACAGCTAAATGGACTAGGGAGAATCTCAAGCGTATGGACACCAATCTTTTAGACTAAACTGAAACAGTGTTATGTTCTACCTCTCCAGAGAATCTGAATTGAGAGACACGGATATAGTCAAATGGATGGTAGATGGAACTGCAAGGTAAATGGTGCAGAGAAAATGGCTTGGGCACTCTGTTAGGCAGTGTGCATGAGGAGGGTGGGGAGAAGGCTAGAAGAGAGGCAGACAGACAAGAAAAGGTGCAGGAGGAGAATGACAACATGACTTCCAAGCAATGGAACACGGCCTTGGTTCCTGCCTGGCCCAGTCAAGTCCTCTGACATTCTGTTTCAGCAAGGCTTTGTTCCCTAACCTTGGATTATCAGCAACACTGTTTTACAACTGATTGTATCTTTACAATACTACCCTTTACCCAAAGAAGCCTGAGCAGTTCTTTCTATATCTTTAGACACACTCCAACCTACCAAAGAAAAATATCCAGATGGTCAAGGTTTAAAAAAAAAAGTTATTTATTTTTAAAGGCATTAATACAAACCTTAATATACTTACTAGGAAAAAGTTACAATATACAAATGGGCTCAGTCGAGATTTTGACAGATTGACTTTCTGCACTGTATGTGACCTTGAGTTTCTTTTAATCACTCATATTTCCATCGTTCAATTATTCAAACTGATTATTCCCTCGAAATATCTAACTGCTTATTTAAGCATGAGTCACATGCAACAAGGGGAAAGGAATATGACATGCACCCATCCGAGTGTTCATGAAGAAAATGATGAAACTTCTGTTCACATCGACCAGGGCACATCAATATACTATTCTCCTTGGGAGAGAGCTGCACCTGAATATGAGATACAAAGTCTAAATACAATTATGAAATTTAAAAATCTATTTCCTTATAAAATCATAAAGAGAGAAAACAAAGCAACACACTCATCATGGTAAATAAAACTAGAATAAAATATGCTAACACAAAAGACAATGTAATACTAATTTCAATCCTTATGGGAAAGTTAGGTATTTAGACAAATTAATTGTGAAATTCATTCGAAGGAATAAATGGGCAAGAATATTTTTTTAAAAATTCTTAAGGAGCACTGGTATTTGATCTGTCCTAAAAGAATTTAAAACATATTAAAAACAATAAGCAAAATTATGTGCTAAAAAATAGTAATTAGGACAATACAAACAACATTCTACAACTACAATACAATAAAACTAGAAATTAAACCTAACTACCTGAAATTAAAACAGCTATAAAGAATAAATAAAATAACAATGCCTAGCAACACACAGTAATCACTCAAAAAATACAGCTATGATTACTTGTAGAGGAAAGAAAAATATCATGTAACAGTTTCTAGTTTCCTTTACAATAAAAACCCAACGAACACAGAGCTAAGAGGCTACTGAAACCAAGATCTATAAAATAAGACTTTATTTACTCTTAACCAGAAATATTTATTTAAAATTTAAACACAAAGACTCACTAATGCTTAGGTACACTGCTTCACATCTTTCTTCTTCTGCCTAGGAACCAAGAACTGGTTTTATTTAAAGTGGAATACAGCTCAACTCTAAATAATATGTCATTTTAAAATGTAAAAGGCCAATCCATGTGTCACAATAACCAGTAATGAAAGGATCAGAACTTCGAAGCTCAGAAGATTAGTCTCTCCTACAGTACGGAGGTTCCTTAAAAAACTAAAAATAGAGTTACCATGTGATCCAGCAATTCCACTCCTGGCCACTTGTCTAGAGAAAATTCTAATTCGAAAAGATACATGTACCCCAATGTTCACAGAAGCACTATTTAAAATAGCCAAGACATGGAAGCCATCGACAGATGAATGGATAAAGAAGACGTGGTGTATACATATACAATGGAATATTACTCAGCCATAAAAAGAATGAAGTAATGCCATTTGCAACAACATGGATGGACCTGGAGATTATCGTACTAAGTGAACTGAGTCAGACAGAAAGACAAATATCATATGATATCACTTATGTGTGAAATCTAAAACAATGATATACATGAACTTATTTACAAAATAGAAATAAACTCACAGACACAGAAAACAAACTTATGGTTACCAAAAAGGAAAGAGGGAACAGGGATAAGTGTGGAATTTGGGATTAACAGATACACACTATTATATATAAAACAGATAACAAAGACCAACTGTATAGCATTATCTTACAATAACATATAATGGAAAAGAATCTGAAAAAGAATGGGTATACATACATGTATATGTATAACTGAATCACTTTGCTGTTTACATAAAACACTGTAAATCAACTATACTTCCATTAAAAAAAAATTAACCCCCCCCCCCAAAAAAAAAAAGAAAGAAAAGAAATTAGTTTCTCCAAAAGCTTCTCTGACTATATTACTTGGTGTCTTCAAAATATGTTACATATATAATCTCAGGACAATAGCTGAACCCACAAGTAATGATAACTTAAAATAATCCTGTGCAAAAGAGTACATACTGTATGACTGCATTACATGAAGTTCTAAAATAAGTAAAACTAATCTTTGTTCACAGAGGTCAGAATGGTGATTGCCAGGAGAGGTAAGCATGGTGAATGACTAGAAAGGGGTATAAAGGAACTTACGGATTGAGAGAAATGTTCTTTTATCTTGAAGTAGTAACAATGGTACACCTTCTCAAAACTGATCAAACTCTTCACTTTAAATCTGTGCATTTTACTGTATATAAATTATACCTCAAAAAAAGTATTTGAAAAAAAATGAGAGTGGTATAAAAATGTTCTTGAATCCTCTTGAAAGATGACAATTCACACATAAAAATGATAAAACGCCAAGTATTTTGTGAAATACCTGAATACTGAATGCCTTCTACTGATTGCTGTGTATAAATACAGATTTCTGCAGAAGCAGGAGCTGCTTTGGTTAAACTTTCAGAATTTTATTTTTGAATTGAATTCACTGTTTTCTATTCACCAAGAGCTTGAAACAACACATAACTTAAGTTTATAACCATTAACCCTGTAGTTTATTTCTGTTAATGGCAACCATGCATAAAAGCCAAACTGACAACATGACTAGGATAAAGTAAGGGATCTCTGGCTGATCCCTTAATGAAGGTATGCTTCAAATACAGCATCTCACCTTCTGTTTGCTTATCTTCTGAATATAGGTCAGACCATGGGTCTTTCATCTAGGATTCTTCACAACAAAGACAATTACTACAGTGAAAGCCAGAAAACAAGCTGTTTTGACTTTACTAGTAGGATTAGTCTAGATAGTTAGTGTGGTGACTTTGCTGTTGTCTCTCTGTACTTAAGGGGGAAGCTGCTTCATTATTCAGTACTTAAGTTAAGGAAAATAGTGTCTAAAAATAACCCTGGGTCAAACACCATTACAAGTAACTCAACTTTCAAAACCATTCACCCAATGCAGGATTTGTTCTAAAGAAAAGCCTTCTAGCAAGAAACAGAACTGATGCCTAACCTTTCATGATGAATAAAAGATTTGATCTGAAAACAACTCTGAAATCTTACTTCCATTTACCATTTTCTCTCTTCTTTGACATTCCCTCCAATCTCTGCTTTAAGCCCATCCTAGATTTCAAAAAACTGTGCCAGATACTGTAGACATGATGAATGAGATGTAGTACCTTGCCTCTAATGACAGAGGAAAGACAGATATATAAACAATAAAGATAATATACTGTGAAAAGTTATGTAATAGAAATAAGCAGAGAACAGATTCTGAGAGGGGAACTTGGATGGATGGAAAACGGATGAGAAGGCTGAGTGGCATTACGGACAGTGGTATAACATCTGGGCTACCTTAGGCCTTGAAACACACTGCCCTAATGCTTCCAGCTTGTGCATTCTCTGCTTGGAACACTTCAGCCTAAGTCGTCCCCTGCCTGATTCTTCTATTCACCTTTTTAGACGCAGCTGAATAACCTAGCTGAAGACCTTCAACTGAATAAAAATGACTTTAATTGAGGAATGAAATATAGGTAACTACACTTTTAAATGTGAGGAGTTACATAATTTTAAAAATATACCTCCCAGGAATGCATCGATTTTATAAATGATGTTTTTCAAAATTTGCTTTTCAAGGCAACATGGAAACACCTACCAAGAATCATAATGTCCATAACTTTTTATTAAATAGTCACAACACAGAAAGTTACCCTAAGGCTGTGACAGAATAGAATCAAGTACTACATATAAGAAGGTATTTACTAGTGTTATTGAGAATGCCAAAAGCTACTGAACTAAAGGAACAGTGGCATAACATACAGGCAAACAATCTGACAGAAAGAATATGTAAAAACATAAAAAATGTGATGTTAAGTGGGGATACACACACACACACACATGCACAAAATACTGATGACAAACATATCAAAATATGAATGAATATGGACCAAAAGCGTAAAATAATATGTAAAAAGGGAATACAAGAACAGACACATAGCTTTTACTAATTTAGTTAAAAACACTGAACATTTTTCTTATGTACTTTTCAAACATACAGAAAATAGAAAAAAACAGTACAATGAACAACCACATGAACACCACTTAGATTCAATAACAGCCACATGTTTCACGCACACACGTATACATCTTGCTAAATCATTTAGAAACGTATTACAGACACTATAACACTTCACTTCTAAATACTTTAGTATGCACATTTAAAGACATTCTTCTAGAAACTACAATGCCCTTATCACAGCTCCTAAAATTAGCAATAATTATCTAAAAGCATGTAAAATGCAGTCCATATTCAAATTTCCTCAACCCCCAAGTCTCTTATAAATGGCTTTTCAAAACCAGGGTCTAATGAAGGACGCCACATTGCATTTGGCTGTTATATCTCAAGTCACTTTTAATCTGGGATAGTTACCCACTCCGTGTCATTTTCTCTTTCATGACACTGACTTTTTGAAGAAAGGAGGCCAGTTATCTTCTACAACATCCCACGTTCTGGATCTGTCTAATCATTTCTTTTGTGGTGTCATTTAACTTGTTGCTCTATCCCCAGTATTTCCAGTAGATCTTAAAGATTTGTTTAAATTCCAGTTAAACTTTTTTGACCAGAACACTTCATAGGTAATATAGTGTGTTTCATACTGCATCTCAAATCAAAAAGCAAATCTGACTACAGTGATGCAAACTTTCATCTCTGATTCTAAGGATCTCCTTATTATAAAGGTATGTTTTCCTTTCCATACCACCAACCAACAAGTATTTGCTGAGATGATACTTTGACATCATGAGAATTCTAGAGGGGATTGTAGATCAATCTTTTATCAAATAGTTTTTGCATCAAAATGTCTTTAATATTGTTTTACACTAACTTTTCTACTTTTCAATATTTCAATTTTTAAACATATATTTTTCACAAACTATAAAATTTATTAAAAAAAAGCAAGATTCTCTTTTATAACGATGGCAGACTTACTCCTTAATTGAAATGTGAGCACCTTCCTTCTTTTTGACTTTGTTTGAAACCCTGTAAAGATAATAAAGGAATTTAGAATAACAGAATACACATTTTATACAGAAGTGAACATTTTGTTTCACATAAGACATTTCACTAATTCTCTTTAACAAAATATCATAAGAAAATAAGTTTACAGTCTTCAAATGTGCTTTAAAAGTGATCCCAGGGTAAACAATTATTAAGCTGCAATTAAGAAATTTTCTTCTTTCACTAAGTCTAAAGATGTTCCTGAGCCAACTTATACCTTATTTCTGTCAAATAAAATATACCTGTCATACTCATTTATTAAAATAAAACCACTAAAAACCAGTGCTCACTAGGTAAAAACATTTTAAAGTTAAAAAAAAAAATCAAGACCCAAATATTTACTTTTTTTTGCTGGTCACACCTAGTACAAATGTCCTACTCCTCTCTTCTGGTCTCAATGCCTTCTATCTTTCCCTAGATATATACTAACTTTGTACTTCAGTAATCTTTATCTTCGAGGCCACAAGATGTATTAAGTGACTTTTTACTAATAAGTACCAAAGTTAGAGCCTATATTATGTTATTTCAGTAACATTACTTTCATTCATCTGCCGCCTCCTAGGATTTCTAGAAAAAGAAAAAAAGGTATGGGTTAAGAGCTGCACCCAAATCCTATCTGGTTGCTCTTATGACAACAGATTAGTAATGGAAAAGTTGTCAATCGTGTATGCTTCTGAGGAGCAATGGTTAAGAACTGCTAGCTGAAGGCAACGGTCTCTAAAACACACATAAGCTATTGGAAAACATAACAGTGAATAGAAACTTCTTTTTAATGGTAAAAATTTCCAAGAGACAAAAATGCAAGATCTAGGAAATGGCAATTTTACACTTCTGAATATGAACATAGGTTTATATTTTAATTTATGCAGATATACAAATAATACTGCCAAAAGTAAAGATCTTTTCTCTGGAACAAGTTAATCATAGCTTAACCCTGAACTTGTGGCAAATATACTGGAGAAGGCTGCTTTCCTAGGAACTGTTGCTTGAACTCACGAAAGAAACAGAAACATCTGCATTTTGCTGGTCAGGATCAGAGTTCAAGGTCTGTTGAAAATCTGCTAGGTTTTAATAACAGTACAATCAAGTATGTGAAATATGAATGTTTATGAGTACAATTAATCAACTCTAATTTTCATCCATGTCTTCCTTCAAATCAAATATATTCTAACATGTTAGAACATTCATATTTTCTACCTGTTGCTAGACTTATCAAAGAAGAAAGCAAGGTGTAGAACTATTTAAGGCTGTGGTAAACAGACATTTTCAAGTTGTGCCGGTGGCAATACACATGGAAAGAATTGTGGAAAGCCAATCAAAAGTATCAAAAGCTATTAAAATGTTTAAAAAATAAAATCAAATGTTTATACTTTTTGACCCAATAGTGGTACTTCCAGATGTCATAAGGAAATAATCTGCATGGAGCTTTATATACAAAAATGGTTATCTAATTACCAGAGGAAAAACTTGCTAATATTCCACATTTAGCAAATGATGAACTTATTCTGAACCAGACTTACTATGAACTGGGCACTATTCCAGATGCTAGAGATTCGAGGTTACAAGACAGACAAGGTCCCTGCTCCCATGGAGCTTACACTCTACTGGAAGGAGACATAAACAGGTGAAGAAAATCATACCAGGAACGATAAATGCCATACAGAGAATCTAAGTGGGGTGATATAATAGAGAATGAGGGTGGATCACTTCTAGCTTCAACAGGGAGGATGAAATTTCAGTTGAGATGTGAATAGCAAGCCAGACAAGTGAAATATAAGGTAACAGCTTTCCAGACTAACGAATAATGAGCAAAGGCCCAGAAGAAGATATAAACCTGGACATGAGCAAGAAAAGAGGCCAGTGTTGCAGGAGTGTAGTGAGTAAGAAGAGTGTGGAGGGACTTCCCTGGTGGTCCAGTGGGTAAGACTCCACACACCCAATGCAGGGGGCCCTGGTTTGATCCCTGGTTGTGGAACTAGATCCTGCATGTGTGTCACAACTAAAGAGTTCACATGCCACAACTAAGAAGTCCTCATGATGCAACTAAAGATCCTGTGTGCTGCAACTAAGACCCAGCGCAGCCAAAAGAAAGAAAGAAAATTAAAAAAAAAAAAAAAAAAAAAAAAAGCATGGAATTGTGGGTAATAGAACTTGACAAGATACATCATATAATACTTTGCAAACCACAACAAGGGTTTTGGATTTTAACCTCAGCGTGACTGTAAGCTATCGGGGGTCTTAAAGGGAAAAACATGATGTGCTTTACATTTTAAAATATCACTCTAGGGACTTTCCTGGTGGCGCAGTGAATAAGACCCCGTGCTCCCAATGCAGGGGGCCTGGGTCAAGGAACTAGATCCCATGTGCAAGCTGCAACTAAGAGTTTGCATGCCACAACCAAGGAGCCCATGTGCTGAAACAAAGGAGCCCGCCTGCTGCAATGAAGATCCAGTGCAGCCAAATTAAATGAGTAAATAAATAAATATTTTAAAATAAAATAAAATATCACTCTAGCTGCCATATGCAGAATGGATTCAGTAGGGTGGGACGTGAGATTTCCTAAGCAAAAAGAATACTTGGGATCTGCTGCAGTAAGGTAAGAGATAATGATGTCTTATCTAGAATATATAAAGAGCTATTACAACTTGTCAACAAAAAGACAAACAACCTATTTAAAAAGTAGCCAAAGGATGTGAATAGACAGTTCTCCACAAAAAGATATATAAATGGACAACAAACACATGAAAAGATGCTCAACATCATTAAATTATTAGAGAAATGCAAACCAAAACCATAATAAAGTATCCCTTCATGCCCACTAGGATGGCTATAATCAAAAAGGAGACAATAACAAGTGTTGATGAGGATGTGGAGAAATAGGAAACCTCACACATTGCTGGTGGTTATATAAAATGGTGCAGTCACTTTATTTCTTTAAAAGGGTTTGTTGTTGTTGTTTTCTGATGTGGGCCATTTTTTAAAAGTCTTTATTGAATTTGTTACAGTATTGCTTCTATTTCTTGTTTTGGTTTTCTGGCCAAGAGGCACGTGGGATCTTAGCTTCCTGACCATGGTTCCACTAGAATGATCTTTTGAGCCAGCAATTCTACTCCTACATATATACCCAAGAAAACTGAAAACATACGTCCACATAAAATTTTACACACACAAATGCTGGTAACAGAATTATTCACTGTAGCCAAAAAGAGAAGACAACCCAAGTGTGCACCAACTGATGACTGGAGAAACACAATGTGGTACATCCATAAAATGGAATACTATCCAGCAATTAAAAGAAATGAAGTATTACTATCTGTGAAAACAGAGAAGAACCTTGAGAAGCTTAGGCTGAGGGAAAGAAGTCAGGCACAAAAGGCCATGTATTGTATGATTCCATTTATATGAAATGTCCAGAAATAAGCAAATCCTTGGAAAGTAGATTATCAGTTGCCAGGGGCTGGGCGGAGGGGATATTAGTGACTGCTACTGACTATGGGTTTTTTTTACATGGGTGATGAAAATGGTCTGGAATTGGATAATGATGGTGGCTGCACTTTGTGAGTATAATTTAAAAACCAATTAATTGTACACTTTAAAAGAGTGAATTACTGGGTTGGCCAAAAAGTTCATTCAGGCTTCGTAAGATCTTATGAACAAACTTTTTGGCCAACCCAATACATCTCAGTTAAAAATAGAGATGATAGTATCTTGAATGGGTAATAGTAGCGGAGAGGAAGCAAAATGCATTGATTCAGGATCTGTATGGAAATAGTCAAACAGAATTTTCTTACAAATTGTTTGTAAAAAGTGAAGAAAAGTGAGGAATCAATGTTAATTCCGTATTTGTGGCTTGAGAACCTGGTGCTGCTAGTGTGCCAATGCTACTCCTTACTGAGATGGAAAGGCTGTGGGAACAGAGGTGCAGGAAATAACACTAGCAGTTGGGTTCTGGCCATATGTGGTTTGAGATGTACCTAACAGACATCCATGCGGTGAGGGAAAACAGGCAGCTGGATGAATACATCTCAAATTCGGAGCTAGGCATCTGAGGACTTCCAGGACAAACATGCCATTTTAAGTCCTAGAGGAGATGAGGTCACCTAGTGAGAGTTTATAGTTAGAGAAGAGAAGGGGGCTATGGGCTGGGCATCAGGAATCCCACAGAGACACTGGGTAGAGGAGGAAAAGCTTCTGAAGGAGTCTAGAAGAAGCAGCCAAGGAGGAAGGTACAAGACTAGTGGATTAAAAAGTGTTACTGGAGGCAGAAGAAGAAAGTGTTTCAAAAGTGTAGTCAATTCATTAAAATGTTGGTGAGAGGCAGAGAAAGCAGAGAACCGACACCAAGGCAGAAGTTTGGAGGTAAAATCTCAATACAGCCGGGAAGACAGACGTCTGCCTCACAGGCCTGAAGAGAACGTGAGGTAAGGAAGTAAAGAGGACAACTAGAGGTAACTTTTTAAAGAAGTTTATCTATGAAGAGGAGGAGAGAAGCGATGTGATAACTAGGGAAGTTAGAAAGAATACAGTTGAAATGGTCACTAAATTTAGTGAAATTGGTCACCAACAGAAAAACAAACTTCATTTTTCTTTTTTGGTTGCACTGCGTGGCACGCAGGATCTTAATTCCCCAACCAGGGATTGAACCTGTGCCTCCTGCAGTAGAAGCGCAGAGTCCTAACCTGGACTGCCAGGGAATTCCTGAACTCCTATAGTATGTCTTTATATATAGAAAGATGAACATAAAAACAATACACTTCTGGGCTTCCCTGGTGGCACAGTGTTAAGAATCCGCCTGCCAATGCAGGGGACCTGGGTTCGAGCTCTGATCCGGGAAGATTCCACATGCCACAGAGCAACTAAGCCTGTGCACCACAACTACTGAGCCTGCGTTCTAGAGCCCGCGAGCCACAACTATTGAGCCCATGTGCCACAACTACTGAAGCCCGTGCACCTAGAGCCTGTGCTCTGCAACTAGAGAAGTCACCACAATGAGAAGTCTGCACACCACAACGAAGAGTAGCCCCTGCTCACCGCAGCTAGAGAAAGCTCGCATGCAGCAATGAAGACCCAAAGCAGCCAATAAATAAATGAATTTATTAAAAAAAAAACCAACAAACTTCGCTTAAAAAAAAATACATTTCTTATGAGCACTCATATATACCTGAACATGAAAGAGATTTGATAAGCTATACAGCAAACTAATATCAGTGGTGACCTCTGGAGAAGGGTGGAAACTGGGCCTGGCTTTTTTTTTTAAATTAACTTTTATTGGAGAACAGTTGATTTACAATGTTGTGTTTGTTTCTGCTGTACAGCAAAGTGAATCAGTTATACGTATACACACATCCACTCTTTTCTAGATTCTATTCCCATTTAGGTCATTACAGAGTACTGAATAGAGTTCCCTGTGCTGTACAGTAGGTTCTCAGTAATGATCTGTTTTATATAGTAGTGTGTATATGTCAATTTCAATCTCCCAATTTATGGGCCTGGCTTTGGTCACCAACAGGATTTTTGTCTCATCTTTAATTTTTGAAATTTTTACAAGGTAATGTATTCATTTATCACTTGTAATTAAGAAATATGTATTTTTAAAGGATACAAAACAATGTAAACGGTATTAGGACAAAAATATATTTAAAAAGTCAGTCATGTAAGACTAAAGAGATATGACAACAAAAGGTAACATGTGGTCCTGGACTGAATTCTAGATTAAAAAAACAATTTTTTCTTTGGTTGTAAAGGACATTCATAAAGCAACTGGCAAAATTTGAATAAGGCCAGTAGATTAGATCATAGTATCAATATTATATGAATTTAAGTTCCTGATTTGATAACTATATGGTGATTATACAAGAGAATGTTCTTGCTTTCAGGAAATAGATACTGTATTTAAATGCTAGGGGCATCATATCTGCAACTGATTCTGAATTGTTTTGGGGGGAAAATATAGTTAGATACAGAGAGAGACAGAGAGAAGGAGGAGAGAAGGAAAAATGAAACGAATGAGAATGAGAAAACTGAGGGGTAAAAAGCTGACATTTGGGGAACCTACACATTTTTGTACTATTTTTGCAATTTTTCTGTAAGCCTGAAATTATTAAAACAACAACAAAACACTTGTACTTTGGTTTGGTTACCTACCAAAGCTGAACCTTCACATACCATGTGACCCAGCAATTCCACTCCTAGGTATATATCCAAGAGAAATGAAAACATACATCCACACGAAAACTTGTACACGAATGTACACAGCAGCATTATTCATTACAGCCAAAAAGTGGAAACAACCCAAATGGTTAAAACATGGTATACACAATGGAGTGTTATTTGGCAATAAAAAATGAAGTACTGATACATGCTACAACACAGACAGATCTAGAAAACGTTATGCTAAATGAAAAAAAGATATACACCAAGGACCACATACAGTATGATTCTATTTATTCAAAATGCCCAGAATAGGCAAATTCAAAAGAAGACAGAAAGTAGTTTAGTCATTGCCTGGTGCTGGGAGGCTGGGGAAAATGAGGGCATGTAATTTTCTTGGGGTTGGGGGTAGATAATGAAATTATTCTAAAACTGATAGTAGGGACTTTCCTGGCGATCCAGTGGTTAAAACTCTCTGCTTCCCTCTCACACCCTAGAGCCCATGTGCCACAACTACTGAAGCCCACGTGCCTACAGCCTGTGGTCTACAACAAGAGTAGCCATCACACTGAGAAGCCCGAACACCACAACGAAGAGTAGCCCCCACTTGCCACAACTAGAGAAAACCTGCGCACAGCAATGAAGACCCAACACAGCCAAAAAAACCCACCACAACAAAAACATATTCCTAAAAAACAAACAAACAAAAAAACCTGTACATCCTAAGCAGGGGGCACAGGTTCAATCCCTGGTCAGGGAACTAAGATCCAACACGCCATGTGGTGTGACATAAAATAAAAATTAATATCAAATAAAATTGATTGTAGTGATGGCTACACTAATTGTGAATATAATAAAAACTAAAACCGCTGACTTGTACACTTTAAATGGGTGACCTGTATGCCATGTAAATTATATCTTAATAAAACAATTACTGGAAACAAACCAAATGTCCATCAATGGTTAAAATGAATAAACAGATTATGATATATGCATAGAATGGAATGAAATACAGCTACAACCACGCACAATGTAGGTTAGTCTCTCAAGCAAAGTGTTGAGCAAAATAACCCAGGCACAAAGGAGTATATGTGTGATTCTATCCATAAGGGTAAAAAAGTTGATGACATTATAAGTCAGGAAAAGGGTTACCCTCAGGAAAGGGATTGGTAATGACTAGAATGGGATAAGAGGAAATTTTAGCATTGTGTTCTTTTTCTTGATATTAGTGATTACACAGATGTGATCACTTTGTGAAAATTTATCAGTCTGTGGACTTCTAATATGTGTACTTTTCTGTGTGCATATTTCAATAAAAAGTTTATATTAACAACAATAACCAAATACAAAGCCATGAAACTTTGCATAATATGAACCTGAAAACAAGTCAAAATATGGTGCATGTGGGTAATAGAACTTTGGATGAATTTTGCCCCCTCTATCTTTTCCTGTCTAAAAAATTTAAAAATAAACATAAATTATGCCAATACTTTATACATTTTTCAAAATACAGCTGGCCTTCTGTAGCCACTGATTCCACATCCACAACCAACTACAGATCAAAAATATTATAAAAAAGGAATTCCTGAAAGTTCCCAAAAGCAAAACTTTAATTTACCACATACTAGCAACTATGTACATATCATTTACATTGTATTAGGTATTAAAAGTAATCTAAAGATGATTCAAAGTATATAGGAGGATGTGTGTAGATTATATGCAAGTACTATGCCGTTTTCTATACGGGACATGAGCATCCCAGAATTTTGCTAACTGCAGGGATCCTGGAGCCAATCCCCTGCAGATAACGAGGAACAACCATATTTCATAATTTACAGAAAACATGCAGAGAAACTGAAGTGCAGAAGGGGGAAGCTTAAAAAGCTGGCCAGATGACTGGTCTCGAAACACATTACAAACTATGAATTTAGTTTCCATTATCGTTTCAGTCATCAAAAGGGGAACTTCATCGTACCGTACAAACATATCAGGGTTATACAACAGCTGAAGAGTAGCTTTCAAGTAAGAATATTGGTGGAGGAACATACAGATGATATATTTATTTATTTTTCTGCCACAGTGGGTCTTTGTTGCTGCATGTGGGCTTCTCTTGTTGCACAGCACGGGCTCTAGGCTTTGGGCTTCAGTAGTTGTGGCCCAAGGGCTCTAGAGTGTAGGCTCAGTAGTTGTGGCACACAGACTTAGTTGCTCCTCGGCACGTGGGATCTTCCCACACCGGGGATCGAACCCGTGTCCCCTGCATCAGCATAGGAATTCTTAACCACTGCGCCACCAGGGAAGTCCCCAGATGATACAGTTATAAAATTACACCTTCAACTCGGTTGTTTACTTTCTTCTATATATGCGTTAACTAAAAATCCAACAGCCTACAGTATCACATCATAATTTTAGCATGGCATACTAGTTTCACTTTTTAAAAACTAACATTTCCTGCTAAATTACAACAGAACATGTCTGCAACAGATCGATTCCTAAAATGACAAGTCTGGAGCCTCAGTTCCTAAGGTCCAGTCTGGCATTTATCACCCCAGACTTTCCTCTGTGAACAAAGATAACTTTTTTTTTTTTATCTTTCTTTTTCTGGGGGGATAATGGGGGAATTATCCTTTCTTTTTCCATTTCCTACAACTCACTTCATTTCAAATCAAAACAGGGAGACTAATGAGCTTGGGAAATAATTTAGAAAAAGTTTCATTAAAATTAGAAAGGGGGGAGTCGTGGGAGAGAGGGGATATGTGTATAAATACAGCTGATTCACTTTGGTGTACCTCAAAAGCTGGTACAAGAGTGTAAAGCAATTAAAATCCAATGAAGAGCTTAAAAAAAAAAGTTGCATAAATTGTTAAGAATCAGGATTGGAGCTGACAAGAAGGATGCTTCTTAAGCAAGGATTGACTGGGGTCCAAAATGGTTGCATAGTTAATGGGGGAGACCTTGAGAACATAGGGTTGCAGTTGGTAGCTGCTAGCAGGTATTTTTTTGAAAATGGCTGTGTGCGCGTGCACACACACACACACACACACACACACGCACGCGCGCACACACATGAGATCCCTGGACCATCAGCATTACCAGTTACTTATTGGAAATGTGAATTCTCAAGGCTTACTCTAGACCTACTGAGGGTAGAATTAGGCAAGCTAGTGCAACAGACAACTCTCTGGGGAATTCTGATGCATGGTTATCTGTGAGAACCACTGTAGTAGTGTTCTAATTAAACATAGGTGACATCAACCATACTCGCTCAGGAAAAAAAGGCAACAATTAAATTTTTTCATACCAAAAAAAAATTAAATAATAAATAAAATAAAATTAGAAAATGTACACATTCATCCCTTGATAGCCATGGAGGATTAATTCTAGGATACACCCCCCCCACCAAATATCAAAATCTATGGATGCCCCAGTCCCTTATATAAAATGTTATAATACCTGCATATAACCTGTGCACTTCCTCCCATATACTTCCAATCATCTCTAGATTACTTATAATATCTAACACTATGTAAATAGTTGTCAGCATGCGGTAAATTCCAATTTTGCTTTTTGGGAACTTTCTGGAATTTTTTCTTCGAACAGTCACAGCTGATTGATTCTGCGGATGCAGAACCCATGGATACAGAGGGCCAACTGTAATCAAAAAACCTACTAATAGGAAAGATTTTTAAGTGCACTACAACTATACTAAGTGGGGACAATACAAGAGTAATTTTAGCCTTAGAGAGCTGTATTGTTGAAAACTGTAAGGTACAGACATACCTTGTTTTACCGTACTTCACAGATACTGTATTCTGTACAAATTGAAGGGAGTGGCAACCCTGTGTTGCCAGTTAGTAGCGTGTTTTAGCAATAAAGTATTTTAAAATTAAGGTACGTACACTGTTTTTAAGACATAATGCCATTACGTATATACTAGAATACAGTATAGTGTAAACATAACTTTTTAAAATAAATTTATTTATTTATTTATTGGCTATGTTGGGTCTTCATTGCTACACACAGGCTTTCTGTAGTTGTGGCGAGTGGGGGCTACTCTTTGTTGCTGTGCATGGGCTTCTTATTGAAATGGCTTCTCTTGTTGCGGAACACAGGCTCTAGGCACGCGGGGTTCAGCAGTTGCAGTGTGTGGGCTCAGTAGTTGTGGTGCACAGGCTTAGTTGCTCCGCGGCATGTGGGATCTTCCCAGACCAGGGCTCGAATCCATGTCCCCTGCGTTAGCAGGAGGATTCTCAACCACTGCGCCACCAGGGAAGCCCCTAAACATAACTTTTATGCGTACTAGGAAACCAAAAAATTCATATAACTTGCTTAATTGTGACACTGTATGCCTACAGGTTTCAACTGTTAGGATTTACCTAACACAAGAAACCACTTTTTAGTCACAAACAAAACAAAGTCACAAAACCACAAAGTGACTGTCAGGAAAGATGCTGAGTGATCACTTACCATATAGTAACCAGTATGATAACCACTCATGTACCAAGAGATTAACATACTTCCCAAAGCATCAGTATCATCCAGAGAATCTGGACATAGGGGAGGTGGTGGGGGAATTATCTGGAAGCAGAGAAAGATACTTTTAAAGTCAGTTGATATAAAATGACATTTCCGAACTACCTATGTTCTGATAAGTCCCAAACTATGTATATAAGCAAAGTTTAATCTGAATTCTTTTGCACTTACTGGAGGTCCAGAAGGAAATGGAGGCAGCCAGCATGACAGTAAGTGTGGTGGTGGTGGTGGTGGTGGCGGTGGCGGTGGGCCATTGAATTTTAGACCTGGCTATAAATAATATTTCAAAGGAAGATTAATTTACCAGTTTCAATACATTAAAAAAAAAATCAATGTCAAAAGAAAGTAATTGTGAGAATATTTATATTATTCATATCAAAAAGGCTAAATAGAATTTCACGTACCAAATGCTGAAGTCATATAGACTCATAAATCTAGATTTTTCTCATTTCCTTTCTATATACACATTCAGGCAGTAAAACCACAGTAAGAAAAAATTTTAATTACCTAATAAATCAGAGACCATATTTTTAGCAAGACATTTCAATCATAAAAGACCGCTATCTCCCACAATTCATTAATTAAATTGTACAATCTACTGGACGTCCTTTTAGCTACATATGCTAACTTAGATGATACATTATAAAAATTAGTAAGCCTCTCACCTAACAAGAAAAATCAGCCCCTTGAGGCCAATGAAGCATATTACATATATAAATTAAAAGGTCTGACCATTCTGAAAAATGTAATATAATATAAACCTCAACAAGGAAGCAGTCAACAGGGAGAAGTTTTAATGTCATGCTTGATTTTAAAAAAATCTTTATTATTATTGCCTGAAGAAATCAATGCTTTATACAAAACAACTGGACAGGGACTTGGATTCCATGATATAACCTAAAGTAAAAATCTTTTTTGTTTAAGCTGATTTGTTACTGATAACCAAAAGAACCATAAATAAAAACAGTATTTACATTTTGCTCTACAAAACAATCTTGGAGTTTCCTTGGATTTCACCTGTATCAGATGTAAATACTACGTTCTCTTCCAGCTTTTACATACCTATACAAGTGACATAGAGAACTATAGCACAATATCCAGCTGATGATAAAATATTATACTTTCAAACGTAAGTTTGCTAAATTATTTTTTAATTAATTTTTATTGGAATATAGTTGCTTTACAATGTTGGGTTAGTTTCTGCTGTACAACAAAGTGAATCAGTTATACATATATCCCCTCATTTTTGGATTTCCTTCCCATGTAGGTCAACACACAGCACTGAGGAGAGTTCCCTGTGCTATACAGTAGGTTCTCATACTCCATAAAAATTGTTGGGGAGAGCTTTCATTATAAACTATTCTGCATTACTATCTTATTTCCTTTTCAAAGAATTCTCAGGTATGTATTTACATCTATAGAAAGCTACAAAAGTTTCATGAGAGAAGTCCCTAGCAGTCTAGGTGGCCCGGGTTCACTCCCTGGTCAGGAAACTAAGATCCTACAAGCTTTATGGTGCGGTCAAAAAAAAAAAAAAAAAAAAAAAAGATTTCATGAGAAAAGCTACAATTCACTTAATGGAGGGGTTGAATGTTCCAATACTATTAACTATTCCTGGGAAACCTTTTCTGGGTAGAAGTTTACCTTTCCTGGTCCCAGATCTGGTCCTGGCATATGGGGTGGTGGAGGGAGAAAAGAGTTCCAAGGAGCAGCTTTTGATTTGAAGTTACTTGGTTTATTTACAGGAGACCTGGAGGAGTTCTCACTTTCATCTGTTGAAATTTGACTTTCATTTTCATTCTTTTAAGAGAAAAAAATACATGTTATAAAGGCATATAAATACATGTTATAAAGGCATCATTAAGAAAAATTCAATGCTTCAGTGGCTCAAACTGACAACCAGCTATACTATTTAATGTTTCATCTAGTCTCTGCTTTCAAGAATTCTATTTTTTTATCCTTACCTCCTGAGCATTTTGTTCTATATTATTAGCTACTTCAGAGGTTGGAGAAAGTAGATCAGACAGATTTTGCTCCTCTCTATTTCCATATCCAGTGTAAAGCACAACACAGGTTTCTCTCTTAAAATCAATCGAGGCAATGGTAGCTGGGTAAACGCAGCCGTCTTCTGACCAAATGGCCGAACATCTGTCACCAACTTTCCACTACAAAAGAAACCAAAAATAAACACACACACACACACACACACACACACACACACATTTCTTTAAAAGAGGGTAAATTATAATCTTGTTGGGGTGGGGTGGGGTGGGGTGGGGGTGGAGGCGACAGTCT
Organism: Hippopotamus amphibius kiboko; assembly: GCF_030028045.1. NCBI lineage: Eukaryota > Metazoa > Chordata > Mammalia > Artiodactyla > Hippopotamidae > Hippopotamus > Hippopotamus amphibius. The sequence continues at coordinate 220,873,602 of NC_080186.1, read as the reverse complement.
CCAGTTAACTGCTCTGGGAGGCAGAATGTTACAGTGAAAAAAACTTGGGGCCAAAAACACAGAAATCTGGATTCTAATATAAATATCACATAAATCTGCCATTTATATAATCATGGACAAGTTTCTTAACCTCCTTGAGTCTTATTTTCCTCCTCTGTTAAGTGGGTGTAGTATAATCTGCCTCACGTATTTGTTGGAAGGACAGAAAAGAGGGGAAGCAAGTAAAGTGTGTCCAGTATGCTGGCCCAGCACACAACAAGTAGTTATCAAACATCAGCTCTCCTCCCTCTTGGTAGTGATGGAACTAAAGCAACAAATGAGGGGTTTCCCTGGTGGCACAGTGGTTAAGAATCTGCCTGCTAATGCAGGGGAGACAGGTTCGAGCCCTGGGCTGGGAAGATGCCACATGCCGCGGAGCAACTAAGCCTGTGTGCCACAACTACTGAGCCCACGTGCCACAGCTACTGAAGCCCACAAACCTAGAGCCTGTGCTCCACAAGAGAAGCTACCTCAATGAGAAGCCCACGCACCACAATGAAGAGTAGCCCCTGCTTGTCGCAGCTAGAGAAAGCCTTTGTGCAGCACCAAAGACCCAACACAGCCAATAAATAAATAAATGTATTAAAAAAGATAATTAAAAAAAAATAAAGCAACTAATGAGACACCAAAACAATCAGCTTCTAGGTTGACAGTTTTAAATAGCAGAAATGATTCAACCCAGAATATCTGGTCCCCAGGTATTAACACTTAGGATTTTTGAAGGAAAAAAAAGGATACCTCTCTCAGTTTTAGAAAAGTCAAACACTGCTAATTCAGTTTAAGCCTTCAGTTACTCCTCCCCAAGCAGCACTGCCTTCCTCTCCTCTACCCCCAACACAAGACAGTGTTTGCTGTCCTGAATTCAGTATTTATCATTTCCTCCTAATTTCTTATACTTTTATTAACATGTATGTTCCTAAACAATAGAAAGTTTAATAGGTGCTTTAGAAATTTTATGATTACACGTCAGTGGAAAACACTGTACTAATCATTTAGATTAAAGGTATTTTATACTATTTAATAAGGACTGTAACAAGAAATTTTTTGAAGTTAAATCTCAAGGTTTTAAAATAACCTGCTTCAAGGGAGTTGTGGTATTCTTTCTTTGGCTTTTACTCTTCTTAGCAGGTTTTCTTTTAGGTGTGCCTCTTGGTTTTTCTGAAGCTTCGGAAATGTCACCATTCTTTAGAGCGTGCTACGAAAACATGAATAGAAATGTACATGTTACAGAGTGATATATTTAAAAAGTCACAATATAACTCAGTCACTATAAACTGGTCTCCAGGCCCCAGCACCTCAGATAGCCTCTATTTCCTCTTTTCACCACCCCACATGCTACAGAAACTGCTCTTGAAGATATCATATATCTGATTATTAGCTCTAAGGACTCTTTTAAGCAAGTCTCCTCACTCTCAACCTTTCCATAACATTAGACTCTGTCAATAATTTTTCTTCTTGATAGTCATGACATTTTTGATGACATAGCAATGGAAGGCCCTAACGCTTTTATTATTTCTCTCATCAAGTTTTAAACTTGGGCATTCACAATAAGAACTGGCCATCCTTCTTTACCTGCTTAGGGTCATCTATTCCTACTGCTTCAATTACACCTTCTATGCAAACAAACTTCCAGAGTCATCATCCAGCTCTGACTTTTCTCCTTAGTTCAACATTTCCAATTAACAATTTTATATCTTCACAATTTACCTTGAATGCAACACAGCAAAAGATAAACTATCTCTTGCCCAAATAAGCTCTTTTTCTCTACTCAGTCTACTTTCCCCTGCAACATCACCAACCCCATGCCACATCAAGCCCCATTTTAATCTGCATTTTACAGAACTCTCTTGATAACTGTGCATTAGTGTATTTCTAGTCTAAGTGGATGTTGGAAAGCATGTCATTGACAAATTTAGGGTTGAGCTTCAAGGGTGACATACTGATGTGGTCTTCACCGCATGCTACAGGAGTGACTAGGGAAGGAAGTGGACTCCATGTTTGGTGCTCTGTGTGAGTGTGTGGTCTGTGCCCGGACTACGGATGACCCAGGCATGATGCTCCGTAAGACGAAGCGCCTCAGACAGTGGGGACAATGACGATACTGGACACCTGTGTAAATGTCTTGTTTGGGCCACAAAAAACAGACCTCACCCTGCAAAAGAACTGTATATTCCTTGATGTTCATCACTGTCAGAAACACTTGATACCTCATGGGATTTAGTGAGGATTAAATTAATTTAATTTATGTAAAGCACATGCAAAGTGCCTAGAACACTGTAAACACTGCTACTTGCATTCATTACTGCACTACGGCTATTTATCAATATTATTTCAATAAAGGCTTGTTAAATACTTAAAAGGTATAATTCAGACTGTCCTTCCACTAATCTGAATTAGAAGACTTTGATAGTTCAATCCGATATAAACATATTAACGATAATAAATGTTTAAAACTCTGCTTAAATTGCCTCTGTTAAAGGGATGACATATAGACAGGTTAACAACTTCTAAAGGAAGATAACTAATTTATCTAAATTGCTATCTTTTAATCTTCAGAATCAGAATGAGTAATATGTAGTTTAACACTTTATTGTAAATATGCTATCAATTTTTCCCTGAATGAGTATACATGAGGAAATAAGGAAAAGAATACACATTTCATACCTTAAATGAAGCCACAGCTTTATCATAAGCTTTTATCAATGCTGTATCATCCCAAATGTCAGAATCATCACTCTGGAAGGGTAAAGAATAGAAACAACTCACGTTTGGTTGGGTTTCATCAAAAATGTGTGTTAGTGACAAGAGCTATCTTAATCTAGACATAATGAAATTACACTAAACATGAGTATTTTAAATCTTAAATAAACCACAAGAAGTCTACCTGATTAGAGATTGTGACATTACCCTCAAAGTTAGACATATGTAAATATCCTAAGAGTGCCATGAATAAATACTCCAGAATTTAACTCCTATCCACCAACCACAAGTGGGTTTGTTCAAGGGTAACAGGCCCACTGTTTCAGTCATTTCAGAGAGCAGATAACGGGTTTAGTTTGGCAGAATGGGAAAACATTCGGCCATCAGCTCAACTGTAGCCAGACTATGGTAATGCTGTTCTGACCACCGACCCTGTGGTCCAAAGAATATTTTTTCCTCTTGACCTTACAATGTGTCTAGATTATTCAAAAAAGAATTCTCAAAATGTTTAAGGATATAAACTGTTAATAGTGATTCATCAATTAGTTTTAATTTTAAAAGGGAATGATATTAAGTAATCAGGAAAAGACCTAAAATAATTACTTCTTTTTATTTAAATTTAATCCAATTCAAAAAGAAATATTTTTGAGCACCCACTATGTACTAAGCACTCATCACTGAGAGGTATATGAAATCATGCTCTCAGGAGAGACAGTCTAGTCAGGGATTTAAGACAATACTGTCACACAAAAGAATAATATAAACATGATAAAATATTAAAATGTGAAGAACAAACAATAAATGTTTTATTTCAAAAGTGGGAAGGAGAGGCCAAGAAATAATCTTGCCACAAACCCCACTCCTGACATAGCAACCCACAATCAGGAGGGAACCCGAAACCTGGAGCTTCTCCCTGAGGAGCAAAGGGTTTGAACCCCAAATTGGGCACCCCAGGTTTTAAGACCAGCACCTGACATGAGTCCCCAAAACATCTAACTTTAAAAACTAAGGGGGTTCACATCTAGGAGCCCCACAAGGGAACAGGTACTGAGAAATGTCTCTCAAAGGGTTCCCATGCTTGGAACCACCCCTCCCCTCCATGACCCAGTGCAGAAGCAGCTAATTGAGAGGTGCCCTGACTTTCTGTCAAAGAGGCTCACTTGCTTACCTTAAAGTGCTGGCCTGCAGGGCAGGCATTTAATTTAACATACATCTAGGACACTAAGGACTGAGGCTAGCAGCATCATTTTTATGCTATCTACCTCACTCCAGCCAGCAAGGGCCATCTGTGCCCTCTGCTGCTCTCCACAGCACCATTATCTCCTAGAGGGGCCCTTTCATGCACATCTGATGTCCCAGTTTTTATGTCTTGTGTCCCAGTTTTTACAGCTTTGGCCCAGGGCGGGGCTTGCGTTCTTGGGTCCCACGGGACTGTAACAAAAGAGACAGTCCTTGGCAGGCTACCACCCCCAGGGAACTGCATGGACAGCAGACTGAAACATTCCCCAGTCATTCTGTGAAAAAGGCCTATTTGCTTGTCCAGGAAATTAGGCTTGAGGAGGAGGCTTCTAGTTTGGCACATATCTAGGGATCTGTGGAGATGCTCAGAGGCTGCTAGATGCAACATTTGCACTCTCTCTCTGCCTGGCTCAAGCTCACTATATCTCCCAAAAAGGAGCTTAATGTAAAATGTAACATCAAAGACAAAATGTGGGGGGGGGGGGGAGGTAAAAATGTAGAGCTTTAGAATGAGTTCAAATTTAACTTACTATCAACTTAAAACAGATGGTTATAAATGTAAGTTATTATATGTAAGACTCATGACAACCACAAGGCAAAAATCTACAGAAAATAGACAAAAGATACAGAGAAAAATACCTAAGCATACCACTAGAAAAAATGATCAAACCACAAAGGAAGAGAGAAGAGGAAACAGAAGAACTACAAAACCTCCAGAAGAAATTCAACAAAATGGCAATAAGTACATACTCACCAGAGTGAGTCAAAAATTATCCACACTTCAGTTAGAGCAAAACTTCTATAAATTCTAGAACCAGAGTGCACATAATTTTTGACTCACTCTCATATCCATAATTACTTAAAACGTAAATGGAGGGGCTTGCCTGGTGGTGCAGTGGTTAAAAATCTGCCTGCCAATGCAGGGCACATGGGTTCAATCCCTGGTCTGGTAAGATCCCACATGCTACAGAGCAACTAAGCCTGTGTACCACAACTATGGAGCCTGTGCTCTAGAGCCTGTGAGCCATAATTACCGAGCCCGTGCTCTAGAGCCTGTGAGCCATAACTACTGAGCCCATGTGCCGCAACTACTGAAGCCCACATGCCTAGAGCCAGTGCTCTGCAACAAGAGAAGCCAATGCAATGAGAAATCCACACACGGCAACAAAGAGTAGCCCCTGCTTGCCACAACTAGAGAAAGGCTGTGTGCAACAAAAACCCAATGCAGCCAAAAATAAATAAATAAATAATAAAATAAATCTTTAAAAAAATGTAAATGGACTAAATTCTCCAATCCAAAGACACAGAATGGTTAAATGGATTAAAAAACAAAACTCAACTATATGCTGCATGCAGGAGACTCACTTTACATGTAAGAACACACACAGACTCAAAGTGAAGAGATGGAAAAAGATATTTCATGCAAATGGGAATGAAAAGAAAGCTGGAGTACAAATAGTTATAAGACAAGTAGACTTTAAATCAAATACTGTAATAAAAGGTAAAGAAGAGCACTATGCAATAATAAAGGTGTCAATCCATGAAAAGAATACAACATCCAGAAATATGTATGCACCCCACATAGGCACCCCTAAATATATAAAGCAAGTATTAACAGACCTAAAAGGAGAAACACACAATACAATAATAGTAGGGGACTTTAACACCCCATTGTCAGCAACAGATATATTATTTAGATAAAAAATCAATAAGGACCTATCTGCCTTGAACGATATGTCAAATCAGATAAACTGACTGGATATATACAGAACATTCCATACAAAGTAACGGAATATACATGTTTCACAAGTGCAAAAGAACATCCTCCAGGGTAGATCATATGTTAGGACACAAAACAAGCCTTAATAAATTTAAGAAAATGGAAATCACATCAAGTATCTTGTCTGACCACAATGTATGAAAGCAGAAACCAATTATAAGAAAAAAACTGTATGTTCCTGGTGGCGCAGTGGTTAAGAATCCACCTGCCAATGCAGGGGACATGGGTTCTATCTCTGGTCAGGGAAGATCCCACATACTGCAGAGCAACTAGGCCCATGAGCCACAACTGCTGAGCCCATGTACTGTAACTACTGAAGCCCGCAAGCCTAGAGCCTGTAATCTGCAACAAGAGAAGCCACCTCAATGAGAAGCCTGAACACCCCAACAAAGAGAAAGCCTATGCGCAGCAATGAAGACCTAATGCAGCCAAAAAATAAATAATTAAAAATTTTAAAACAAGTAAGAAAAAAATTGGAAAATTCACAATACATGGAGATTAAACAACATTCTACCAGACAACCAATAGGTCAAAGAAGAAATCAAAAGAAAAATAAAAAAATAACTTGATACAAATGAAAATAGAAACATAATGTACCAAACTTAGGGGCAGAGCAAAAGCAGTTCTATGCAGGAAGTTCACAATGATAAATGCCAATATCAAGAAATAAGAAAAAATCTCAAACAACCTAAGTTTCAACGAAGTATTAGAAAAAGAAGAACCCAACGAAATTCAAAATTGGTAAAAGAAAGGAATTAACAGAGATCAAAGTGAAAAGAAATGAAACAGAAACTAAAAAGACAATAAAAAAGATCAATGAAACTAAGAATAGGTTCTTTAAAAAGATAAAACAAAACTGACAAACCTCTAGATGCACTCACAAAGAAAAAAAAACACAGGACTCAAATAAATATAACCAGAAATGGAAGTGGAAACATTACAACTGATACTACAAAAATACAAAGGAATTTAACACATTATTGACCAGAGACATATTAATGTGTCTTGTTACCCGAACGTTATTGACCAGAGACCTGTCAGTATCACTTGCATAACAAAACACCAGCCATAGGCGTTAGTTTCTGCAAGAATCCCCCAGTCAATAATGAATTCAGTAACTACAGTCATCCCTCAATATCCATGGGGTATTGGTTCCAGGACCCTCATGGATACCAAAATTGACACACGCTCAAGTACTTTATATAAAATGGCACAGTAATTGCATATAGCCTATGCAATTCTCCTGCATACTTTATTATAAGTAATACCCAATATGATATTAACATATGTAAACAGTTTCTGGCATGTGACAAATTTAAGTTTTGCTTTTTGGAACTTTCTGGAAATTTTTACCCACCCAAATATAATTGATCTGCAGTTGGCTGAATGTGCAAATGTGGAACCTGCAGATATGAAAGGCTATGAACAATTACATGCCAACAAATCTGATAACCTAGAAGAAACGGACCAATTCAAAGAGATATACACCCTACCAAGAGTGACTCATGACGAAACAGAAAATCTCAACAGGCCAATTACTAGTAAGGAGATCATTAGGAGGCTTTTGATTATTAATTCAAACAAAAGTTCAGGACCAGATAGCGTCATAGGTCAATTCTATCAAACATTCAATTAAGAATTAATACTAATCCTTCTTAAACTCTTCCAACAAAACAGAAGAAGAAGGAACACTTCCAAACTCATTTCATGAGGCCAACATTACACTGATACCAAAAGCAAACAAGGACCCCCCAAAAAAAAAGAAAATTACAGGCCAATATCCCTGATGAAGACAGATGCAAAACTCCTCAACAAAATAATAGCAATCCAGATTCAACAACACATTAAAAGAATCTTAAGCCATGATCAAGTGGGATTTATCCCAGGGATACAAGAATGGTTCAACATTCACAAAGTAATCTACATGATTACATTACATTAACAAAAGAAGGGATGAAAATCATATGATCATCTCAATAGATCCAGAAAAAGCACTTGACAAAATTCAACTTCCATTTATGATAAAAACTCTCAACAAAGTGGGTACAGAGGGAACATATCTCAACATCATAAAGGCTATACACGACAAACTTACAGCTAACATCATCCTAAATGGTGAAAAGCTGAAAGCTTTTCCTCTAAAATCAGGAACAAGACAAAGAGGTCCACTCTTGTCACTTTTATTCAACAAAGCATTAGAAATCCTAGCCAGAGCAATTAGGCAAGAGAAATAAATAACATGCATCCAATTTGTAAAGGAAGAAATAAAATTGTCACTATTTGCAGATAACATGATATTATATATAGAAAGACTTCAAGACTCCACCCAAAACACTTAGAATAAACAAATTTAGTGAAGGTGCAGGACACAAAATCAATACACAAAAGCCCATTGAATTTCTATACCCTAAAAACAAACTATCAGAAAAAGAAATTAATACAATCCCATTTACAACTGTATTAAAAAGAATAAAATACCTAGGAATAAACCTAACCAAGGAAAAGAAAGACTTGTACACTAATAACTATAAGATATTAATTAAAGTAACTGAAGAAGACAGAAATAAATGGAAGGATATTCTGTACTCATGGATTTGAAATATTAATACTGTTAAAAGGTCCACACTACCCAAAGCAACCTACAGATTCAAAGCAACCCCTAGAAAAATCCCAAAATTTGTATGGAACCATGAAAGACCCCAAAGAGCTAAAGCAATCTTGAGAAAGAACAACAAAGCTGGAGGCACCATTCTCCCTGATTCCAATCTAGATTACAAAGCTATAGTAATCAAAACAGTATGGTATTGGTATAAAAACAGACAGATCAATGGAACAGAAGAGACAGCCCAGAAACAAACTGACACATATATGGTCAATTACTATATGACAAACGAGCCAAGAATATATAATGGGGAAAGGACCATCTCTTCAATAAATGGTGCAAGAAAAACTGGACAGCCACATGCAAAAGAATGAAATTGGGCATTGTCATACACTACATATAAAAATTAACTCAAAATGCTACTGTATAGGACAGGAAACTATATTCAATATCCTGTGATAAACCATAATGGAAAAGAATATGAAAAAGAACATATATATATATGTATAATTCAATCACTTTGTAGAGTAGAAATTAACACAACACTGTAAATCAATTATATTTCAATAAAAATAAATTTTTAAAAAAGAACTCAAAATGGATTAAAGATTTAAACGTAAAATCTGAAATCATAAAACTCCTAGAAGAAAACATGGTAAGTTCCTTGATATCAGTCTTGGCAATGATTTTTTTTTGGATTTGACACCAAAGCAAAAGCAACAAAAGCAAAAACTAACAAGTGGGAGTACATCAAACTTAAAAGCTTTTCGCAAAGAAAACAAAAATCAACAAATTTAAAAGGTAACCAACCCAATGCAAGAAAATATTTGCAAATCACTTATCTGAAAGGGGGCTAATATCCAAAATATATAAAGAACTCATGTGGGGCTTCCTAGGTGGCGCAGTGGTTGGGAGTCTGCCTGCCAATGTGGAGGACATGAGTTCAATCCCTGCTCCAGGAAGATCCCACATGCAGCAGAGCAACTAAGCCCGTGTGCCAAAAAAAAAAAAAAAAAAAAAAAAAAGAACTCATGCAACTCAAGAACAAAACTGCAAACAATTCAATTAAAAGTGGGCAGAAGATGTGAACAGACATTTTTCCAAAGAATACATACAGATGGCCAACAGGGACATGAAAAGATGCTTAATGTCACCAATCATTAGGGAAATGCAAATCAAAATCACAGTGATATATCATCTCACACCTGCTAGAATGGCTATTATCAAAAGACAATAACAAGTATTGATGAGGGTAAGGATGTACTGTTGGTGGGAATGTAAACTGGTATAGCCACTATGGAAAACAGTATGAAGGTTCCTTAAAAAATTAAAAGTAGAATTACCATATGATCCAGCAATTCCACTTCTGGAATTTATCCAAAGAAAAGAAAAACACTAACTTGAAAAGATATATGTACCCCCATGTTCACTGCAACCATTATTTACAATAGACAAGATATGGAAAAACCTAAGTGTCCAACAATGGGTGAATGGATAAAGAAAATGTATACAGGTTTCCCCCACTATTTAAAAGTAGAGTGTTTCTGTGAATCCTTTCGTAAATGGAGATGGAGTAAAGCAAAGAATCAATTATGTTAGAATACAACTTGCTAATGGATAAACAAAATAAATCAGGATAAAGTACAGATGCTCACAGGCACAGTTCAAAGCTATGGTGGCCTGATGCTGAGATGCTGAGTGTAGCTCCTGGGGAAGGAGCTTGGTGGTGTCACTCTCACTGCTTGGGTTGCATGCTGCCTCTATAATGGCTTGCTGCAAAACAAAACACTCAATATTATTTTTGCTTTTCACCTTTTTTTCATAAAAGAAAAAATCCTTTTTGGATTTCTTTCAGTTAGTGAAAACAGATACTAATGTAGGTCTTTCATAAAAGCAAAGTGGCACAAAGTGAACTTTTAAAAAGCAGGGGATACCTGTTCATATGCAATAGAATATTACTCAGGCATAAAAAGGACAGAAATCTTGTCATTTGAACAAAATGAATGGATCTTGAGGGCATTACACTAAGTGAAATAAGTAAGACAGACAGACAAATACCATGTGATCTTACTTGTATGTAGAATTTAAAACAAAAAACAAACCAAACAAAAACCCACCACATATATACAAAGAACAGATTGGTGGTTTTCAGAGGTAGGGGTAGAAGGGATGGAGTGGGGATTGATACTGGCATAGGGGGTCAAAAAGTACCAACTTCCAGTTATAAAGTAAATAAGTCATGGGGATGTAAGGTGCAGCATGGTGACTATAGTAATAACACTGTATTGCATATGTGAAAGTTGCAAAGACATAAAATTCTCAACACAAGAAAAAATTTTATAACTATGTATGGTGACAGATATTAACTAGACTTATTGTGATCATTTTGCAATATATATAAATAGCAAATCATTATGTTGTACAACTAAAATTAATATAATGTTAATGTCAATTATACCTCAATAAAAAAAGAAAAAAAGGGAAAGGAACATATGGTGTATGATCACGGAAGAAACAGGCTAGGAAATGAAAACTAAAAGGATCTGGATAGATAGAAAAAAAAAAAAGAAAGTACTCCAAGAACAATCACGAGCCAAAAAAAGCATGGAAACAAAAATAAACACACTGACTATATGATTCCACTCATGTGAGGCACCTAAGTAGTCAAAAGCACAGAAACGGAAAGTAGAATGGCAGTTATCAGGGCTTGTTAGGGAGGAGGTTATAAGGAACTGCTTAATGGGCAGAGTTTCAGTTTTGCAAGATTAAAAAGTTTTGGAGATCTACTGTACAACAATGTGAATATACTTAGCACTACTTCAGTGTACACTTAAAAGTGGTTAGGATGATACATTTTATGTGTTTTTTTTAAACCACAGTTAAAAATAAAAATAAAACACCTTGTATTTGACAGGCCAATGAGGCAACAAGTCCAACTAGAATCATTCTCATGCTACAGCTTAGTTGAAGGTAACTTTGGATACATAATGTTGGTGATGGGAAGACAGGTTACAAAACACCATCAATTAGTATGTTGGATTTTGTACAATATTAGTCAATCAATGAGTTCCAAAGAAGTTTGTTATAAAACTCTTCTAGTTGTAAAATGAATTTTGGTCATTTTCTTATTAATCTCCATTATACATAAAGAAATAGGTTCTGATATAAACTGTTATCTTGCTATATGATAAAAAGTACTTAAAAATCATTAAGTCATTTGCAGACAAGGAAAGTAATCACAAACAGGTAATTGACTTGTTCAACGTTATACTGCCCCTTGGAATGGGAATGGTTCCTTAAAGCAGAAGATATATCAATTCTGCAAATGCAAAAGATACTACTAATAAAGGAAAGTGTACTCCACTCCGTCAATAGAAGTGGGCACTCTTAAAAGTGAGATACAAATACATAGCAATGTGGGACCTCCTTGGTGGTCCAGTGGTTAAGACTCCGTGCTCCCAATGCAGGGGGCCCAGGTTGGATTCCTGGTCGGGGAACTAGATCCCGCATGCAGCAACTAAAATATCCCGCATGCCGCAACTAAAGATCCCGCACTCGGCAAATGAAGATCCCATGTGCCGCAACTAAGACTGGTGCAGCCAAATAAATAAATAAATAAAAAATTTAAGACCCCCCCCCCAAAACAAAAAAACCAATAGGTTGCAACCCAAACTCATCACATGTCAACTGTTATAAGACATTTAAAAAAGAACAGCAAACAAAGACATCCATACAACGTTATTATAAGAAGAAACATTTCAGGTGATAAAACTTCTCAACTAACAATTACAAACAGAAGAAAATACAACAACCATCTGAAATTAAATTGTCTTAAACTGGCATTAGCAAGCCAATCAACAGACAAAGGACTAATCTCCAAAATATATAAACAGTTCATCCAGCTCAATACCAAAAAAACAAGCAACCCAATCAAAAAATGGGCAGAAAACCTAAATAGGCACTTTTCCAAAGAAGACATATGAATGGCCAAAAGGCACATGAAAAGCTGCTCAACATCACTAATTATTAGAGAAATGCAAATCAAAATGACAATGAGGTATCACCTCACACCGGTCAGAATGGGCATCATCAGAAAATCTACAAACAGTAAATGCTGGAGAGGGTGTGGAGAAAAGGGAATGCTCCTGCACTGTTGGTGGGAATGTAAATTGATACAGCCACTGTGGAGAACAGTATGGAGGTTTCTTGCAAAACTAAAAATAGAGTTGCCGTATGACCCAGCAATCCCACTGCTGGGCATATACCCAGAGGACACCATAATTCAGAAAGACACACGCACTCCAATGTTCACTGCAGCGCTATTTACAATAGCCAGGACATGGAAGCAACCTAAATGTCCATCAACAGATGAATGGATAAAAAAGATGTGGTAAATATATACAATGGAATATTACTCAGCTGTAAAAAGCAAGGATGAACTTGGAGACGGTCATACAGAGTGAAGTGAGTCAGAAGGAGAAAAACAAATACCGTATATTAACACATATATGTGGACTATAGAAAAATGGTACAAATCAACCTGTTTGCAAGGCAGAAATAGAGACACAGATGTAGAGAACAAACATATGGACACCAAGTGGGGAAAGCGGGGAGGGTTGGGGGGAATGAATTGGGAGATTGGGATACCAAATTGTATGCTCTAAATATATGCAGTTTATTGTATGTTAACTGTAACTCAATAAAAGTTCTAAAAAAATTTTTAAAAAATAAAAAATAAAAATGAACAGCAAACAAAGACATCCATACAATGCTATTATAAGAAGAAATATTTTAGGTGATAAAACTTCTCAACTAACAATTACAAACAGAAGAATATACAATAACCATCTGAAATTAAATTGTCTTAAACTGGCATTTGCAATATGGAAAAAAACACCTTGAATCAAAATTTCTAACAACTCAGATGACAAAAGGTGACAAAAGGGAAAGAGTCAAATCAGGAGTTAAAATCAAAAAAGTAATGGAAGAAAAAGTAATACCACTACAAGGTACCCAAAAAAGAATATATTTGACTGAAAATCTAATGGGTACCAAGGAAAAGACATGGAAAAAAATTAAATGAAAATAAATGAAGTGTCAATTGGCAAAGAATATTTAACATATGTATAAATGGGGTCCCTTTAGAATAAAAGCTAAACAAACAAATAAAAACCTCTAAAAAGAATTCTTAGGGCCTTTAAGCAAAAAGATCAAGTCATTTACAAAATAAAGAAAACTAGTTAGTATTAGACTTCCTCATAGAAATTTATGGGAAAAAAGTATGAGCCAAGGATTTTATATACACTCTAGCTGTCCTTCAAGCAGCAAGACTAAGATTTTTGTTTCAGGGTTGTTTTTTTTCTGGCCGCGCTGCATGGTGTGTGGGATCTTAGTTCCCCAATCATGTACTGAACCTGGGCCCTTCACAGTGAGAGCATGGAGTCCTAACCACTGCATCAGGGAATTCTCAAAAAGATACTGTTAAGAGAATGAGAAATGAATGAAGTCACCAATTGGAAGAAAACATTTGCAAATTACCTATCTGATAAAGGTTTTGTATCTAGCATATATAAAGAATTCTCAAATCTCAACAAAAAATAAAAATTCAATTTAAAAATGGGCAAAAGATTTGAACAGACACATTGTCTAAGAAGATATATGGACAGCAAATAAGCACATGAAATGATGGTCAACATCATCAGTCATCAGGGAAATGCTAATTAAAACCACAATGAGACACCACTACACATTAGAATGTCTAAAATTAACAAGACTGACCATACCAAGTGTTAGCAAGGATGAAGAGTAAATGGAACTTTCATACTCTGCTGGTTGAAACACAAAATGGTACAACCACTTTGAAGAAGAGTTTGGTAGCTTCTTAAAGAATTAAATTGGAAGTTTCCTGGTCCAGTGCTTAGGACTCTGAGCTCTCACTGCTGGGGGCCCGGGTTCACTCCCTAGTCAGGGATCTAAGATTCCACCAGCCATGAAGCGTGGCAGAAAGAAAGAAAGAAAGAAGGGAGGGAGGGAGGGAGGGAGGGAGGAAAGGAAGGGAGGGAGGAAAGGAAGGGAGGGAGGAAAGGAAGGAAAGGAAGGAAAGGAAGGAAGGAAGGAAGGAAGGAAGGAAAGGAAGGAAGGAAGGAAGGAAGAAAAAGAAAGAAAGAAAGAAAGAAAGAAAGAAAGAAAGGAAGGAAGGAAGGAAGAGAAAATACCTACTCCATGACCAAGGTGTTTGTCAAAGAGAAATGAAAGCATATGCCTAACAAAATCATCTACACTAATACTCATGGTGGTTCTATTTGCAACAGCCCCAAACTGAAAGCAACCCAAACGTTCGTGAACAAATGAATGCATAAACAAACTGTAGTACAGTCATGCAACAGAATCCTACAGCAATGAAAAGGCATGAGTGACTGATATACACAAGAAAATGGATGAAACTCAAAATAACTATGCTGAGTAAAAGCAGCATAGTTATTATAAAAGATACTATAAAAAATAAAAAAGATTCCATGTTTGTAGAATTCTAGAAAATGCAGACTAATTAATGGTGACAGAAAGTGGGGATCAGCAGCTGTCTGGGGACAGGAGATGAGGAGGGATGAAAAGGAAGGATTACAAAGGGGTATAAGGACATTCAAACCATCCCACACACTGGGAGCACATGGAGAAGCCTTGACAACATGAAGAGATGGCCTGTCAATCCGTAGCTGCTCCACGCCCAGCTATTGTAGCTCTGACTACTACGCAGATGCAACCACACGAAAGGTCTGAAAGAGAACTGCCCAGCAAGGCCTTCACAAATTCCTGACCCACAGAAAATATGACAGACAATAAAATGATTATTGTTTCAAGCCACTAAGTTTTGGGTGATTTGTTACACAGCAATAGCAAAGAGAACAGACCATCAGGACTGCATTTATATCTGTTTCTCAGTCATCAATAGTAGCCCACCTCTTTCCTTGCAGGCATTTCAAAATGAAATGTTTTCTTCTCCATATCCCTCAAATCACTGTACCAGAGGTGGGGAAGGAATCTTCCCTGTGCCTCACTGCCATCTCCAGATTATTCTTCCTCCCTAAAAATCCCCAGGTTTGAAAATCCTGTCACCCAACTCCACTGTCCACTAGCCCTCCTCATTGCAATCATCTATAGCGTCCTTTGTCACTCTTCCTCATTCCTTGAGGTTTATGTCCCACTAACTCTCTGCAACACTACTATCATAATTTTCGGTTATTTAAAAACCTACACACATGATCCTTCCCATACCCTATCCTTGTTCGTTCTTTATAGGCTTCGCTACCAATGACCTTTCACAGTACCCAATCTCAGCTACTCACTTGTACAGTCTTTATCATAACCATTAACTACAACCTCTCCAGAAACTCAGCTGCAAGAATCCTACTCTCCAACGACCAACTTCTAGGCTCTGCAACTTATGCCTTCCAGGAAGTTGAGGAGGGCAATCATCTCACCTCACTGGTACAACAGCCATCCTCCCACTTTTTCTCACCACGCTAACTTCCTCACTTCCTTTCCTAGCCAGCTTAAATTTCACCATCAACCATTACGATAATTCCCTGTAGCACCTACCCTCACTTCATACTTGGTAAAACTACAACCCTATTAATTTCAACTATTCATTACTTTGTATCTGCCCTCACACACTTGAACTTGAATTTAGCTAACAAAAAACAATCATGCTGTCTAGTCTCCTTTAAACTCATAACCACAAATCTAAAATAGGCCTTTGATATTGCCTAGCAACATTTCCACTATATTTCCCTAACCCAACACTCATCCGCTCTCCTACAGGCTTACATCCTACCTTCTCTCTTCTCTAACCTCCAACACCTGCCCCCTCCCCCCTCCTCACTACTAGCAGATGACCTTGCTTCTTTTACTGAGAGAACAGCAACAATCAAAACAGAATTTTCATAATCTCCTGCCACTGGATCTGCCCATCCACACAAATCTGTACCTATTTAACTGCCACATGAACTGTCAATATTTCTAACGAAGGCCAAATTATTCCCTCCTACCTACTCTAGAACATTGCTTCGCAATTCTCTTCTGTCTCCTGCATATCAATTATACCGTCTTTACAGATCCTTCCTATCAGACCACAAACATGCTAAAACATTTCTTCCATCTTAAAAACAAAAAACACAATTAAGAACCCTGTTTAGTCCACTTCCCTCTCCATCTAACTGGCCAATTTCTCTATCTTCCAGTACTCACAAAACTTCTTGCAGTATTTGCTTACACATGTCGCCTTGAATTCCTCCTTTCTCTGGAACTCTCTCCAATCACACTTCGCCCAAGAATGAGTTCTAATCTTAGCCCCTTACAAACATGCTCTACTTGCAGTCTTTCCCATCTCAGTAAACGGCAACTTCATCTTTTCAGATGTTCAGAACAATCTTGGAGTCATTCTTGACTTTCCTCTCTCTCAAGCCTCTATTATCGCATCCACGTGCACAACCTGTTGCCTGACTTCAAGATGTATCTAGAATCCAAGTAACCTGCTCTCTACTGCCAACACCTGGTTCATGTCAACAGGCTCCTAACTGGTCTCCCTGCTTCGACCCCTGGCCTGCCCCCGCACACCTCCCAGCAGGAGAGAGAGGCGGACAACCAAGGTACTATCAAGTGGCGGTAGGGCCTAGGCTCAAAGTCATTAAGGAGCCCAAACTGCGCAAGGAAGGAGCTTGGAAAGATGTGGAAGCACGCGGACCACGGCGCGGCAGTGAGCGGACTGGCCCGGGAAGGAGCGCGGGGGCTGGACCGGGACAGCGCCGGCCGCGACCTCACCTGGCCCGTGCCGCGCCGGAACAGCACCGAGTCCTCCGGCTCTGGGACGCCGCCGCCGCCTCCGCCCATCGCCATGGCGAGCTTGCTGCCGGGTGCGCAGCGTGGGCTCCGTCCCTCGCGAGTGACGACTTCCGGCGCCGGGCCTCTGGGAGAGGAAGCGCATGGCGGCCTGGGGGCGGCCGGCTCGCCGGCGGGGAGGACCCCGCGCGCTCCGTGCCAGCGGGCGCCCCCTGCCCGTTTCCGGCGCGGTGGTGTTTCTTCTCCGTATCCTCTCAAGTCTTTGATTTCACTCTCTCGGCTGTTCGTAGTGATTCGACCAGGGTTTTTGTTTTGTTTTAAACAATAAATCCACTTAGGAAAGTAGTGTTCGGTTGCAGGTCACTTAAAGAATATGGGTAAGCAAGCCGTAAAATAAAAATAAGTCCATTGGCAATCAATAATAATATAGCTGTCATTTAAAAAAAAGTGTTTTTTTTTTTTTTTTTTGTAGGTGAATATTTTTACTCTGGTTCACTGAAAGGGAACAAAATGTTAAAAGTCCACAGTACTGCAGGTGAACAATCACCATGTAAACTTCTCCATGTGATGTTTTAATGTGTTTTATTCATGTTATGTAAAGACTGAAGCTGAATGGCTCTTTGCTTTAATTTTCTATTACACTTAACATCTGTCATTACTTTTGGTGCCGTAACAGTTTTCATGGGTGGCAGGGCAATATCTTAGGCTGAAAATTTTATATATATATTTTATATATATATATAAAATGGGAAGGAGAAAGAAATGAAAGAGGAAAATCACGCTATAAAAAAACGGAAACAAAACACTGACAAGAAACCACTTATTTAAAAGCAGTTTGAATAAAGGCTTCAAAACTCAAAAGTAATTTTCTGGTAAGAACTTCAAGTACTATACATCAGAAAGTTTAAAAGTATTTCAACAGGAAAAAAATCTTTAACCCCCCAAAATGGAAACTGAGAAATCTGTGTCCCCAAAAAATATGCAATAGTGCAGGACTTTTCCTTGAACATGGAAGACCTCATTCAAGGGGGAAAAAAAGGGACAGATTTAATTTTACTCATATTGCCCAGTACATGAAAAAGAAAATATGTGCATCATTTGCTAGTTTACTAAACAGCAAACAGTTCCATAATTCAGAATCAGTTTGCTATTATGTCAAGTGCATTTTTTTGTTTGTTTTTACTAAGATAGAATGGAGAAGTCTTCCATGCTAACAAGCAGCTTTAAGTGGTCACACGTATTTACCCCACTCCTAGCCTGAAACATCAGAAACTGGTAGGCACCGAATGCTCCAAGCATAAAATTGGATATCCCTTGTCATACTTGTGGTTTACTGGAACTTGCTATAAAGACAGACAATAATCCAGCAGCTACAAACTTTGCTCACAGAATTGTTTAGAGATTCATGTAAAAATAAAAGATGTCGTCCCAGACTTAAATTCAGAGCCACTCGGGTGCTGACATCAGTTCAAGAATTGTGCAAAATGAATGACACTTCCCTGCCCCCCAAATAGAAAATGCAAACACTTAAGAGCTGCTGTTCCTTTTGAAAATTGCAGTATCCTCACTTCAGGTTTACTTGCCATTTATGGAATCTGACTGCTTTTAAAATGTCACTAAAAATGTACATCAAGTTGATTGACTTTTCCAAGCTTCCACGTTCACATTCAGGCTAACGGAAAAGTCAACAAGAGACTTACTCAAATAACTAACTTTCTCCTTCCCTCTCCCTCCCAAACACACAAGACTCCCTCCCACAGAGAACACAAAGTTGTTAACTGAAGAACAAGGTAAATAATATGCTAGTCAATTTTACTGATTTTAAAGATACTGCAATTTTTATACATCTCAATGATTTTTCAACATTTTGCAGCTGTTTGGCTTTGCAGCACAGCAATTCATACACTATACTGTACAAAATTACCAGCAAGACTGGAATGATGTATTAATAGAAGGCACCATCATGCTTATTACATTACCAGAGAACAAAAATACAGTAAAGACAATTTTCACTGTACACAGCTTAAAGAAAGGAAAAGGGGGAGGAGTGTGTTGAGCAGCCAGCCATCCCTGTACTGAAGAGGGGCAGGTAGAAAAATCTTAGATATGGAGCTAGTAAATCTGGTCAAATACTCAAGACCATAGCATTTGAAGTTCTGAATTTTGTTATTTAGTTCATAGCTAAATGATTTCCTTCTGGAATATATTTGTAGTCTTGTTAAGGTTTATGTGTACACACGCTGGTCACAGCAAGCAGGTAAAAATGCCCTCATCATTTCACAAACTATGCTCTACTGGAAAAAAAGATGAAAGATTTTTTTCCCCTGTTGCCTCCTGTTGCAGATGTCAATGTTAATGAGTTCAGAGTCCATTGGCAATCAATAATAATATAGCTGTCATTTAAAAAAAAGTGCTTTTAAGAGTTATGTACTTGACTTCCCTGGTGGTGCGGTGGTTAAGAATCCGCCTGCCAGTGCAGGGGACACACCTCTTCCTTGGTCCTGGAAGATCCCACATGCCTCGGGGCAACTGAACCCTTTTGTCACAGCTACTGAGCCTGTGCTCTAGAGCCCATGAGCCACAACTACTGGAGCCTGTGTGCCTAGAGCCCGTGCTTTGCAACAAGAGAAGCCACTGCAATGAGAAGCCTGAGCACTGCAACCAAGAGTAGCCCCCACACACAGCTAGAGAAAGCCCATGGGCAGCAACAAAGACCCAACACAGCCAATTAATTAATTAAATAGATGAACGGATTAAAAAAAAAAAAGATCCCACATGCCGCAACTAAACATGCCTCAAGGAAGATCAAGCATGCTGCAACTAACACCCAGTGCAGCCAAAATAAATAAATATTTTTTAAAAAACCCAAAACCAAAAAAAACAAGTATGGAGAAAGTCTCCACCAAACTAGAGTGCAAGGAAATGTTTCTGTACTGATACATAATAAGTGAAGTCACATTCAACTGATAAAGCAGCAAGAGTACTATAAATGTTACATTATAATCAAATTTTAAAACCTCAGTTTTTGGGCTTCCCTGGCAGTCCCGTGGTTAAGACTGTGCTTCCAATGCAGGGGACTCGGGTTCAATCCCTGGTCAGGAAACTAAGATCCTACATGCCAAGCAGTGTAGCCAAAAAATAAAATTAAAAAAAAAAATTTCAATTTTCCCAGGCAAATGGTCCAATAGTAGGCTACCTGTGATCTTTTGATGTGTATTAGCTAATTAGGGCTATGTAAAAGGTTTCTGTTTGGTTTTAAGCAGCAAAAGGAAAAGCCTGTAGTAACTTTAAATCTCTCTGGAATTTATAGGAAAGTGCATTTGAGCAACTTATAGTCATTCTTCTTTTCTCAGTGATATTTTCATGACTTGGCCATCTGTAAAGACAATATATTCCAATATGTGATTACTATATAGCAAGTAGTACTTTTGTAAAGTTGTAGGAAGCAGTTTAATAAATATTGTTACTCAATGTGATCTAATGGAAAACCACGACTGACAATTCCCTAGAAATAATTTTTCAGTTGAATTTTGTTTTTTTTAAAAAAGGTTCTCATCACCAAAGGCAATTAACAATTTACCTAAAGAATCATGTTGAAGTTAAAAATCAAATGCTTAAATCAGCTAACGAATACACCGGATTTCTCTGTATTATTCCTTACAATTGAATATGAATTTATAATTATTTCAAAATTAAAAAGTTTAATTAAAAAATCAAATGATTTGAATAATGATTTCAATTAAGTGCCCTAAAAATTAATCAAAAAC